>NC_080020.1:185630194-186230194 GCF_030020395.1 Manis pentadactyla | reverse complement strand
TAGATGCTGAAAAAGCATTTGACAAAGTTCAACATCCATTCATGTTAAAAACTCTCAGCAAAAAGGGAATAGAGGGCAAGTACCTCAACATAATAAAGGCCATCTATGGTAAACCCACAGCCAACATTATATTGAACAGCGAGAAGCAGAAAGCTGTTCCTCTGAGATCGGGAACGAGACAGGGATGCCCACTCTCTCCACTGTTATTTAACATAGTACTGGAGGTCCTAGCCATGGCAATCAGACAAAATAAAGAAATGCAAGGAATCCAGATTGGTAAAGAAGAAGTTAAACTGTCACTATTTGCAGATGACATGATACTGTACATAAAAAACCCTAAAGACTCTACCCCAAAACTACTAGAACTGATATCGGAATACAGCAAAGTTGCAGGATACAAAATCAACACACAGAAATCTGTGGCTTTCCTATATACTAACAATGAACCAACAGAAAGAGAAATCAGGAAAACAACTCCATTCACAATTGCATCAAAAAAAAAATAAAATACCTAGGAATAAACCTAACCAAAGAAGTGAAAGACTTATACTCTGAAAACTACAAGTCACTCTTAAGAGAAATTAAAGGGGACACTAACAGATGGAAACTCATCCCATGCTCGTGGCTAGGAAGAATTAATATCGTCAAAATGGCCATCCTGCCCAAAGCAATATACAGATTTGATGCAATCCCTATCAAACTACCAGCAACATTCTTCAATGAACTGGAACAAATAATTCAAAAATTCATATGGAAACACCAAAGACCCCGAATAGCCAAAGCAATCCTGAGAAAGAAGAATAAAGTAGGGGGGAATCTCACTCCCCAACTTCAAGCTCTACTATAAAGCCATAGTAATCAAGACAATTTGGTACTGGCACAAGAGCAGAGCCACAGCCCAATGGAACAGACTAGAGAATCCAGACATTAACCCAGACATATATGGTCAATTAATATTTGATAAAGGAGCCATGGACATACAATGGCGAAATGACAGTCTCTTCAACAGGTGGTGCTGGCAAAACTGGACAGCTACATGTAGGAGAATGAAACTGGACCATTGTCTAACCCCATATACAAAAGTAAACTCAAAATGGATCAAAGACCTGAATGTAAGTCATGAAACCATTAAACTCTTGGAAGAAAACATAGGCAAAAACCTCTTAGACATAAACATGAGTGACCTCTTCTTGAACATATCTCCCCGGGCAAGGAAAACAACAGCAAAAATGAGTAAGTGGGACTATATTAAGCTGAAAATCTTCTGTACAGCAAAAGACACCATCAATAGAACAAAAAGGATCCCTACAGTATGGGAAAATATATTTGAAAATGACAGATCTGATAAAGGCTTGACATCCAGAATATATAAAGAGCTCACACGCCTCAACAAACAAAAAACAAATAACCCAATTAAAAAATGGCCAGAGGAACTGAACAGACAGTTCTCCAAAAAAGAAATACAGATGGCCAACAGACACATGAAAAGATGCTCCACATCACTAATTATCAGAGAAATGCAAATTAAAACTACAATGAGGTATCACCTCACACCAGTAAGGATGGCTGCCATCCAAAAGACAAACAACAACAAATGTTGGCGAGGCTGTGGAGAAAGGGGAACCCTCCTACACTGCTGGTGGGAATGTAAGTTAGTTCAACCATTGTGGAAAGCAGTATGGAGGTTCATCAAAATGCTCAAAACAGACTTACCATTTGACCCAGGAATTGCACTCCTAGAAATTTACCCTAAGGATGCAGCACTCCAGTTTGAAAAAGACAGATGCACCCCTATGTTTATCGCAGCACTATTTACAATAGCCAAGAATTGGAAGCAACCTAAATGTCCATCGATAGATGAATGGATAAAGAAGATGTGGTACATATACACAATGGAATACTACTCAGCCATAAGAAAACGGCAAATCCAATCATTTGCAGCAACATGGATGGAGCTGGAGGGTATTATGCTCAGTGAAACAAGCCAAGTGGAGAAAGAGAAATACCAAATGATTTCACTTATCTGTGGAATATAAGAACAAAGGAAAAACTGAAGGAACAAAACAGCAGCAGAATCACAGAACTCAAGAATGGACTAACAGGTACCAAAGGAAAAGGGACTGGGGAGGATGGGTGGGTAGGGAGGGATAAGGGGGGGGAGAAGTAGGGGGGGTATTAAGATTAGCATGCATGGGGGGGTAGGAGAAAAGGGAGGGCTGTACAACACAGAGAAGGCAAGTAGTGATTCTACAACATTTTGCTATGCTGATGGACAGTGACTGTAAAGGGGTTTATAGGGGAGACCTGGTATACGGGAGAGCCTAGTAAACATAAAATTCGTCATGTAAGTGTAGATTAATGATACCAAAAAAAAAAAAAATAGGCGGTTCCTGTGTGGTGACCTCCAATGAGTTCTACACAAGGGTATAAAGGGCATATAAAAGTGTAGGCAAAGGGTCTGTTTGCATTTATACAGAAGATCAAAGCCTAATTGGGCTACCCCAAAAATGAACTAAGATACAATATGAAAGAGAACTTCCAACATCAGCACTCTCTGGAAGACTCATGCCAGAAGATGATCATCAAAAAACCCCAACAAAGATCCACGCACTGCTACAGCTGTAGATGCACTCATCCCACCAGCTCCTGGACTTGCCATGGGAATGAAGAAGGAGATATCTAAGCTGGCCTGTGCATACAGTAAAACAACAAATTTGACTGGATCTATACTGTTGGAACTCAACCAAGAATTAGGAGAAGTGCAAATTGTAGCGCTCCAAAATCTTACAACTACAGACTATTTACTGTTAAAAGAACATAAGGGATGTGAACATTCCCCAGGAATGGGTTGTTTTAATTTGTCTGATTTCTCTCAGACTGTTCAAGTTCAGTTGGACAATACCCAACATATCATAGTAAGTTTTCACAAATGCCTAAGGTGCCTAACTGGTTTTCTTGGTTTCACTGGAGATGGCTGGTAATTACAGATATGCTTTGGTTATGTAACTATACTCCTATTATGTTAATGTGTGTGCGCAATTTAAGTAGTAGCTTAAAACCTATACATCCTGAAGTTACTCTACAAGAAGATATGTCAAAGAAATAATCAATCTTCCCATGTTTTCTTCCGCCTGCTACTTCTATAGCTTTTCTTCTTCCTTCCTAATTACAACCCTTAAATAGAATTCGTGCCTCATATCAAATTTACCGAGTATCATAATTCTTCCAAGTGGTAAAGATACCTCAAGACAAATGCGGGGCATAGAAGCTACAGGGCATAAATATGCAAAGAAATAAAATGCTAACCATTTCAAACAATAAGGCTTCTCTCTCACTTACCAACTTTACATTTCCCTGTATGGCCCCGGAAGATGACTGGTTAGCCAGAGACGGGTAAGATTCCTCAAGGGAGGAACAACCTAAGACAGGCACAGTTGCAGGGGGGTCATTAGGTGAGAAATTGGGGATCAACAGAGGTGAGGCTTAGAACCTCACCCCCCCTGTTCTGAGAGAAATCTTCTGCATACGTGGATGTTTTATTGCCCTTGTCTAGCTTGGATTAACACATAGTCTACAGGCACACACCTGATCATCTACATTTGCTCTCTTACAACACTAAACGATGTTTTCTAGCTTTATCTTGTATCTACCTACCACTTCAGCATTTTATTAAAAATAATAATAATAAAGAGAGAAATGTGGTATCCACATATAAATCAAGTATAAAAACTAAATGAGTATTCATATTTGAACTGACTGTTTATAGTTCATAATGCATGAGCAAAACCGAAAGTTTCTGTGATGACTGCCCTTGTTCTGTTCACTATATAACTTATTCACTATGTAAGAATTTGTTCTCCGTGTAAGAACTTGTTTGTTATGCTTCGGAAGATTGGAGACTGACGAAAATTAGGCTTGGGGTGGATTAATGATTGTGCATTGAGCATTGACTCCCCTATACAGAATTTTATTGTCATTAACCACCATTCGATCAATAAATATGAGAGATGCCCTCACAAAAAAAAAAAAAGGACAGACTTCCAATGGTAAAATAAATAAGTAACCGGGATGTAATGTATAGCATAAGGAATATAGTCAAGATATTGTAACAGCTTGGTAGGGTGATAGCTGGAACCTAGAATTATGTATATAAATGTTTTATCACTGTGTTGTACCCTTGAAACTAATGTAATGTAATACTGTGCGTCAACTACCCTTCAATAAAAAATAATTATCTAAAATAAAAAAAAATTTAAAAAAAGCTGGTTCTTGAGAAAATAAACAATATAGATAAACCCCTAGATAGACTTATAAGAAAAAAAAACATGTAAACAGAATCAGAAATGAGAAAGGAAAAATCACTACAGACACCACAGAAACACAAAGAATTATTAGATAATACTATGAAAAATTATATGCAAACAAACTGGATAATCTAGAAGAAATGGACAACTTTATAGAAAAATACAACCTGCCAAGACTGACCCAGTAAGAAACAGAAAATCTGAATAGATGAATTACCAGCAATAAAATTGAATCAGTATTCAAAAAACTACCTACCCAGACCGAAATGTCTGGACCAAATGGCTTCACTGCTGAATTTTATCAGACATTTAGAGAAGAACTAATACCCATCCTTCATAAAGCTTTCAAAAAGTAGAAGAGAGAATACTTCCAAATTCATTCTAAGATGCCAGCATTACGCTAATACCCAAACCAAGCAAAGACACCACAAAAAAAGATCATCCATCATGATCAAGTGGGATTTATTCCAGGGTTACAAGGATGGTACAATATTAGAATATCCATCAACATCACCCACTACATCAACAAAAAGGACAAAAATCATATGATCATCTCCATAGACACTGAAAAAGCATTTGACAAAATTAAATATCATTCATGATAAATCTCTTAACAAAATGGGTATAGAGGACAAGCACCTCAACATAATAAAGGCCATATATTACAAACCCATAGCCAACATCATACTTAACAGTGAAAAGCTGAAAGTTTTTCCTCTAAGATCGGGAACAAGACAAGGATGCCCACTCTCCTAACCTTTATTCAACATAGTACTGGAGGTTCTAGTCATGGCAATTGGACAACACAAAGAAATAAAAAGCATCCAGATTAGCAAGGAAGAAGTTAAACTGTCACTGTTTGCAGATGACATGATATTGTACATAAAAATCCCTAAAGAATCTACCCCAAAACTACTAGAACTAATATCTGAATTTAACAAAGTTGCAGGATACAAAATTAATACACAGAAATCTGTTACATTTCTATATTCTAATGAGCTAGCAGAAAGAGAAATCAGGAAAACAATTCCATTCACAATTGAATCAAAAAAATAAAATACCTAGGAATAAACCTAACCAAGGAAGTGAAAGACCTATACCCTGAAAACTATAAGATACTCTAAAGAGAAATTAAAGAGGTCACTAGCAAATGGAAACTCATCACATGCTCCTGGCTAGGAAGAATTAATATTGTCAAAATGGCCATCCTGCCCAAAACAATATACAAATTTTATGCAACCCCTATCAAATTACCAACAGCATTCTTCAATGAACTGAAACAAATAGTTCAAAAATTCATATGGAAACACCAAAGACCCCGAATAGGCAAAGCAATCCTGAGAAGGAAGAATAAAGCAAGGGGGTTGTTGCTTCCCAATGTCAAGCTCTACTACAAAGCCATAGTAATCAAGACAATTTGGTACTGGCACAAGAACAGACCCACAGAACAGTGGAAAAGAATAGAGTCCAGACATTAACCCAAACATATATGGTCAATTAATATACGATAAAGGAGCCATGGATATACAATGGGGAAGTGACAGCCTCTTCAACAGGTGGTGGTGGCAAAATTGGACAGCTTACATGTAAGAGAATGAAACTGGATCATCGTCTAACCCCATATACAAAAGTAAACTTGAAATGGATCAAAGACCTGAATGTAGGTCATCAAACCATAAAAATCTTAGAAGAGAACAAAGGCAAAACTCTCTTGAATATATACATGAGCAACTTTTTCATGAACATATCACCTTGGGCAAGGGAAACAAAAGCAAAAATGAACAAGTGGGAATATATCAAACTGAAAAGCTTCTGTACAGCAAAGGACACCATCAATAGAATAAAAAGGCATCCTACGGTATGGGAGAATATATTCATAAATGACATATCCAATAAGGGGTTAACATCCAAAATATGTAAAGGTCTCACATGCCTCAACACCCCAAAATGAAGTAACCTGATTAAAAAATGGGCAGAGAATATGAACCTACACTTCTCCAAAGAAATTCAGATGGCCAACAGGCACATGAAAAGATGCTCTACATCACTAATCATCAGGAAAATGCAAATTAAAACCACAGTGAGATATCACCTCACACCAGTTAGGATGGCCAACATCCAAAAGACAAGTGACAACAAATACTGGCGAGGGTGCCGAGAAAGGCGAGTCCTCCTACACGGCTCATGGGATTGTAAATTAGTTCAACTATGGTGGAAAGCAATATGGAGAATCCTCAAAAAACTGAAAATAGAAATACCATTTGACCCAGGAATTCCACTCTTAGGAATCTACCCAAAGAAAACAAGAGATTCAAAAAGACATATGCACCCCTATGTTTACCACAGCACTATTTACAATAGCCAAGACATGGAAGCAACCTAAGTGTCCATTAGTAAATGAATATATAAAGAAGATGTGGTACATATACACAATGGAATATTATTCAACCATAAGAAGAAACAAATCCTACCATTTGGAACAACATGGATGGAGCTAGAGGGTATTATGCTCAGTGAAATAAGCCAGGTGGAGAAAGACAAGTACCAAATGATTTCATTCTCTGTGGAGTATAACAACAAAGCAAAAACTGAAGGAACAAAGTAGCAGCAGACTTGCAGAATCCAAGAATGGACTACTGGTTGGGGAGGGTGGGTGTGAATGGAGGGATAAGGGGATTAAGGAGTATTGTGATTAGCACACATAGTATGGGGGGAGCACAGAGAAGGCAAGTAGTGATTTTATAGCATCTTACTATGCTGATGGACAGTGACTGTAATGAGGTATGTGGGGGGGACTTGATAATCGGGGGAATGTAGTAACCACAACATTGCTCATGTGAAACCTTAGCATAAGATTGTATATCAATGATACATTAAAAAAAAAGTATAGTCTCACTTGACTTGTACACATAGATGAGAAATTGCTAAACATAAGTTAATTTTTTCTAATAGTGGGTTAAAGTAAATATGAAGTGATCAACAGTTTATTAAAAGAATTCAGGGACAGTTCAATATCAGATAATCTATAATTCAATTATACATATCAAAGAAGAAATATCACAGGATTTTAAATAACAAAAATCAATACAAAACACATATTAAAAGGAAAAGATTTAAATGGACTTACTTTAATAATGGGAAGAAGAAAAGTATTCCCATTATTTATTTTCTAATACAGTATTGTAGGTCTTTAGCAACTCCATGGGCAAAAAAAGACTATGACATATAAGATTGGAAAGGCAAACCTTCATTAATCTTTCTAGCAAATTAAATAAAGCTAAGACAAACTATTAAATGTAGAGAGAAAATTCAACTAGGTTGCCTGAGAAAAGATGATTTTCCCTGAAACAATAGTATTCCTTGACTATACTAAAAAACAATTGGAGACAAATATGATAGAAAAAAATAAGGTTCTATTAATAATCTAAGGAAAAATTCTAAATTATTTGGATATCAAATTAGCAAAGAATACATAACACCTCTATGGAGGGGATTTTAAAAGTGTATTGAAGAACATAAAAGAACCAATTTAAGTACATCCTATCATCATAGGTGAGATGGCCTGAAGAAAAGTAAGAAATGGGGACTTGCCCACTAGACATTAGGACTTCAAAGCCATATGTGGGGACTTGATAAATTATATGAGGAGAAACACAAATCAATGAATGTAGGACAAGTTGCAGAGTAGAAGGTCTTGGAAGGAATCCCCATCTTATACCATTTATATAATTGGACTTCTGATGAATTAAATGATATATGTTAAAGGTAAATTTTAAAGTTATTGGAAAAACATGTCAAATAATAACTTTGTCACTTGATATGGAGAAGAAACCTTAAAGACCCAGAAACTCAAGAGTGGGTCCAAAGATTGGCTCTTGTATCTTTGTAATAGCTCCCCTTTTAAAAATTGACCAGAATAAAACAAGTTTGATGAGTTTCTATTATGTTCATCTTTTTGACCTATTATATCAACTCTCAGAAAAGAAAGACATCCTATCTCCAAGATGATGTAACATTCTGAAATAGAATCTGAGGATCTTTAAAAAATGAGAATTACAGTATCAATGTAGTAGCACTCGAATGAGTATCTTAACTCCCAAAGGGACCATTAGGAAGAGAAATCCCTCATGTCATTGTAGAACTTCAGATACACTTGTGTATCACTCTGTTAGATAAAAATTCTATTTTATGAGTACCCTGAAGAGACTTGGGGCAAAGAGCCTGTAGTCAGAATCAGGGCTCTAGGCGGTGCTGACCATATGATCTTGAGCAACACATGAACCTCTCAAAATCACTTTCCTCATCCCATAAATGAAAATTGTAATACCTGTCCTAACTCTATTAAGGAGTAATTTTGAAATAGGTATGTGCAAGCTCTATGAGTTGGTGGAAAATGTTAGGGTTTGATGCATAAAAGAGAATGGAGACTGATTTGAGATAGAACATGAACAAAAACTGTTGCCTATTTCACCGCTTGTGTATCATTTACTTTTCCTTAAAACAGGCTCATGAGTCATTCATATTTAAATTTTTTCCCCAACATGGGAAGAGTTCCATGTAGGTTCCTATTGTTATCCTTAGCCTAAATCTAGATCAAAGACCTTGAACTAATGTGAAAATATATTCTTAGTATGAAGCAATATTTCCAATGTCCTCACCATGACAGCGAGGACCACTTTGTATGTGTGGATAGGAGGTAGGAGAGGGGAAAGCAGACAGAGCAATACAAAGAAAAAGTGGTCCTAGCTCTTAGTTTAACTGTGAGGGAAAAATATACATGCCAATCAAGAGTTGGCTAGGAAAGCTAGGTAACACAGAAAGCATATCAAAACAGTGCTCTAAATGCTACTGGAATTCAGATACCATTGTAAAATAAGATAGTTTCCTGAAGGAAGCAGACATGGGAGGAAAAGTTTAAGAGAGAAAGATATATGTTGAATATTCCAGCTCATTTTGAATGACATCAATCTATCCACTCGAATAAAGTAAAATGTGCTGTTCTTTTATTGTTAAACTTATGAAGATTTGTTTTGTGGCCTAACATATTATCTATCCTGGGGAATGCACTTGAGAAGGTGTATTCTGCTACAGTTGGAATGTTGTATAAATGTCTGTTAAGTCCAATGTTTCCTTAATTGATTTTGTGTCTGGATGATCTATCTATTGTTGAAAGTGGGTTATGAAAATCCCTATTATTGTACTGCTGTCTATTTTTCCCTTAAATTCTGTAAATATTTATATATTTGGATGTTCCTATGTTGGGTGCATAAATATTTATCAATGTTATATGCTCTTGTTGGATTGACCCCTTTATCATTATATAAAGACCTCCTTTTTCTCTTACTACAGTCTTGAGCTTAAAGTCTATTTTGTCTGATATAAATATAGTCACCCTACTTCCTTTTGGTTTCCATCTGCATAGAATATCTTTTTCCATCCCTTCATTTTCAGCCATTTGTGTGTCCTGAAAGCTGTCTTGAAAGGTGTTTTTCCCTTGTAGGCAGTACATAATTGGGTCTTCGTTTTTCATATGTTTGGCTAAGCTATGTCTTTTGACTGAAGTATTTATTTCATTTACAGTTAAAGTAATTATTGATAGGTATGGACTTAACTATTGTCATTTGGCTGTTTTCTGGCTGTTTTGTAACTCCTTTCTTCTTTTACTCTCTTCATCTGAGATTTGATAGTTTTCTGTAGTGGTATGCTTAGATTCCTTTATCTTTTGTGTTTCCACTATAGGTGCTTGTTTTGTAGTTACCATGAGGCTTACATAGAACATCTTATATTAATAGCAGTCTATTTTAAGCTGATATCAATTTAACTTCAAACACATTCTAAAGCTCTACTTTCTTACTCTCACCTCACCCACATTTTCTGTTTTTGATGTCAAAATTTACATCTTTTTACACTGTGTATCCATTAGCAAATTATACAGTTATAGTAGTTTTTAATACTTTTGTCTTTTAACCTTCATACTAGATTTATAAATGATTTGCCCACAACCATTATGGCATTAGAGTTTTAAAATTTTAATTATATATTAATTTTACCAGTGAGATTTATATTTTTATTACTAATTAGCATGCTTTAGGTTCAGCTTGAAGAACTTCCATTAGCATTTCTTATAAAGGTAGAATATAATCAACTTCTTAAGCTTTTGCTTGTCTGGAAAATTCATCATGTCTCCTTCAAGTCTCCTTTAATTTGCCAGGTGGAATATTCTTGTTTGGCAGTTTTTTTCTTTCAGTATTTAAATATCATACCACTCCTGTATAGCCTGTGAGATTTCTGGTGAAAAACCTGCCAATAATTATGGGGTTTTCTTTTCTTTTTTTTTTAAATTAAGGTATCTTATGAAGGTTTCACAAGAAAAACAATGTGGTTACTACATTCACCTTTATTATCGAGTACTCCCCACACCCTTATGGGGGTTTTCTTATGTAAGAAGTTGTTTTTCTCTTGTTGCTTGTATGATTCTCTCCTTGTCTTTAACTTTTGGAAATTTAATTATAATAAATTAATTTTTATGATTTATTATAGTATGGGTCTCTTTGGATTCATCTTTAGAATTTTCTAGGATCCTTAGATCTGGACATCAGTTTCTTTCCCCAAGTTAGGGAAGTTTTCAGCCATTATATTTTTATATAAGTTTTCTGTTCATTTCTGTCTCACTTTTCTTTCTGGGATACCCAAAATACATATATTGGTCCTATAAGTCCCTTAAACTTTCTTCACTCTTTCATTCTTCTCTCTTTTTTGCTGTTCTGATTGGATGACTCCCACTGCGCTATCTTCAATTTCACCTATAGTTTCTTCTGCTTGTCTTGGCCTGCTGTTGAACCCCTTTGTTGAATTTTTCAGTTCAGTTATTAGTTCTTTAGCTCTGTGATTTCTGTTTGGTACTTTTTAAGATTTTCTCTTTGTTGGAATTCTCACTTTGTTCATGCATTCTTCTCCTGACCTTGGAGAGCATCTTTATGACTATTATTTTGAGCTTTTTATCAAGTAAGTCACTTATCTCCATTTCATTAAAACCTGTTTTTGTAGTTTTGTCTTATTCCTTTGTTTAGAGCATATTCCTCTGGCTCATCATTTTCTTTGACTCTCTGTTGATTTCTGCACATTAGATAAGAAAGCCACCTCTCCCAGTTTGGGCAGAATGGTAGACCTTACTGATCTACCTGGCCTGAGCTCTTGGTTGTGTCTCAGACCTTTGTGATGGTCTCAGATGCCTTCTTAGTTCCTAGTTGCATCCAATAGTTGAGGTTGTACCAAGTCCTGACAGTGTCCTCAAGAGGAGGATCACAGTCAGCACCTAGAGGTAGGCTGATTGGAAGCCAGACCATCAGGAATCATTAGGGAAAGTATGTAGTTAGGGCCTTCTGGGAGAAGGGCTTTTTTACCTGTTCCCTCTGCATTGGGCCCAGGTGGATAGCTGTGAGGGAAGGGTGTGCGCTCCTGTGCCTATGAATAACTGTTTCTTTGTTTGCCATAGTCCTGTGGGATGCATGAGTGCAAGCCCCTTTGGCTATGGGATCCAGGTGGTCCAGAGGCCCATGCTTTGGGCAGCAGCCACAAAAAATCTTGGGTACCAGATGTGTGTATAAGCTCCTTCCAGGGAGATACTAGTGACCTGGAGCAGGCTAGAGGGACAAAGCAGGATTACGTATCCATAGGCTTCCCTGGTCTCTGAGGAAGATAACAATCAGTCCCGAGAAGCTTGCTAAGTAAGAAGACTGAAGTTAGGGCAGCAGATTTTAAAGTATGCAAACAGGCCTCATTTAGGAAAGATTGAGAGATCAGCATTTCTGTCTGTTTCTTCTTTGCTAAGCCCTGATGGGGATAGCTTTGTAAGAACTGTTTCTTTATTTGGGTTGTAAAGCTTTATATATTAGCAGCGAAAGAGGCCACGTTTTCCTTTTCTTCAGGCTCTGGAATAGCATTTGACTTTTTATTTGGGAACACTGAGTCAAGTTTCTTGGAAAATGATTTCAATTTTAAGGAAGCTGGTTCCATATAAAGAGAATTGTTGATTGTAGAATTGAAAGGGACTCTTGAATTGCCTGCTTTGGATAGTTATCAGGGTGGGGAAGGAGCATTGTGCTTAGTTTGGAGACCCTAAATGCAGAGCCTAGGTAAATCATTTACTGTCTCTAACTTTTGAGGTTGAGTTTTGCTCCTTTGTTGCTTTGACGATCTCCAGGGACAGTTTATGTATTCCAACTTGTTCAGGTAGCTATTTTATTGTAAAATTACTCCAGATACACATCATTTGCCCCCATGTGCAGTGAAAGTTTCCCTCCTCCTTTACATCACTTATTCATTGATTCAAAAATATTCTGTCAATAAGACTATATTTACTGCCCACTTAAAGCTACTGTTTCATATTCTGATTTCCACAACAGCAGAAATGAAGCTTTCCTAATACCTTGTAGGACTTAAAATATTGGCATAATGTTGGACTTCAATTCTTTCAACCATGGCTTGCTTTCCAGACCTTCTCCATCTTGGGTTTCTTCCCCTGGATTAAGTGTCCCTATTAAAATATGGCCCCTGGAACTGACCAAAATACCCTGGATGTGGTCTGGGCTACACAGTGTAGGAAAACTATTACTGGCTGTAATTTAGAAAAAGGGCTTTTACTAATGCAACCTACAAATGGGACCTTTTAAAGGCATCTGCCTCATACTGATGGGTCTTTTAAAGTTGTGATCAGCTAAATCCTCCAGATCTTTTTCACATGAATTTCTGCCAAGCCAAGTTTCTCCTTGTATAAGTTTCTCTGTATGTATACAATTAATATTTGAACTTTTATGCAGGGCATTGTATTCATCACTATTAAGTTTCACCTTTTTGAAATTTTGCTCAGAATTCCAGCTTGTCAGAATGACTTTGAATGTTGATCATTATGTTTACTATCCTTTCCAACTTTATGCCTTTCAGATTCATAAACTTCCTTTCCATGTGGTCATCAATATCATTGGTAAATAGGCTTAATGAGGCTGGGCCAGACAAAGGATAAGTGGCTGTCCACTAGACAATTGAGGCTAAAATAAATTATTTGGTCCTGATTATTGAGTTCAGTTAAGCCACTTTCACCCCACTTGCATTTCATCATGTATATTATTTTTGGAGGAAACATTATTGCATATTTTACTTAAATCAAGCCATTTCTGCAGACTATGACTGGCTGACCTCCTAATATTATCAGAGAAAGAAGAAGTTCATCCATTCATTAGTGCCTACTATGTACCAGACATCATTATATGCTACAGAAGTCCTGTAGACCATTAGGAACTTGAATTTTAATTGTGATGAGAAACAATGACAGATTTTCATAGGCATAGTAAAATGATCTGAGTTCAAGTTTAGAACCACTCTGCTAGCATGTACAGAATGGATTATAGAAGGGCAAGAATATAAGCAGGGAGACCAGATATGGGGTGTGGAGATTAATTAAAGGAACACCTGTGTCTGGGACAGAAGATCTAGGTTCTATCCTAGCTCGGCCAGTGGTGATATGAGTTTGAGAGACATTTTAGCCAAATAGCTTGGGTTTCCTTATCTGTGAAATGAAGGATTAAGGGAGCTTTGTGAAATAACCTCTGCAATACTGACTAGCTCTCAATTGTATTTGCAACTTAATCATCATTAGTTGATTAGTTGATTTTTTTACATCATTAGTTGATGAAACCCAGAATGTTTCATGGCTCTTTGGCAATGTAATCTTTCTTCAGTTTCTGATATACATGATCCTCCCTTATTTAAAAACTGAGAAGTCTTTGTCACATGTGCTGTTTCAAAAATTGTGAGGGTTAGATCTTTGAAAAAACATCTGCTTGCTCTCTATTTGGGCTAGTAAAGTGGAACTTACTCCAAGTAGCTACGTTCTTTACTAACCCCTCACTTGGATGATAACCTTCACTTTACAATCTTCAAATCGTTTTCTCTCTGAAGCCCTTGCTGTTTGGTTGGAAGACATAGCAAATTAAGAGTTGAATCATTCTGCCTTCTGGTTATTGACTGCACAGTTGAAAATTATACATTTATGTTATATAGGTAGATTTGCTGCTCCTATCGCTATCATTAGGGTTACACAAGGCACACACCAAATGAATCTACTTCAGCAAGAGGCACTTAATGTGAACATCTTTCTGCATAGGCTTACCCACGGTCCATGAGCACTCTCTCTTCTCTTTGGAAAGAAGTTCATCTTCTCCAGGGTTGTATCATCATCACCCACAACATACTGCCCCTGAAATACACAAAAAGTATAGCATATATCTGGCACTGAGCTAAAAGATTTATGTGCATTATCTCATTTTATAGGGCAGTTTATTCAGACATCCACTCATTCATTTGATTACTATTTATGGTACACCTCTGATGTACCAGATATGAGTAAGCACCAGGATGTGGGGGTAAACCGAACAGTTGTATTTCCTGCTTCATATTATGTGTAGCTTAGTGAGGAAAGATAAGCACTAAATGGGTGATCATAAGAAGTGGGTATTATTTTTCAGAAAAATGCAAGGTCTACAGGTGCTCATAGGCAATGGACCTACTAGAAGGTTCCAAATTTCTGAATATACCAAGCACTCTTCTGCTTGAGGGTTATTAATTTCCTGCTCTCATTATCTAAGGCTCTCATCTAGATTTCCACATGGCTCACTCCCTTATTTTATTCATTCAAAGGACAGCTTATTGATAGAGCCTTTTCCTCCCACTCTACTTAATGATGCAACTTCTCTCCTCATTGTTTTCTATCTCTTTACCCACTGATTTTTCTTCACAAAATTCATCAACACCTGAATGGATACATATATTCCCCTGAATATACTCCTCTTATATAAATACTTTGCAGGAGACCAGGGATCTTGTTTTATTCACTGTTATTTCCAGAGCATGGGAAACAATGCTTGGCACATACTAGGTTCTTGCTCAATAAATAACAGTTAAGTAATTGCTTCCTTAAATGAATAAACGAATGGATGAATATTATATGATAGCCTAGGCAGAAGTATCAAATTTGTGATGCTGTGCCCTAGATAAAGGCCCTGTGTTTCCCAGGTCTGAGTAAGTAGAAGAGAGAGAGTTGTCTCTAGCTCACAGAATGGTCATTCACTTCTGTGCCTGAGGATGGCTGTGAAGTCTAGGGTTCCTATGTAGGGAGAAGAGATAATCTTGAGCAATCTTGTAAAACAGATAACTAAGAAGTAGAATATTTGTTATAGATAGGTGTTGAGCTGATGAATGAATACATGATATATGAGTGACGGAGCAGAATCCAGTCTTGGGTTTGTTTCCACCTCCCTGTGTCCTGTGAACCTCATGCCACTTCCTGACCCAGTCAGTTTCTCTTCTATTTTTCCTAGCCTTCTTTCTACATATATCTGGCCCAGAATCTGTCCTCCAAAGTCAACAGTATAGAAGGACTATAAAAAGAAGGCAAGATCCACAGTCAAATAGCAACAAGGATCACAGAAAGAAAATTACGGATGAAAGACTGAGAACACAAAGAAAATCAGCTGGGAATAAGCACATGGCCTTAAGAAAGCAGCTCTGGGGGAGGGGCAGGAGCCAAGAGCAATCTTATTTCCTAGGCACAAGCTGGCTAGAAGGAAACCAACACGATGGGGAGATGCTCTCTCTAGAGGTGAAAAGGACAGAAGCAGACGTGATGCAATCAGTGAGGAAAAATAGGTCTTCGAATGGACATCTGGCTTTACAAAATCAGGAGAAACACTGAAATCAACAGGGTCATAGAAAAATCTGCAGGGACACAGAGAGACCGCCAATGGTGTCCCAGCAATCAGGTGGAGGAAAAAGCAAAGGAATAGTGGAAATTATACAAAAGAGTATTTTTTTAATGTAAATTTATAAATGCGGCTAGAGAGTCGGCACTGTAAATTGTCTTGGCAGGTAAATGTGAGCACGAGGCCTTCTGAGTCCATCCCTTATTTCTTCTTTTAAGAAATATAATGTTCAGTGAATCACCAGATGGAGAATTTGTTCAGTCAAAATGGCTTTGCAAGTTCCTTTGTAAATCGCCTCTGGCTTCTAAAAAACAGTAGCAAATGTGCCGAAGACTGAATTAGCTAGAACAGAAGTTTCACTTTTTCACTACAAGAATTATCTAGGCCTGAGCTAAAACCTGGATTCCAAGAGCAGGAAGGGATGTGAAGAGACTGTCAGCCAGGCCTCTGGTTTCCATAAGGAAGACCTAAAAAGCTTATGAAACTTAGGGCAGTATGAGGTCTCCTTCAGACCTTCCCTTGATGACCGGGAATCTACAGGGATTTGCTACCTCTGAACATGGATGCTGAGAGAGTGATAATGACCTCTGCATGATATACATTATAAAACCCTTGTAGAGGTTCCCAAATGGCCTGGGGGTACTGGAAGAGGATGGCCATGCTAAAGTGGACAGCAAGAGATGAGAATCTTCCAGAAAACCAGGGATTAAAACTTTGTCTTGCTTCCTACACTTTTCAAACCTTCCAGACGATAAGATACTATCAAAAAGCCTCCAGCTGAATTGAGCAAAGAACAAGGTCCACACTGAGAGACCCGTTAGACCTTCAAATGACCCTTGGCCTCAGAATATAATGCAGCTATGAGGCTTGCGTTTTGAGCATACTAAGGATTCTGGGGAGTCATCAGGAAAGGATTGCCTTTCTAGGGTACTGCTTTGGAGGTACCCCCGTACCCCCCCCTGGACTCCACAAGAAAGGGTTCTGCTGAGTGAGACCCTGTTGAGGGAAAGGACTCTACCTTCACTCCTCCTGAAGTAGAAAGAACTGACAAAGACCTGGGACAGGGTGGGAAAAATAGCAGTTGGCTATTATAATCCTCAACTATCAACAGCCTGACTTAAAATCAGGGCATTGGTCAAAAGCATAGAGCCACCACCCCAAAATTACTGAGCTTTACATTTTTCTTTTCTTGAAACTGAAGTGCACTTGAAGAAAAAAAGCCTGAGGGGATTATGGGGTATGTGCACTTTAAATTCTTTTGCATTTAGTGATTTTTCTAGCTAGGGAAGGATTTAGGTATTTGGATAATTTCATAAACCATTGACTTTTTAAAGAGGAATATGAAGAAACATATGCCAATTGAGTTAGAAGCTGGGCCAAGCTGAGAGACAGATATTAGTCCCTCTTACCAGAATGTGGTTTATGAGGCTTTTAATAGAGATTAAATTGGTGGAAACCAGGTTTTACCTTATGGATCTGATAGTTTCTACATTTATCTCCCCAATGTCACACTGAACTGTTGGACCCAAGGCAGAGTCTTTAACTGGGCATAGATTGCCTAGTTCCATTTTAGAGATCAGAAATAACAAATTTCTATATAAAAATCAAAACACTTCATCAGTGATTAGTGATTTCTCTGTATACGAACCCCTCCCATGGTTTCTGTTTCTGTTAATGGCCTTAAGAATCCTGGTGCATAACCTGGGACCCCTTTGATCACTATACCAAGCTCCCATCTTACAATGTTTTACTCTGGCCAAAGGTCTCCCCACTCAATGAATATTACTGAGTTACTGTCAGTGCTAAAGACTCTTTCTAGATGGTGATACACACTATGAGGAAAAACAAAGCAGACTAGGAAGAAGCAGAATGCCAGGTTTGGAGCGTGCAAACTTTAGAAGGGTAGTCTGGAGAGCCTCTCTGAGGAGGTAAGAAGAGAATCGTATGAAGAGAAAAAAGCAAACTGGGCTGAATCTAGTACACTCACAAATACCAAAGGGCTGGATGACTTGGAGAGAAGTGAGGGGACTTGTAGTGGGGGGAAGTTTCGAGAAGCAGGCAGCAGCCAGACCTGTAGGGTTAGGTTTTTATTAAATGTAAAATAGGTGATGGCTGTGAAAATGAGAGTGGCAGACATGACAAAGTACTGACCCTCCTGGAGCTTATGCTCCACTGGAAAAGGAAGATGGGGGACAGGCCACCCACATGGAAGCTGGCTCCTGTTTCAAAAGATGATGCCAAGCTGGTGTTTCACAAAATCAAGGATTCACGAGTTTGCCTCATTCTGCACAGGGACATTATCCACCTGGAACTTTCTTCTACTTGAAGTTAATATATCAGCTTTTTATTCTTTACAACATGAATTTAGTGCTCAGAATGGTATACATATTCTCTAACCTACCTTTGGATAGCAAATAAGATTTGATGCTTTAAAGGGCTTCATTAAATCATTGCATAGAACTGATTCTAAGAGGACTACCTTTCCCCAAAAGAAATGCTTTATGTATATTTGCTTTCAACATTGTTTCTTAAGATTGTTGAAGCTGCATTATGTACAGCAAAGGACACCATCAGTAGAACAAAAAGGCATCCCACAGTATGGGAGGATATATTCGTAAATGACATATCTGATAAGGGGTTGACATCCAAATTATATAAAGAGCTCATGCACCTCAACAAACAAAAAGCAAATAAGCCAATTAAAACAATGGCAGAGGAGCTGAATAGACAGTTCTCCAAAGAAGAAATTCAGATGGCCAACAGACACATGAAAAGATGCTCCACATTGCTAATCATTAGGGGAATGCAAATTAAAACCACAATGAGATATCACCTCACCAGTTACGATGGCCAACATCCAAAAGACAAGCAACAACAAATACTGGCGAGGATGTGGAGAAAGGGGAACTGTCCTACACTGCTGGTGGGAATGTAAATTAGTTCAACCATGGTGGAAAGCAATATGAAGGTTCCTCAAAAAACTAAAAATACCATTTGACTCAGGAATTCCACTCCTAGGAATTTACCTGAAGAAAACAAGATCACAGATTCAAAAAGGCATATGCACCCCTTTTTTTATTGCACCACTATTTACAATTGCCAAGAAATGGAAGCAACCTAACTGTTCATCAGTAAGTGAATGGATAAAGATGTGGTACATATATACAATGGAATACTATTCAGTCATAAGAAGAAAACAAATTCTACCATTTGGAACAACATGGATGGAGCTAGAAGGTATTATGCTCAGTGAAATAATCCAGGCAGAGAACGACAAGTACCAAATGATTTCACTCATCTGCAGAGTATAACAACAAAGCAAAAACTGAAGGAACAAAACAGCAGCAGGTTCACAGACTCCAAGAAGGGACTAGTGGTTACCAAAGGGGAGGGGTGGGGCAAATAGTGACTCTGTGGCATCTTACTACACTGATGGACAGTGACTGTAATGGGGTATGGGGGGGGGTCTTGATAACATGAGTGAATGTAGTAGCCACAATATTTTTCATGTGAAACTTTCATAAGAGTGTTTATCAATGATACCTTAATAATAATAATATAATAATAAAAGATTGATGAAGCTATGACATAGGCTACCAAAAGGGATATCTTGATGATACCCTATCTAAAAGATTAGGGTGTATGTGTGAGGTGTGTATATGTGTGTGTGTGTTCATCTCAGTGTCTGCGTATCTCTGTGAATGAGTTAATGGAGGAGCACTTGAGAAGAAATGCGCTGAGGCTGCTGTTTCTTAACTTCATTTTCTTTCATCCTCTTTCTCTTGATTCACTTAATATCATTAAGGCAAAGGTCTGGGTGACTGTCTCCTGCCGTTCCTCGGCTTCATGTGTCATGAACTCCCCAGTGGGGATCACAGAAGGGGAAGGCCCCTTGTCTTCCCACACTGGACCCCTCAGACTACTTATAGAAGAGATGACACTACCCTGCCGGCTAATCTCTAGTATCCGTCTGGAAACTTATTCATATCTTTGACCCTATTTCCTTCTATCCAGATGAAGAGGGGAAAATGAGCACCTGATAAAATAACAGCAGGTTTAAATCCCCATTTCTCTTCTAACTAGAGAACAGTAACTAGGTTGGACTAGTTGGCCTGAAGCTGCTACTTCTGGATAAAAGCCTCAAAGGGCTCCTGAAGTACCCACAGTTCCCCAAAGGCCTTGCAGCAGTGGTGATGTGCACAGACAGGAAATGGCAGGACCCCAAAACGGGGGGTGGGTGGGTGGGAGGGTGGAGCTGAGTAGGAGGGGCAGCAAATGGTGGAGAAATTTCTGCATAGGAAACAGCCCTTTTCCCTCTGACCTTTCTTTCCCTATACAGGTCCATGACCTTCTTTCCATTCAGCTAAACCACTGTTTAGCCAGCAGAAACCTAAGAACCAGAAGATTCCTATAAACAAAGGGAACCAGAGGGGTGGAGCCTGGAGGTGTGATAAAGACCTTCATTCGAAGGGGAAGTCATGAGGAGCAATGGAAATGCCAGCACCTTGCTTGGTTTGAAAATGCAAGGGTAGCTTTATAAAAAATTTATTTTGGAGGGTGGTAGGAAGGGAGATAAGGGAGATTCAACGAGGAGGAGGAAGAAGGCAGGTACCCACTTCGTCCAAAACCCAGCATGTTAGAGGTCCCAAGCAATGCCCATCCTGCTCAGCTCACCTGAATGAGAGCCGAATAATAAAATCACGTATACGATGCAGAAGTCAACCCAGAGCAATGAATACAGAACAAAGGTACTTTGGAATATGCCATCCTAATATTCCTGTCTGCACAGTTTAGTGTTCTTAAATGTGTTTTATGTTTAATGAAAGAAACAATGACTTTCAGTGGAGGGAAAAAATAGATCTTTAAAGATAATCAAGGCCTTAACTACCTACCTTAGGTAGCTAAGAAAAAGCTACTGTACTCTTTATTTTTTAACACTCCAGATATGTAATTTTATGCAGGTCTAATGACAGTCTCAAACATGGGGCTTTAATCGAAATTGTTCAAGCTCAGTACTATGACAGGAACTCACAAGCCCCCAACAGTGCTGTCCATTTTCTCAGGTTCTGTAAGAAAAAAGGAAAGAAGAAAAAAAAACCTCTTGAACTTATGTTGCTATTGATGTGTAATATACAATAAAAAAACAGTTAAATTTCAATTACCCACAGGTAATTATAATTTTATTGTTTGACTATACTACAGGGATTTTTGTAATTCCCAAGACTAATAATTTTCTATAATTTTACAGGTTGTCAAATAAACTATTAAAGATTATCTTTGAAAAGGCGTCTGCAATTGTGAGGACATATCATACTGTTCATGTGCTGTATTAGTAATTAGAGATCCCTGGATAGTGAAATATCTGTGCTGGGAGCTAACCACCGGGTAGCACATTTCCTCACAGCCACGTCTAATCTCCCACAAATGCTTTCAAACTTCTCAGGTATTCTCTTCACTGCTCTAGGATGCCCGCTTACATTTTATTAATATTCCCTCACCAATTCCAAATGGTTTATCAAGATAAATATCTACTTTCTAGTGGAAAGATGTTAAACTCAGAAAGATGGGCCCCACCTATTATTAAAGGAAAAATCTCAGGACCAAATGCAAACCGAGAGAAGAAATCTGGAGGGGAGCACGTGGAGAGAGCTGGAGGGAGTGGTGGAGGGTGTGTGTGTGTGTGTGTGTGTGTGTGTGTGTGTGTGTGTGTGCGCGCGTGCGTGCTGGGTAGACCAGAAAAGTCCGGGGATAAACCTTACAGACGCATTTCTACAATAACTATCATAATCAGTGATAATAAATTAGCCCAATAGCAAGATTCTTTTTGAAATTTTCTCTCCTAAGGCAATTTCTTTCTGTCATTTCCATATACATGTTGTGGAGTCTATGAGATAAACCCTGCCTTTTTTGACTGGGGATCAAAGCTCTTCTCTTACAAAACAGACACAAATGACAGGTCAGGGAAGTGCAGACATGACTTCCTCTTGGCACCTTTATTCTTCTCCAAACATACCACACTTGGCATACCTCCTTGCTTTTATGCACACTGAACCCTCAGTCTAAATGCTTTGCTCTTTCCCCCTTAATAAACTCCAACTTACTCTTTCAGACCAGAGCAAATATGCCTCCTTGATGAAGAAGTTACTAACTCCTCTATTTTTTTCTAGTAAATATTTTCTCTTCTCAGTTCTCTGAGAATTTTTAGAAATGTTTATTAGCACAAGAGACACCATGTCCGGTAAACCAAAATGAAACGATGGACTAAAGAAGCAGCCAGAGAATACCTTTAGCTACCTGAGGGGTATAGGAAGAGCTAGGATGACTTTCAAGTCTAAAGCAGAGGTCAGGACCCTGGCTTCTGTGTTGAAGGAGATATCAGAACAATGGTAGGGACTTGACAGCAAGGACAAGAAATTCAAAGGCAGAGGAGAAAGATGACTTAGTGGGAGACAAAGGTAGGAGACACAGATGCTGCATAGTCTGACTAGAGTATTGTGGACAGTTAGTATCTGAAAAGGACTGGAAAACATTTTGGGGTCTACTGGCTTGTGCCAAATACCATCTTACCCAGCCCAGCCTAGACCTAGTCATACAAACATTGCATTGTCCTATAAATCTATGCTTCCATCTCTCTTCTCCATCAGCCTGTGAATTCCTTAAAGTACAGACACTGTGATATTCAATTCTGTGCCCCCAACACTTTGCTAGTAGGTAGTCATCCAATAAATGTTTGCTGTCCGTAGTATGAAATACGCAGAAGATTTGAGCTTTCTTCCTGGCCCTTTCACAATCTGTCTCTACGATCTGTAAAAGATTGAACCTCAGGTTTCCATACTGTGTGTACACCCCCATTTCATTTTAAATGTCCAGAGAGAGTATAAATCTTTCTTTACTAGCACCCTAAAACATTTTCCACTTACTTCTTGAGTTCCTATAACAGGAGAGTAAAGTCTTAACTATGGAACCAGAAATAGGTGTACATGCAACAAAGGACAGTAGCCGGTTAGCTCTTTCTCACTATGGGGTAAATTGATGATTGGAAATCTTGAGTGAGAACAAGTTTGATGAGAGTCAGTTTATTGATGTGACAGTCTCTTGTGGATGTGACTCAATCAGAGGAAGTAGGTTATGGAAGAGAAAAAAGAACCAGAAAGAAGGTATTGAGAGCTACAGAGACATATTTTGTCATCTTTACATTTTGCCTAGAGTTTTACTTGGTAGGAAGAATTCATCATAGTGTGATTTTTAGATAAAAAGTAAGACAAAGATGTGTCAAATTAAGAAGACAATAGACTTCAAAGAAGATGGAGACATGGAGAGCTTGAACTCACATCCCCCCACTTTCACACTGAATGTACACCTACACATAGAACAATTCACCTTGAGGAAGCACTGAGGCCTGAGTGAGCACCTTGTGTGCAGTGAGGGATAAAAAGATCATGTAAAAATGGCAGGAGAGATGGAGACCTGGTAACAGAGGGAAGCTCACCCCCAGCATACCACCTGCAGAGGGAGGAATGCTGCTGAGGGATCTGGACACACATTTTTTGCCCTGGGGCATAGAAAAAGGCTACAACTTTAAAGTGATTCTATTCTATTAAGTGAAAAAAACAACTTGTAGAACTAAAGCACCTGCCATTTGGTGGGGGAAAGGCTGGCTGGCCTCTCTCCTGATGGAGCACCACTGTCCACAGCCCTTCCCTACATTGACGATGAGGCAGTCATCATGGTTGGGTGCATACACCAATTTCAGAGCTGGTCTACGTAGTCTCCCAACCCCTGGCCATGCCCAGACATGTCAGCTGCAGAGCTCATTCAGGCTGCAGCCACACTGTAGATGCAGAGCCAGCAGGCATGGAGAATGCACCTGAGCCACCACTGCATCACAGGCATGGGGCCAGTAGCCGCAGAAGCAGGGCTTCCCTGGAGGCTGTGCCTGGGATGCAGGCTGCACCCCGGGTGTGGAACTGGTGGCTTCTCATCCCTGGAGAGTATGCCCAGGCTGCCACTGCATCATGGGGCAGAGCCAATATCTGCATCCCTGAGGCTGTGCCTGGGCCTGAGGGTATACCGTGGTTGCCTAGCCAGTGGAGAGTGCACCTGGGCTCGCTGCCTCTTTGCCAGCATGGACCCCATCAGTATCCACTCAGGAGCCTCTCCAACTGGGCCACTCTCCCATGTGCCCCTTCAACCACGTCCTGAGAGCCTGATAAGAGGACACCCTGTGTCATGCTTACTAGGACTCCAGTCATCCAGCTAAAATCACCAAGTACATGAAGTCTAGCCAGAGGACCTTCCTTCCACAAGGCTAATCCATTAGGGCTGAGAGAAGTGGCCCTTTTACTAATACATAGACTCAAGGACAGAGAGTTAAACAAAATGAGGAGACTGAGGAATATGCTTGAAACAAAAGAACATGACAAAAATTCAGAAAAAGAGATAAACCAGGAAGAGTTAAGAAATCTGTCAGTTAAAGAGTTCAAATTAATGATTATAAAGAAGCTCACCAGACTTGAGAGATGAGTGGAGTAACTCTCCTTGTAGAACTCTACAAAGAGATAGAAAATAAAAAACAGAATAAATCAGAGGTGAAGAATTTAATAAATGAAATGAAAAATACACTAGAAGGAATCAACAGCAGATTAAAGGATACAGAAGAATGGGTCAGCAATTACTGAAAGGCAAAGTAATGGAAAGCACTCAAGCTGAACAGCAGAAAGAAAAAAATACAGAGAAACAAGGCTAGATTAAATGAGCTCTGGGACAGTATCAAACTTTCAAACATTCATGTTATAGGGATCCCAAAAGGAAAAGAGAGACAGAAGGGAGTAGAAAACTTATTTGAGGAAATAATAACTGAAAACCTTCCTAACACAGGGAAGCAAACAATCAGGTCCAAGAAGCAGAGAAAACCCAAACAAGATAAACCAAGGAGGTCCACACCAAGACACATCATAATTAAATTGTTAACTATCAAAGACAAAGAGAGAATCTTAAAAGCAGCAGAAGAAAAGTGATGAGTAGCTACACGGAGAACCCCATAAGGCTATGAGTTGATTGTTCAGCAGAAACTCTATGAGCCAGAGGGAGTGGCATGATATATTCAAAGCACTGAAAGAGAAAAACCTCCAAAGAAGAAAATTCTACCCAGCAAGATTATCATTCAGAATGGAAAGAAAGACAAAGAGTTTCACAGATATTACATCCAAAAACAGTAGAATACACATTATTTTTAAGTGCACATGGAACACTTTTCAGAACAGACCATGTTAAGCCACAAAGCAGGTTTCAACAAACTTAAGCAGATTGAAATCACATCAAGCATCTTCTCCAACCCAATTGGTATTAAACCGGAAATGAATTATAAGAAAAAAATGTAAAAAGCACAAACACATGGAGGCTAAACAACATGCTATTAAACAACCAGTGGGTGATCAAAGAAATCAGAGAAGAAATCAAGAAATATCTGGAAAATAATGAAAATGAAAATACAATGGCTCAAAATTATTGAGATACAGTAAAAGCATTCCTAACAGGGAAGTTTATAGCAATATAGGCTACTGTAAGAAGCAAGAAACATCTCAAATAAACAATCTAACCTGACACCTAAAGGAACTGGAAGAACAAATACAAAGTTAGTAGAAGAAAGGAAATAAAGAACAGAGCAGAAATAAATGAAATAGAAATTTAAAAAATACAAAAGATCAATGAAACTAGGAGCTGGTTATTTGAAAATACAAAATTGACAAACCTTTAGCTAGACTCATCAAAAAAAAAAGAGAGAGGACTCAAATTAATAAAATCAGAAGTGAACATGGAAAAGTTAAAATCTCCACCACAGAAATGGAAATGATTATAAGAGAGTATTATGAAAAATCATATGCCAAAAAATTGGACAACCTAGAAGAAATGGATAAATTCCTAGATAAATACAATCTTCAAAGGAAGAAGAAATAGAACATTTGAATAGATCAATTACTAGTAATGAAATTGAATCAATAATCAAAACACTCCCAACAAACAAAATTCCAGGATGAGATGGCTTCACAGGTGAATTCTACCATATATTAGGCTGTTCCAAAAACTGAAGAGGAAGGAAAGCTTCCAAATTCATTCTATGAGGCCAGCATCACTCTGGTACCCAAACCAGATGAGGACACTAAAAAAAAAGAGAGAATCACAGACTAATATCCCTGATGAACATAGATACAAAAATCCTCAATAAATTATTAGCAAACCAAATTTAAAAATATATCGAAAAGATAATTTACCATGGTCAAGTGGGATTTATTCTAGGGATGCAAGGATGGTTTAATATCCACAAATCAATGTGATTATAACATTAAAAAAGGAAGGATAAAAACCATATGATCATCTCAATACACTGAAAAAGCATTTGACAAAGATCAACATCAATTCATGATAAAAACTCTCAGCAAAGTGGATATAGCGGGCACATATCTCAACATAATAAATGCCATAATGACAAACCCACAGTAACAAACTACTCAATGGTGAAAAAGCTGAAAGCTTTTACTCTAAGATCATGAGCAAAACAAGGATGCCAACTCTCACCACTTTTATTCAACACAGTCTTAGTATATAGGACGTTTATTTATTCAACACAGTCCTAGCCACAGCAACCAGACAAGAAAAGAAACAAAACACATGCGAATTGGTAAGGAAGAAGTAAAATTGTCACTATTTGCAGATGACATGATACTATATATAGAAGACCCTAAGGACTCCATCAAAAAACTACTAGAATTAATAAGTGAATTCAGTAAATTTACAGGATACAAAAATCAATGTAAAGAAATCTATTACATTTCTATATAAAAATAATGAATTAGCAGAAAGAAATTAAGAAAATAATCCCATTTACAATTGCACCAAAATTAATAAAATACCCAGGAATAAATCTAACCAAGTGAAAGACCTGTACTTTGAAAAGTATAAAATACTGATGAAAGAAATTGAAGGTGACACAAATTAATGGGAAGCAATTCCATGCTCATGGGTAGGAAGAATAATATTGTTAAAATGGCCATACTGCTCAAAGCATTCTACAGATCCAATGCAATCCCTATCAAAAAACAATGGCATTTTTCACTGAACTGGAGCAAATAATCCTAAAATTTATATGGAAACCACAAAAAACATATATAGCCAAAGCAATATTGAAAAAGAAAAACAAAGCTGGACATATTACATTCCTTTATTTCAAACTGTTTGACAAAGCTACAGTAATGAAAACAGTATGGTACTGGCACAAGAATAGATACATAGACCAATGGAACAGAAGAGACAGTGCAGAAATAAACCCATGCTTATATGGTCAATTAATATAGGACAAAGGAGTGGAGAGCAATGGGGAAAAGACAGTCTCTTCAATAAATGGTGTTGGGAAAACTTGACAGCTATATGCAAAAGAATGAAATCGGATCACCGTTTAACTCTACATAAAAATAAACTCAAAATGGATTAAATACCTAAAGGAAAGACCTGAAACCATGAAACTCCTAGAAGAAAACATAGGCAGTAAACCCTTAAACATCGGCCTTAGCAATTTTATTCTGGATCTGTCTCCCCAGGCAAGGGAAACATAAGCAAAAATTAAACAAGTGGGACTAGATCAAATTAAAACATCACACACAGCAAAAGAAACCATCAACAAAATGAAGAGACAACCTACTGTATGGGAGAATATATTTGCAAATGATATATCTGATAAGGAGCTAATATTCAAAATATATGAGGAACTCATACAACTCAATACCAAAAAACCCCCACAAATAATCTGATTAAAAAATGGGCAGAGGTCCTGAATTGCCATTTTTCCAAAGAAGACATTCAGATGGCCAAAAGACAGATGAAAAGATGCTCAACATCACTAATCAACAGGGAAATGCAAATCAAAATTATAATAAGATATCACCTCACACCAGTCAGAATGGCTAGTAACAACAAGACAAGAAATAACAGTGTTGGCAAGGACCTTGGAGAAACTTTACACTGCTGGTGGGATTACAAATTGGTGCAGCCACTATGAAAAGCAATATGGAGGTTCCTCAAAAAACTAGAAACAGAAATACCGTTTGACCCAGTAATCCCACTTCTAGGAGTTTACCCAAAGAACACAAAATCCCTGATTTGAAATGATACAGTCGTCCCTGTATTTACTGCCACATTATTTATAATAGCCAAGATATGGAAGCAACCAAAGTGCCCATCAGTAGAAGGATGGATAATAAAGATGTGGTACATATATACAATGGAATATTATTAAGCCACAAAAGAAATTTTGCCATTTGTGACAACATGGTTGGACCTAGAGGGTGTTAATGCTGAGTGAGATAAATTAGTCAGAGAAAGACAAATACCATATAGTTTCACTTCTACGTGGAATCTGAAACACAAAACAAATGAACAAACAAAACAAAAATAGACTCAAACACAGAGAATGGAAGGTTGGCCACCAGTGGTGGTGGTGGGGGATGGTGAAGTAGGTGAAAGGATTAAAGGTACAAGCTTCAAATTATAAAATAATTTAGTCACAGGGATAGAAGCACAGCATAGGGAATATAGCTCATAATATTATAATATTTTTGTATGGTGACAGATGATAACTACACTTATGGTGAACATTTTTAGTAATGTATATAATTATTGAATCATTAAGCTGTTCGTCTGAAACCAATGTATTTATATATATAAACTACATTTTAATTAAAAAAATTTAAAACAATTTCATCATTGTTTTTATTTTGAAGACAATTAGATTAAACTTATGAAGTAATAAAGCTTTAAGGAATGTAAATATGATCACATAAAAAAATTCTCAAAGGCCACACTGGATGAATATTGACAAAATGAGGAACAAGAATGGAACCACTTACCTTTTTGTCCAGTGTTTTTCTGTACTTTTTTTTCTCAGTCTTTATGCCACTGGTTAAAAAGATACCCTGTAACATACAGAAGAGACATTTTATAAACAAATAAGTATCTTAAGATACAAATGAAGATACAAGAAGTATAATAATAATGAGTGTATCATTTATCAATGTACAATCTCAACATAATTTTATTCCATTATAATGTATTATCCTTATTGGCTACTGCAAAGCTAGTATGTGTCATTGTGGTATAAGCATTCTAGGACCTTAAAATTAAAAAATGTAGAATTATTAAATAAATAGTACTTATTGTAGCGTGTCTTACTTCTCAATAAGTCATTTTTGGTAACAGCTTTGTGCCCTTAGCTGAAGGGCAATGTCAAGGCCAATTATTTCATTCAAGGCCCCTAATTAAGACTACTTTTTCAGGCCAGGATAATGTATTACTTTGCTTTAATAGGAAGGAGTTCAAAGCTCTACCTTAAATTCTCCTAATGCAAAGCAATGCAGCTGTAACCTGGGTTACATTAACAAGGGCAAAAAGCTGTTGGCTTACTTTGGAAACCCCTCCCCCTCAAACCCCAAAGATAGTGTTCAGCTCAATAGATATAAAGTGTATCTAGTGATAGAGACCACCCAACTTGTACTCTCAGGGAGTATCCTTACTCCTTTCTAAAAACTTTTTTAAAAATTGGATTTCTGTGGAATAAATGTGCATTAGCAAAACCACTTTGCTCCGAAATGCACAAATGAGTCCCTTTGTATACTTCTGAGAACCATGAGTTCCCATAGCCCCTGTACTATTCCTATTGCTGCTGAACAGAGACTGTAAGTGGGAGATAAGACACCCCTGGATGTATTTCCTTGGGGCCAAATTCAGCTTATGCAGTATTTAAAAGTCAAGATATTTTCAATAAAATTTGTATTTCTGGATGCTCTTGGAAAGAATCAAAAGCTCCAACAGTGTTCAGCCATTCCCAAATGGTAACAATTGGCTAGAGCTGAGGAATGGCAGCCTCCTTTAGACAGGACATGCATTCAAATTGGTCACTGTCTCAACTGCTTATTATTGCAAGGGTTACAAATTGATTGACATTACCTTCTGGCTGACATATTTTGTTTGGCTGGTATAGCCTCTAAATTATTCTAATATATATTTTTAATTGTAATGCTTTTGGGCAGGATTTAAACTGCAGTTTCAAAAGGTCAACATTGCTATGGTTTGATACCTGGCCGGATTCATGTATGTATCTTGCCAGCCTGGCATCTGTAGCAGCCCTTGCAGATGTCCTGTCCCATTTCCCCTCAGCCCACTGGAATTCCCCTGATACTGAGGGAGGCAGCTTCCAGCAGACTCACAGCTAGCACCTCCCAAAGCATATGTCTCTCTCCTTCATTGCCTGAGTATTATTCCCAGTGCATCTATGCTTATTCTGCAGCAAGGCACAGAGAGGGAGAGCTGGGCATTCGTGCTCCTGCCACAGCCCTTTCCCAGTGTGGGGTGAGTGGCAGTGGATACACACCTCCGCCTCCCCAGTACCCACGCAATGATTCTCAGGTGTGTTCCACATGGTTTCTCAGAGGGTTCCCGGTCCACCTGAGCTCCAGTGCCCACTGCAGGAATCAGTTCACTGGTACATCCCGCATGGCTGTTCTCCCCTCCCTCCCTCCCTCACTTCCTACTCTTCTTCACTTGAGCTTCCTGGATCACCTCCCAAAGCAGCTACAGGCACAAAGCCTTGGGCTCAGGTTGCTTTCAAAGGAAATTAACCTAAGACAACATATAAATGCATTCTACCACCAGGGCATCCTCATAGTTACAGCAGAAGAATGGTTGATCAGGATTGGGAGTATCCCAGAATCCACATCACAGAAGGGAAACTCGTAGGAACTGTGCAGAGAAGACTTAAAAATAAGTCTGATAAGTATGGTCAAATTTGGGGAAAGCATTCTTTGAAAAGAAATAAAACTGACAAGTTAGCTCCAGAGGGTGAGATTAAGACTACGAATTTGAACCAGGCGATGTAGGTTCAAAATAAGGACACATTTTTAATCTTTAGAGCACACTAAAATGGAATGGACTGTTTTGTATGGAGGCTCACATTTCCTTCAAGAGATTTAAAGTAACTAAATTTCCTCAATTTACACAGACCCTTGTGATCCATGTTGTCCACACACATTTATTTAATATCACAAATATGGGGTTCTATATAGGAAATCTTGCTGATTATCAGGTTGAGTAGCTTTTCAGATGTTTTTTCTGAGGTTGGGACAGGGGAACAGAAAGAGATAAAGCTGGCATTTGGTGACGGGAGAAGTAGTTCCCTCACCATTAAGGGGATATAATTTAGCACCCCTATAAAACCTAGGAATGCCTCAAATCAAAATGCATTTTTCTCTTCACACTGAGACTCTCTTAAGTGCACAGTAACGCATAAGATCGGGTGAATTATCTACTATCTGACAGATATTTATGATGCCTAAGGTGGGAGGGCACGATTCATATCTGCTCCTCACAGGAACTAAAACATGATGGTAAGGCAGCTGGGAGGAAATAGCTGAAATATTTGGAAGAACAGACCCTCCCTGCCAGAGGTTTACTGCAAATTCAAGTGTTTTCCACTTCTGCCCTTCTTCAAAGCTACAAAGCAATGAGGTAGTCAAATTAATGAAGTATTGTAATAGAAATGGAAAGATTAGAGTGTGCCAAAGAGTAGGGTACAGTTTTGTTCCTAAGAGGCATGATAGGGAAGAAGCACTTTGATGTAAGAGGCTGGCTGGAGGTGCTATCCAGCTTCAGTGTCACCAAAAAAAAAAAAAAAATGGAACAGGTTAGCATGATTTTACTATCATTACAGATAATAACACATGAGAAAACAGACATCACAAAGATGTAATTCACTAGAGAGTTTCCAGAGAAACAAAAGCTGTCAGAGTATGGCTCTGTCCAGTGTACACTTCAACAGAACCTCCTACAGACTGAATTACAGCTCCCGTGACGGTCAGCAGGCTCCCCCACCCCATTTTTATTTATGGACCAACAAAAGTAAATATTTAGTGGAAATTCATTACCAGAGAACAAAAGTGACTCAAAGTGATGGTGGTCAACTTTCAGAGGAGTATTAACTCCAGTGGCTCTTAACCCAATGTTACACAATGGAAGTTAAACAAGGTCAGAAGAAGATCAGCACTGACTCCAAACCTCAAGATCTTTAAACCTAAGAATCAAAGTGGTGGTTTTTTGAACATAGATACAACCAAGTGTAAAGTCCACTCACATCATTCCTCCAGCCTCTAAGGCTCCTTAACATAGCATAACCACTACAACTAGGAGACCCTTTATCTTGTTCTGTCCCCCAGCCTGCCCTGGCGACATCTCCAGCACAGGGTACTGGCTTTGATCCCTGAGCTCCTGTGCATGGACCACACATGAGACAACTTTCTCAGCGACATGCTGTTTCCTGTCCTACCTGATTTTGCTGGGATTTTCTTTCAATGATACTAATTCCACCAAAGATTTTTCAGGAACAAGGAAGTCTGCTTTTGCATTTGTGCCTTTGGGATGTATAGACATAGCATTTGAAGGAAAATGAATTTCACTGAATAAGGGAATAGAAGAAACTCTATTTTAAAAGAGAAATGAATGCAGTTGAGGTTTTGAAATCAGCTGCAGAGGAAACCTTTTTTATTACGGCCCCTCAGGTGGCACGGACCTGACATCGTTTCATCGGTGTGTCCCACCCAGACACAGGCAGCCAGCGAAATGGACTGGTATTTGTAAAAAGAAACTTATTTTTCAATGATCAAACTCTCCAAGCTGCTGGTGGTGGTGTTGACGGGTGTCACTGAATTAGTAGCACTGAAATGTTTCACATTTAACATATTTCCTCAGAAAAAGAAAAAATAATAATAATTCAACAGCCCACCCTGCTTTTTGGATAATGTCTTGCATGAAACTTTCTGATTAGAGCCAAATGTCTGTGGTTGTCATAAGACATTACATGTGGTAAGACTGACAGTTTGCTTAGAAGATTTTAGGATATGACACAGAGCAATGAAACATCACAAAAATGCAATGTTTTACTGGGGAGGAATATCACAACCCATTCCAGCAGCATTCCTACCATTAGTCACTGTGTACATCAGATTGAAAATTCCTTAAAACTAGTTACTATATCTACTCTGTGTATGTATGTGGTACATGAGGACTATAGTAGGGAATTAATACATATCTTTAGAATTTAAATTTTTTTAAAAAATTGCCTATTAGAGATCAGAAAATATGGTCCTTCGTTGCCAGCAACTTTGCCATGACTATTTGAATGTAGCTAAGATCTTACAGTAGCACTTAACCTTCAATGGTTAATGTGACTTGTAAAGTAGGAAAGAATCCATAAAGTATTAGAAGGCAGTTTGTTCAATGTTACACATTTATAGAACTGGGATAACATGAACAATTTCTGCCCAACAGACCAGATATGATAATGTTTGACAAACTTATTGATGATGCAACTCCTCTAAGTTTACACAGATAATACCAAGGAGTTGCACTGAGTATGTGGGTCTGAGAGAGTAGATGAAATTAATATGTAGACTGAGAGACTTCTAAGCAAAGTCAATTATCTTTTTGGTGACTAGGGTACTTTGCATACACAAATTAAATATTGTAAGTAACCAAGAATTAATTTTATGCTGGAATAAAATCTGAATATTGTACTCTCACATAGTTGTCACATTAGTGGGCTATTTTTCATAACAAAATTAATGAAATTGGCTATTTCCCTAATTTTAAAGTTTATTAAACATCAAGTTACATGGAAAGAAGAAAAAGGCAAAGGATGCAAAGGAAAAGGAGAAGAAAGTAACTGCAGTTAAAAAAATTGAAGGCTATATACTTGCATATGAGAGAAGAGCACTTTTTCCAGAAAAAGTTATTGTTCTCTTTTATGTAATATTTGATACCTGAAAACAATAGAGTGTTATCTATAAACAAGTTTAAAACATAATAATAAGAGAAATACTTATGAACTCATTGCCTGACTTAAAATCTAGAACGTTAACAATTCCATTGTTTCTACAGGAGGGTCTCCATCCTCTTCCTCAGTTTTTCCACTATCCTGAATTTTCTGTTCATTCTCCCTTGGCTTTAAAACAAATAGTCTTACCCCATATGCATATATCCCCAAATACTATGTTATTCATTATTTCTTCTCATTAAGCTTTATAAAAATGGCATAGTGTTGAATATAGTCTTTGATGACTTGATTTTATCAGTAAATATATTTTTTAAAATTCATCCCCTTGTAGGGTACAGCTGTTGTTTATTCCCCTTTATTGTTCATGTCCTGTTGTGTGTATACATCACAAATTGTGTATGTATTATATTGGTCTGCTAGGGCTATTATATAATATGAACAGTATAACAAAATACCACAGACTGGGTAGCTTAAACAATAGAAATTTCTCACTGTTTGAAGACTGCAAGTCCCAGGTCCATGTGCTAGCAGGGTTAGTTTACAGTGGGACCTTTCCTTCCAGCGTATAGACAGTGGCCTTCTCATTGTGTCCTCACATGACCTTTCTCCTGTGCATGTACACTCCTGGGATTTTTTCCTTTTCTCATGAGAATACCAGTCCTATTGGGTTAGGGACCCACCCTTGTGACCTCATCTAAACGTAGTAATTTCCTTAAAGGCACTATCTCTAAATACAGTCATATGGGGGTTTAAGCCTTCAACATATGGATGGGGTGGGGGAGGGTGCAATTCAGTCTATAACATATATTTATCCTATTGAAGGACACTAGAATTGTTCCCAAGTTTTGTTCTTATAATCAATGCTTCTATGAACATCTACACAAATACATAAATCTTGCAATCTTTCTATTTCCATATCTCCTGGGACTCAAGAGCAAGAGTTTGTTTAAATCACATAAATAGAAGTAGAATTGCTGGCCCGTATGGCACACAAATATTCAAATTCACAGACACCCAATCATTTCCCAACATGACTGTATGGAGTTTTACTCCCAACAGAAGCATCTTTGTATTCTACATCCTGACTCTCAGTAGTTGTTACCAAACATCTTAATTTTTGCCAATCTAGTGAGCATAAATGTTATCTTACTGAAGTTTTAATATTATTTCCTTAAGTCCATAGAATTATTGTTTTTATTTTACTCACAATTTGTATCCTATTACATAAAGTGTAATCCACAAATATTTGTCAAATAAATGAATTAAAGGAATGAATGATGACTGATGAGAAAATAAGTGCTGGGCATGAGGTGCATCAGAGGCTTTGTAGGCTGTGACATGAGCCCATATCATCATAAATGGTCCATGGCAGAGATGTAAACGATTAATAGGAGAGCCAGAATCAAGCAAGCAGGCAGGAGAGTTATGAGTTTTTCCAACAGTGGGGAGCCTAGTGTTTCACAGCTTCATTTCTGATGTCAGACTATCCGGGTTCAGGTCCCAGCACTAGGACATCCCAGCTGAGTAATCTTGGGCAGGTTGCTGAGACTTTCTGCCTTTGTCTGTAAAATGGGGATGATACTATCATCTGACTCAAGACTGTTGGAAGGTTTACATGAAATAATGCACTGATTAATGATTCATAACATGTAGTGGTCATTAACAGCAATAAGCACATAAGCTAGGGCAGCATTAGCAGGAATGAAAGGAGGAAATAAGTAAAGAGACATTGAGCAGGTAGGACAAGAAGGTCTAGGGTAATATAAAAAAGGAAATGCCTGAAAAAGACTCATATTTCTGTTCTGTCTGATTAAAGGGTGGCAATAACTTTAAGTAAGATCCAGCATACAGATAAGGGATTCAATTTTTCGTATGTCAGAAGGTAGGAAGAGGAAGTAGCAGGGACAGGAAGCCCTGTTTTGAGATGTTTGAGTTTGAGGTGCACCCAGGAATTTTACCTGGAGATGTCCAACAAAGATTGCCAATATTCATGATGGAGCGATGGCCAACTTTAAAAAAAATATTTTTATTCTCCAAGAAGATCTATAATAGAATTTTCTTAGTTTCCTCCCTTTGTATTTAAAATATGGTAAACTTAACCTGAGTATTACTCTCTAAGTCTTATTACTGTAACAAGTATTGCCCAGATCCTGCTGCATGCCATGAATAAGCCTAAAGCTTAATAGACCAAAGGAATGACCCAGACTCAGGTCCTAATCCTAGCCTCATGCCTGTTCCTAACCTTTCACTGTACTGAAGTACTAAGAAAGGATTCTCAAGCTCCATGTGGATCCTGGAGACTTGATTCAAATGTATTGTGCAGCTGAATAAAATGGGTGTTAAAGGACCCTTCAAGGGGATGTGACTAACCTTCCAATTTGCAAACCAGAAAGCTCTTGTTTCCCATCCTCAGTTTTAACCACACACATTCCTACTCAGAGGAAACAGTGAACTCATGGCCAAAGAGCAGAAAGGGGAAGTTAGAAATCTGTAATAAATGTATGCAAGTGAGATAGAAAATTAGAAAATGGCCACCTGCCAGCAGCCACATAAATTTTGGAGGAAATGCATTTTCTACTGGGATGCTTTATCATAGGAATTGCAAATATTTATTAAAAGTATTAAAATAGTCAGAATGTTAAATGTGTCCTCCAGTGGTGAAATTTCACATTGCCACATTAGAAGATGGGATATTCTGATACAGTGTTTATTAAAATGACTTCATTTTATTAGTCTGTCATCCACAATAAATGGGCAGGTACTCTTAAAACAAGATCTATTGAGGATAAAAGAGATTTGGGGAGGGGCAGCATTTCACTGTGTAGAATTGACTACACGAATATATAAATCTTGCAAACTTTCCCAAATGATACCAACAAGATTTTATTGTTTTGATATCAAGTTTTTTGGATTTTGTTATCACATGGAAACCAAAAGTAGTATTTACCACTGACTCCCTTACACAAGATTCACCTGATAACTATTTGAATGGTTAGTCCTTTGTGGGGTTTCAGGTAAAATTAACAAGCACACCCAAGTAAAGATGCTAAACTGGATTCCAAACAAACGGCAGATGGAAGGAAGTGGCCACTTTATTGCACCAGGATAATAGAGATGACAGCTAGAGCACATCATTACTGAGTGGCACTAAGTTGAAGAGTGACAGGATGAGCTGGTCAGATTACCTCCCTAAGAGGCTTGTGGTTTGTGTGAGGCACTGACCTAATAAAGATCTTATACTATCAGACAGCAAAGATAGAAAGAGCCTTTTCCCATCTTAAGATACTCTTTTGTGTGAGTCAGAACAGCTTCCTGAATCCATCCCGTGAATGTGCTGATGGTACTGAAGGGAACCTAGTAGGACATGAGGTAGGGTGAGGCTGAGGGAAAGAGGGACTGGGCTTGTTGAGAAGCCAAGGACTGCCTGTACAGAATAATTAGGAAGTCATTAGCCTTCAGCAGGTGGACAGAGTGGCCGTCTTTCTTACTGGAATGTAAGCATTGTGTTTACAGTATTTTTTTTCCCCCATTAATTCATTTATTCAATGGATATTTGGTGGGCATCTCTGAAAAGCTAACCACTAATCTGGGTGACAGAAGTCACAGGTGAACAGCAGTGACACAGGTCCTGCCTCACAGATCTGACATTCTAGCAGACAGGATATAAGTATTTACAAAATCCACATAAAATATTTCACAAGGTAATGAAGGCTTTAAATTAAAAAAAAAAAAACAGGGTCACAGGGAGAAAAGTGACAAAGAGGCTTCTTTCAAAAGGTTCGAGAAGTTTGTTGGATGAGGTGACATTTGAGCAGGTGTCTGAATGCAGTCAGACATCCATCCAGATCCTCTGCGCATCTGACAGAAGAGCCTTCCTGGTGGAGGGAACAGCAGAGGCCAAGGTGCCTCTGGTGTGAGCTGAATGTTTTCTTCAGCCTCCAGCCAGGCTTCCAGAAAGGAACATCAAAGATCCATGAGAAGGTCAGACGTCCTTGGTCACCGCTAACTCATTTAAGCATCTCTTTTGGTTTAGTTTCTGGCATGGTTTCACATTCCCTTGATCTCCTCAGAAGATGAGTATTTGCATCTCTCTGGTGGCAACAGCGCTTCTTGGCTACTCACAAGGGCTGTTGGGTCTGATAATTCTTGTGTGATGTGTGAGCACCTGATGGACAGAAATTCCAAGTCCTGCTGAAATCCCGGTGACTGGACAGATGATCTTAATGAGGTACTAAATTGTATGTGAGAACTTACACACTGGCCCTCTAGAAAGGCATTCATTCATTCATTCATTATCTCCCTTCCTCCCTTCCTCCTTCATTCCTTTTTCAAGAATTATCTATTGACAAGTGCCATGTAGGTGGCATGTGAGATGCTCTGGGGAATACAAGCCACGGGCAATACCTCAGGGTGATGCGCATGGACAGGGGGTTTACGTTACCCTGGTTTGGAATCTGTCGTCTAACTTCAACAGGTTCTGTATAGCCTATAGATTCCTAGCCATATAATCACAGTGTGATAGAATCTGCCTCACTGGACTTTTGTGGGGGTTAAATGAGATGATTTTAACAGCTTAATACAAAACCTAATACAGAGTAAGTGATTTTATAAATGTTATTGCAGAGGCATCAGAACTCCTTAAGGGTTCCTCAACTTTTATTTGTTTCTGTGATATAATTGGGTCATTTATTCAGAATCCAAATTGAATTTTAAAATCATTTTTGTTTTGGCAACATATTAAAATACTTTACAGGTATGAGCAGAGAATTAAGAATGAATTGTTCCATATGTTGCAGATATCAAAACACGGCACTTCCTTGTCATTAAATTATTTGTTCACTCCACAAATATGTATTCAGTCCACACTATCTATTCTACCTCTGTGCTAGAGCTGAAGATCTAATAGCCAACAGCAAAGGAACTCAGAGCTCCTAGAAAATAATAGGAAAATGAGTTAGGATGGAAGGGATGTGGACACAATCAGGATTAGAAGGCTAGTATTTCCAGGTGAGCAAAATCACACTGCAGGACACAGACATTGTACCTTAAGGAAACAGTAAGGTAACAAGCTCAACTAATAATGGGATGGTGAAAAGAATTCATTACATAGCACTTGCATACCTGGAAGCTGGCAGTGAAAGAGAACATTAAGCCAGGATCTTATCCTCAGGAAGGATGCGGTCCATGCCACCTGGCAGAGCCCAGGGTATTGGGACATGCTCTTAAAACGTACTGATTATATTCTCCTGACCTAATGTCTAAAAGCACGTCTTTTCCTTTAAGCAGTCATCCTTTTAATTTCAGTGTCACCACCTAGCCAGAATGCCCTGACCGTTTAACACACTGAACTCATTCGGCAGGGTCGGTCTGCACATGAGCACTGTAAGACCAGGGAAATGGCTCTTGTAAGCCAGGCTTGGTCCACAGCCCACCCCTACAGGGTGACAGATAAGGCATAGGCCACTCCAAAGTTGGAGGGAGGCAAGCCAAGTCCTAAGCAGTGCTTTGTCCATAACCTCTTGCTACTCAAAGTGTGGTCATAAGGACCAGTCACATCAATGTCACTTGGGAACTTACTAGACATACAGATTCTAAGGCCCCATACTCCACACCTACTAATCAGAATCTGATTTTAATGAGGCTCTAGAGGGCACTTTGAGGCTTGAAAAGCCCTACAGTAGAGTCCAGTCTGTTTTGGACTGGTATCTTGACTATTCTCTCCAATGCAGATAAGATGGAAATGGAGAAAGAGTAGGTGGGAATACATGGAGCTTGTTTCTCCCTCCAAGTCCCCCAGACCCTCAGCCCTCATGGTAAGAGTCCTGAGGAATTGTTTGTTTCATGACTATGAAGGGGGGAAAAAGCATATTTGCTGTTCAGCGTGGTATCATTTACATAATGTAACTCTTTCAGTGCTTGGAAAAGAATGAGTCCATGAGTTAAATAATAGTAAATTTAAAATACATAACATCATCCTATGAAAATAAAACAAATGCTTCATACTGATAGTAAATTATAAAAGCTGACTACTTACATTAAAGTGAAGTAATAAAAATCTTACAGTTACGTTTCATATATTGTATGTTCCCTGAAATGGTATTTTTTCTTCTTTTTTTGCAATTTGGTGTCTGTGCTTTGCAAAACTTTTGAATTTAAGCCCTGGCTTTACCTATTTACTAGCTGGGTGATTTGGCAATAAGTACCGTGACTTTTCTGAGATTCAGTCTGTCCACCAGTTTTTTTAAAAAAATGCTGAAAGCAGAGAGTGCTGTGACTAGTGCGCTCACAGCGTTGGGGCCACGGCGGCCTCCTTGTGGGGCCGCTCTGACGTCCCACTTCATGCACCCCAGTGGCCCTCCTGCATGATGCAGGTGGGAAGTGGGAAGGGCCAAGAGCTGGCCACCGTCTCACTGACTGTGGAAAAGGCGAGCTGGCAGACAGCTGATGAGGTTCCAGTCTGAGCACTGTGCTTGCTGTGTACACTTAAAAAAAACTGCCTTACCACTGATCACAGTGGTTTTCTTTCTGGTAGATGAAAGGGATTTAAATATGTAATCTTTTAGCTCTAAAATGCCAATCTCATTCTTTTTAAAAAAATTCTCATTTATTTACAAATTTTTTTGTTGCAGATACTACCAATAAACTAGTCTACCACTTGGCCCAACAATCTTCCTTTATGTCAGCCTCTGCCACAGTGGCTGGAGCCGGAGTACCTTATTCCCAACCTCTGGCGTAGCTAAGGGTGCCATTCTGGTCAATGTGTTACAAGCAGAAATCTGCCAGTGCTGTGCATTCCACTGCCGGTGTCTTCCTCCCTGGGTCACAGGGAGTTCTTGAAGATGCTGCAGCCATCACTAAAATGTCATTAAGTCACAGTACCAGTATTAGATCTGTCACCATACCTCTTGCTCTATGAGACTGACAAATCCCCTTCTATATGGTTAAGATGGTGTTGCTGAAATTCTATGTAACTCTCATTAGGGTCAGTATCTACTATTTTCCAGAATTATTCTAAGGACTGAGGATTCTGCAGTTGCATTTCAGTTTGGGACAAACTGTTGCCTAAATTCATTTCCATTTTCTGACCACAAAATGTAGGAAATCATGCTTTCTTATAGCCCAATAAAGTAATGGCTTCTACTTGGGCTAAATTTGCCTCAACACTGAAAAGCCTGTGTTAAATTTTCCCTATGACCAAAGCAATGGTAACATCTACCTGAATACACATGTAGGTTCTGATGTTTCATGCATCCCTGTAGCCTATGTGCTCTTAACATGGCATATAAGGATGCAGAGGAAAACAGTCCAAGCCAGGAATACCTCAAAAGGAGGATTCTCCAATGTGATTCTTAGATAGCTTGGAAAAGTTAAGGGACTGCTCAAAGTTTCTGCTCAGAAACAAGTGTCTGAGAAATAAAGGCAAACATGTTCATCAAGGTATGCTGGATAAATCGGATATGCGTCAATGCAAACCTTTGCAAATGTAAGGAATAGAAGCAGTGTGTGTGTGTGTGTGTGTGTGTGTGTGTGTGTGTGTGTGTGTGTGTGTGTGTACGAATGCTTTGAGAATGCTTGAGGCACATGGAGAAGGAGAGTCCTTGGGTTTTTCCCACAGTAGTACAGAGGGACAGCAGACAGGAAAAGAAGGGAAGGCAGGACACAAAGGATATTAAGGTAATGAAGAAGAAAAGGGAAGAGGATGATGGGAGAAAGAAAGTAGGAGCAGAGAGGAAGTGAGAAAGCAGTGTACCCACCTTGGCCGCCTGCCGAAGCAGGCAAGTGCTTTTCTGGTCCTCTCACATCTTATCCTCTCTTCCCCTCTAAAGAGTGAGATGCTTTTATCTCTTTTCTGAGGTTAAGGAAGCAGGCTTAAGGAGGGGAATCAACTTACTCACACTCTCCTGGCTGCTAAATGACCCACATGGGATCGACAGCCCAGGAATTCTTCAGAACTCTGTGCTTTATGCAATCACTGTAAGGCCACTGAAAGGATCTTTGAAAATTGGTTAGTTTATTAAATTAATATTTATTGAGCACCTACAAAATGCCCTGGAGGTACACAAGTGGGAGGAAAAAAAATAAATCTCCTGCTTTCATGACCTTAAATCTAGAAAGGGGAGAAAACTTGGTAGCTGTAATAGTGTTACTAGGTATGGAGAAAATTTAAGCAGGGTTCAGGATATTGGATATGTCCAGGTTTGGAGTGAGGGTTACTCTTTGTATAGGGAGACTGGGAGGAGCTCAATGATAAGGCAGAACTTCTATAGAAACCTAGTATAAATAAATGAAGTGAGCTATGAAGCCACCTGGGGAAGAACATTCTAGGGAAGCAGAGCAGTACGTGCAAAAACCCTGTGGCTTTTAACATCTTGTGATGAGAGTGTAGTGGGTAGATAGAGTCCTGCCTGAAATAGTCATTCACACTCAGGTGCAGTCAGTTCAATGACAGCTGGTCGGTGGCAGCAGCATTATCCAGGAAAAACTGTAAAATGTATAAAGTGTATAAAATACTCTAAGAACAATACATTGCAAAGAGACTAGGTCAGTGTATTGGGTATTACCAAAGATGTTTGCATGAGTGTTAAGGAATACCTGCTAGTGAACAAGGCTATGTTTTCTCCAGAAAATTATTAAGAACAAATTATAAGCAGAGTTATTGACTAGAACTTAAGGCAGGCAAAAAAGCTCTCTGGTATTGGGTCAGGTCATATTTTGTGTTTTTGTTCCATTTCCTGCTTGAAGGGTTTCCATATTGTAGTGAATCTGTGTGTGGCTGTAATGGGGGCTTCCATCTGTGATCCTGGAAGAGACAGGTCCCAGAACATAAGCCTGGTCACTCACTGTCTTGGGAGAAAAGTCAATTCAGACCTCGGGCAGAAGGACATCCATATAGCACAACAGATAATCTCTTCAAGACCAGCTGCTCCTTGCTTTTTGGACATAGAATAGGACCCAAATTTCAGAATCTGGGACCAGCTCTGTCCTGGGTGCCACATATTGTTTTCCCTCCTGGCAAGTACAATCGATGTAGCCTTTTCGGTAAGATGTATGCCAATGTGACACAGAAGAACAGGCCCGTCAAATGTGAACCAGTGTTTTTGGCAACTGCAAAAAAACTCTTGTCAAAATTAACTCTTGTTAATTAGAATCAAATTCCAAGAAGCTTACCTTCTGATTTCATGCATTTCCTGTTTTCCCTCACCACTTTCTCCCTGACATGTGACTCTCTAAGAGACCATTTCCCAGAAGTGAGCTCCTTGAGATAAGAGACCCCAACTGATTCTTCTCTGCATTCCCACTGCTTGTAGGAAGCTGGGAACATAGCAGGTACTCAATGTGTTCATGCAAGAGAATTGAAACACATCTTGAGGGTCAAAATCAGCCTGAATTCATTTGGCTTTGTCAAAAGATGAATGATAGACATTTCACAGGGCCCCAAGTGCTGCTCTGTTTTTTGGAATCAAATAAAAAAACATTAGGAAAAAGTGATGGGCATTTTGGGGGAAATTCAAAGAAGAATAAGACATGATTCTAGGAAGAGAACTTCATAATCTAAGGGGAGAGTCAAAACAGAAGCATATGAGGATGCAAATGGCAATGCTGAATTTGAATAACGGTTTCAGCACAACAGAAGAACATCACCAGACAGGTCACCTTCCACTGCCAAGTGAATGGAAAAACAATAAGAGCTATCAAAGTTCAGAGGAGGGAGAGATTTTTGCCTTCTTGGATGGTCAGAAAAAGATATAGGGGTTGGGGTTGGGAGAAATACCTGACCTAGATCTTGAAAGACTGGGTAAGATTTCTCTAGTTTGAACAGAGGGTAGAATAGAATTGGCTTGAACAAAAGTACAGAGGAGGAGCATTTATCTGCGGAAACTGCATCAGAGAACAAATCGGGGTGGTTAGAGCAGAGCAGCCATGCACAGAGGATTAGTGGGAGAGAATGGGGAACGGAGGTGGGAACCATATTGTACTGGAACTCCAGCGGAAATCTGAAACATTTTCCTTAAATAAACTTTGTGAAGGCCTTTGGTCTTTGTCTTGACACTGGAAGAAATAAAAAAAAGAAATGCATGCATGACATGATTTCACTTGCAGCCTGATTTAGCAATGTCTTTTCTAGTTTGCCTCTGCTGTTGGTTTCCCAATTTCCTCACTGCACAAAGAAAATAAATAAATAAGTGTACTAAAGTCTTATTTATCCTTCTTTGGACATTTCTTTACCAGGCAGATGGTCAATTAAGAGCACTAAACAATGACACTGTTTTCTCTGTAAACATTTTTTTCTAATAGCCTAACAAATGTAAGCCTGTACTGCCATACTGCTGAATACCATCTTGACTTTCTAATTACAAAGAACTGTGTCTTGATAGTTACAATTACCGCTGTAACAATGATGCCGGGCCCTGAACAATACCGTTAGAGGCAAAGTACTTATCCGAATATTCACAAATAAAGGCTGAAATTTATGCCAGAGATGTAGATGGAGGTTAAACAATTGGGAGAAAAAAAAAAGGTTGAAAACACTGGTTTAATGTTACAGATGTGAATTTGAATCCAATTACTCTGAAAGAAAAAAAAAACTTGAAAGGTGCTGTTTTCTTCTGTTTTAGTAATCAAGAGGTTAAGGGGTGGTTCAACTTAGCATGCTAAGACCTCTAATTTTGATATTTGGCTACAACTCTAGTATTTTCAAAGCATACTACCTTTTTAACCAAGTGGGTTTTGTTAAGATGCAAATGAGTATGTCGGCATTAAAAGGTAACCATTCTTCAATAACTTAACCCATAAATGAAATAATACAGGTTTCCCCCAGTATCTGAAAACAGTGTTCCTATGAAACCTTCTGTAAGCTGAAGTGATATAAAGCAAAGGAGCTATTACAGTTGACTTATATGGAGAAATGTTTGAGTAGTCTCAGACCCCCGAAGTGACCTCTTTCATATTTTTCCAATACCTTAGGACACATCTTGCTACCGGATGCACAAAATAAATCAAGAAATAAAGCCCAGATGCCACAGACATAGTTCAAAGCTGTGGGGCAGCTTGATGCTGAGAATAGCTCCTGGGAAGGAGCCTAGAGGCGCACTAGCTCAGGGCGCTGCGCCACCTCTGTGACGGCTCTCTGCGAAACAAACATGCAGAACACTGTTTTTGCTTTTCACCTTTTCTTCTAGAAATAAAAATCCTCTTTGGATTTCTTTCAGTTAGTGAAAGCAGGTACTGATTCAGGTCTTTTGTAAATGCTAAGTAATTTAACCCAAATGTTCAAAAAGTGGGGAATGCCTGTATATGATTTCTGAGCAGCTAGTATCTCTATCTAGTATTATTTTAATAAAGTAACTATAGCACAGGGATTAAGCTCCCTAGGGCTTTGAAGTCAGATAGCTAGGCATCAAAAACCCTGCTCTGCCCCAGTTTCCTCATCTGAAATAGGAATAATAACGGCACTCCCTATATAGCAATTACCACAGGATTGTAGTGAGGTTTAAACAAGTAGATAAAAAACATGCAACACAGCAAATATAGTAGGTATTTAAAACAGGGCAGCAAGTATTGTTGTTAGTAGAAAACAGGCTTCAGAATGAGTTTTTCATACCCTAGAATAGGAAAGCAAAGGCAAAATGTCCAGTAAGAAGGCACTACCTCAAGGACACTAGGGTCATTCGCTATCTCTGGGTGTGCCCGCATTCTCTCCATAACTCATGGCCAAAGAGCATGATTATTTCATTTAACGGTATGATTGGACAAATCCAGAATCGCACTTTGCCATTAACAGCATTTAAAAATTTTCCATTGGGAATTTCCTTTCCAGCTCAGGGCTGAGTGTTAGTATTGGGATTTAACAATGCTAATTATGGCTTTTTATTTCCTTCAAATTATCTACAATCTACTATAGTACTAAGACACCAAGTGGCCTGAAAAATATAAAGATGTCATGTTCCCAGGCTTGGATTGAGTAAAACATGTGCTTGTTTATAAGCCTTATTTTTTAGTTAAAGTAATATTCACAATATCTTGTACTTAATTGTGCATGGTATATAAGCTATGGATAAGCCTGTTACAAGTAAAAACTTATTTAGTCCTCCTGAAAACTTTACAAGAGAAGTAATATTATATTCCTCATTTTATAGATGAATAAATCAAAGCAGACAAATTAAGGAACTTGATCAAAGTCAACTCATAAATAAGTGGCCACAGATTTTTCAATCCTATGAGCAAATTAATCACATGAACACATATAAAGGCCCCAAAGCAAATAGACCGAGGCCTATCACATATGTCAAAATGGTGAACACATAGTTCCAGGTTTGGTTATGCTGTCACACTATGAGGAAGACTGCCCCTTACTAATCATGTCCAGTTCACCTGCACGCAGCTGTCACGGCGATCTGCAGAACTGCCCATTTGATTACATTACCTTTTCTGGGAAAGCTGTCGCTAGCTTCTCCATTTGTATAGGATAAAGGCCAAATCTTTTAGCTCGGCACACCAACCCCTGTGACCTAATTCTCATCTCACCTCTGAACATGCCTTCCCCACAGTGAACTTTCACGCAGAGAATCACAGTTCCATGAATAGGCCCTGCTGCTCCACACTCTCTTGCCCTCGCCTCTGCTTTCCTGCTTCCCAGAATGAAGGACAGACATCATGCTCTTTACAGACCTCCTGGAGCCCACCAGGTAGCACAGTCCCCAGTGCCAACGTGCGCCCCCATCTTCACTCAGTGCATCTGAGACCTGGGATTACACAATGTATTTCCTTGGTTTTCTCCCTTTTGATCAACTTTGAAGCCCTTAGAGAATTACAGTCTGTCCCAAAGGCTGTTTAATCTCAAGCATCTACATCTTTGCAAATAGATAATGAATGCTGAGTGAATGTAAAAGATAGAAAGTATTTATGAGTATCCCAGGCAAAGAACAGAGCAAACCCCACCCAGCCTCACTGACCTCAGTATCAGTCAGAAAAAGTAACTGAGCCACCACCCTCTCCCTGCATATCTAGAATAAGCACTTAAAGTACAAACCTCTGTCTTCTCTTCTCCCTGTTAATGAGAGCTGGGAAGATGGGCCCTCACAGGATATTTGGTTTAGAATCTGATAGGATAAGGGGTGGAGGCCAACCATTATCTTTGAGATATTATACCTTCAGAGATTTTATTGAGTTAGTAAGAGGATTCATGAGTTTTTCCAGCTCTTAGATTAGCAGGGCATGCATTTGTCTCTTCGGGTATGTAACTTTAAACTCCTTGAGACAGAGATCTGGGTCTAATCCATCTGGGTCTGAATCCACCATGTGTGTGCACCGTGCCCAATTGCTATGTGTCCAATGCGTGGTCAGAATATATGCTGTAGGGTGAGTGTGATGTTTCAGTTTCTCCTTATGCAAAGAATAATCTGAACTCCTCACTCTTCTCAAACTCAAAACAAAATCAGAACTCCCTGGGGAGAAAAACTAACTCTGAGGTTTTTAACCTGAATAACTGAGGGTAAGTAGTAGTGTATTGTGGAAAAACTAAGAGAAAAATAGTTTGGGTTCAGTCCAGTTTGGCAGGTTCATTCTGAGACATCTATTAGGGAGGAGTGACCAGAGAGATGGATATCCGAACTCCAGGGCTGAAGGGAGATGCCAAGGTTAGAGGTGCGAGCCAGGGTGTCGATGGCGTGGCATCTGCAGCCATGGGACTAGACGTGGTGACTTAGGCACTGCATGAAGACAGAGGAGATGAATAAGACAGAGCCGGAGGGCTCTGAAACTGAGCAATTGAGAAGAGAGAGAAGTCCAGCAGAGGACTCTAAGAAGTATTGCTCAATTAGGTAGAAGAGAGTGGTATCCAGAGGCCAAGAGTAGAAGGCTCCAAGGAGGGAGTGATCAGCTTTGTCAAATGCTTCTGAACTGTCAAAAGAGATGAGGTCTGACAATTAAATGCTAACTTGAGCAACGTGGAAAAATTCCAAATTTAGATTCCCATGGTTTACTTCTTAAAGAAAACATGGTGGTTGACTGTTTTTGTTTTTTTCCATTTGATGCCATGCATCTATGCCTTTGTGCTTGCTTTCTTGAGTACTACTCTTTCAGACTGTGCAGCAAAGAGACTTCTCCATGTATCTGGTGGGGGCTTAAACTTTAAGGATCTAACTAAGGGTCACACATCATTAAGGAAAGGTCAATTCCCAGGCAGAAACTGGCATTTTCTTTCTTCCCATTTCCATATTACAAAGATGCCTCAGGCTTCCTGGAGTTTCTATTAAGAATTCCAAATCTCCCAGTAATGATTTTTAAATACAAGTTTTCCCTGCAACAGTTCTCTTTAGCTTGACTCAGCCCCGTGATAGAGTCAAGGCCCTTCAATCACTGTGAAGTCTTTTATCACTCTGACTCACTCCATGCTGTACACCATCTCTAGACTAACCTTTCCAGAACAGTGCATTCACAATGATAATAGCTATAATTCATCTGCTCTATATTATCTTCCTCAACCTTGTGCACATAGTAGGCACACAACAAATATTTGTGGTGTGGCTTGAAATTAGATAATTTTTCTAAGTGAATTCTTCAATCTCTTCCTTCCATCTGATTAGTAAGATTCATTTTATTTTCGTTCTCCTCTGCCTAGCTATTTTTAAATATAATGAGAGAACAGTATCTCCAGATAGTGTATGAAAGCATTTTAATACTTTAATAATTCCATATAATTCCAAATGATCATTTCCCTCCCATACTTTACAGTAAGTAATAAGTACATACATGAAAAATATGTGTTTTGTATCCAAGGGAAGAGCTATTAGTATTACCAAAAGATAGAGAATATTTTTATCTTAAGTCAGCCACATAAATACCCATTAATTTTTTAAATGATTTTATTTGGTTGATGGAGTATTACATCTCCAAATTACATAGTTTAGATTTCCCATTACACACTCCTTATGGATCATATGCATATTCACAAAGTTATACAGAAGATTCTACGATGGGAAGGAGCCAATTTTCATTTTCTCTGTTCTTGTTTGAAGAACCAAAACTGTTAAAGGGATAAAGCACTCAGAAGTGCCTGTTCCAGGTTAATTGTCTCAAATTGCTCATTTAAAGCACCATTATAGTACAGCAAAGCCAGTTAATCTACTCTGAAGCTTCCTTTTTTATGACCGTAGCTACATTTGGTGAAATGGCACCTTTGGCAAACACCCAAATTGGATAAAATGGCCATTTTTCTTGGATCCTGGAAAGAATAACACATGTTTTGAAGTCACTTCATATCACATGACTCTAAACGGTAAACTGCACGTTAGTCTTGCTCTTGAATTCACTCTCTTTGGCATTTTCTGATTTGACCCTAAATTTCCTTTGCTTTACTGATGTGAGTAAACGACGTGCTTCTCACACAATACATAGGTAAGAGCTTGGGGAGGGTGCAGAGGAAACTGGCAAGAGGAATTGCAGCAATATTTTTAAATATCACAACTGTATAAGAAAATGATGTGTCCCTGCACTGACACTTGTGCACAACTTTCAGCTGATGGTACCTTTATTATTGGAAACACTGTAGTTTGAGAGCCTCTTCAATGTCGACATAACTAGCAGGTGCCGCTATCATAATGGTAAAAACATTCACTTATTAATCAGTGCACATAATTTCTCTCTTATGCTGTCAATTTAAGATGGCAACCTGATTTTTTTTTTTTTGGAGTGGGGAGGAGGGTCAACAATTTAATGAATCTCGTCTGCATTTTAATTCCAACCTAATAATCTGCCTCTGGCTCTTTTCCATTCCTCACTCTGAAAACATTTCTCTGGATCCTGCTTTTAAGCACAATGGGATATTTACCTTCCTACGTCAGTCATGCATTAGGATGGGAGAAACAGCCAGATAGCTGGACCCTCCAACCCAACCAGAACCTATGTTAACCTGTCACCAGCCCTCACTGACATCATCCTCTAATTCTCCTTTCTCCATTTGTTCAGATACACTCTCCTCCCACTCCGATTCTGACACTGTGGTGCTTTGCAGGTTTCTTTTATTAAACACCACTGGGACCCAGACTCAGAAATGTGCAGTATGTTGACATAGTTAAAATAAATAAATACAACCCATTGCCAGAAATATTAAAAAATTCATCTAAGTGTGCTCCTGTCAGAGATGATTTGTTTTCATCCAAACAGTGAAGACTGATGGCTTCAGGATGGACTGCATAGAGAGACTCCATCCACTCATTCACTCTTTCATTCATTCATGCCTTCATTCATTTCCTTATAAAAAAAAAACCAACCCACTACCCCTTGCTCACCATGTCAAATGTAAACAGAATAGACTTTGTTATTAGGAGAGATGTGATTCCAAGTGTCTGAGCTGCAGAGTGACAGCCGGTTCTTCTCTGAATTTCAGGCAGCCTCTGTCACTTGCCTTGACAATGAAGGAAGTTAATATATTCATGACATTACCACACATGCATTCGCAATTCACAGCATATTGTATTGTTTACCCCTGTTCTTTTGTACTACTGCATGTAGTAATTTGCCTTCTAGCAACAGAAAAATTCCTCAACTTAAAATTTTACCCTCATTTTATTTACCCTTAATAGAAAAACCACTGCTTCCTGGCCCATCCGTGGTTGGAAAGCCCACCTTTCTGCAGCATTGCAAACAGATAAATGTCAGATTTTACATTTTGATCAGATGTGTCTACAGTCATTTCCTGTACATATTCCTCATCTTCTGCCTCCCACACCTTCCTTCAATACTCATTGCCGCCCTTCCTGTGTATTCTTAGCACACATTTGGCACTAGGTGGCCAGCTCTTACAGGGGAGAGGATGGCGGCGAAAGTGAGAGAATTGTGGCATGGATTAGGCATCACATCCTGACAAATAAAGACAATGCTGGTGCATCGTGAAGCTCCATCTTTTACCACGTATGTTCCATATGCCCATGGTGCTCATTGTTTATACCTACAGTAATGTCTCCTTCGGTTTATTCATCACTCTCACCAGATCAGATACATTCCCCAACATGTATGAATCCTCACCATTCATTTAAAACCTGTCCATGGCATGTGGATTACTCAACATCTTCAGTCTAACTTTTTTATTCTGAAGGGGTGCAAACTTGTAATAATGTGAATACTTAGACAGATGGTTTTGCTATGATGAGTACTGGGTAGAGTGTATTGTTTTTAGATACTGCACTAACGTCCTTCAGAATTTTGCTGTTGGGGACCAGAGTTGAAACGTGCTTTGATGGCTTAGGGCAACTTTGTAGAAATGGCTGAAGAAAGCAAGCAGTCTGGGGGAGCAAGACACAATGGCTGTTTCATTTTCCTCAGAGTGATGAGCTGTCTGCATTCCAATGCATGTCATAAAATTCCTGGGCTCAGAGAGGCCTTGACGGGTCACTCAGTCCAATGCCCTGACTTTGAGTAGAATCATTTTAAGAAATACCCTATGTTAAGAGTTTTCAAGACAACCTATGCCACTCAGTCCAATTGAATGTTGAAACCCTTTCTTAGACTAGACATAATCTTGTCTGCAATTTAAAAACGTCTCCTGTTCTGTTAGAGAGAAAGCATTTGGTTGTTCTTTATATTCAAATCTTTTTCACACTTAAGAATTGTCATTGAGTTACAGTCTCTCAAATTCTGCTGTTCTTATACTATACAATATAATTCAGTGTTTACTTTTGTAACCTGGTTCCTTTGTACTAGTTATTTGTTTCATCTGTGTATGAAATCACCTTGTCCAGTTAACTTGTAAGCTCATATTCTGCAGGATCTGTCTTTTACAAATTTTTATGAAGAACAAAAATCTCTTATAAAAGCTCAGTGATTCTTAACCCTGGAGCATATTCAGATCACCTAAGAAGGTATGTTAATGTAGTGAAGCCTAGGCTACTACTCAAGAGGTTCTGAGTTAAATGGTCTAGGGGAAGACATGGACGTGGTAATTTATAAAAAGCCACTCAGGTGACTCTAATGTGCAACTGAGATTAAAGAATGTGATCTTGGGCAGATTACTTAACATCACTAAGTCTTGATTTCTTTATGTTAGAAATGAGGATAAAATAGCAACCACCTTTTTCTTGAAGGACTAAAAAGTTCGTGTATGTGAAAGCCTAAAGCACCTGGATCAGACTACATTATCAATACATTTCAGCTAGCATTACTATTGCTAAGGTTATTATTTGGCCCAAAGTACCTAACCTGTATTTGGAAGCCTAACAGATACTTAATAACTGCATATTAAATAACAGTTTAGGGTCATTTGGCCAATTAATCCACATCTACAAGAAAAAAGTTAAACAATTAAAATATGTATCCATGTAATTCAAGCCAAAATATACTTTCACTTTGCTAACCAAAATGCTTGAAGAATATGTGTTTTGGCACTTGATCTAGGTAACTGTACTTGTTTACAATTTCCTCATGCATAGAGCATAACTGGATTTACTGTGGATTGGAAGATATATAGTGAACAAATAAAAGGGTCATAATATCTAAGGAATGAAGTCAAAATATAAAGAATTACAAAATGCTTAAGACAACCAGATGTTGCAAATTAAGGATATTATAACATTATAAGGGTGATAAGATCATCATCATGATAATAATAATAACAATAAATTTTCACGCACAATATTATTTCATTATTTCAGTATATGAGACAAGATTTACAAGTTATTTGAGAAATCTAGCCACACTATCCCCTCATTTTTACAGATGAGTAAGCTAAGTTTAAGAAAGGTAAAATGATTTGGCTACAAATAGCTATAAAGCAAAATATGATGAATTAAGACAGACTCAAACCAAGAAACTTAGAAGCAGAGAAGAAATTATTTCTGATGTAGATGATCAATGAAAGCATCACAGAGTTGGTAACATATAATCTATGGGTGAAAAAAAGTTATAATTTAAATAGGCAGAGAAAAACAGTAGACCTTTTCAGTCAAAGGGAACAAATAATATAAGCAAAACAAGGGACCTGGTTGACTAGAACATAATATGAATTAAAAGAGCAATGGATGATATTAGACTGAAATGGAAGTTTGGGGTCAAATGCTGAAACATCTTGAATGATAAACATAGCAGAGAACTCAGAGAAGCCATGCCATAGACAAACGTTAAGTAAAAATCTCTTTAGAATGGCCACATTAGAGCTTGAAACCAAAGTTTTAAAGAATCAAGCTGATAAAAAAATAAATAGACTTTGGATTAAAGATGACGGCATGAGAGGAGAGATAGAGGCTTCCTCCTAAAACTGGATACAATTAGAAAATTTAATTGGCACAACTAATCCTGAGAGAGCAACAGGAAAGAGGACTGCATCAGACTGCACACACCTGAAGGGAAGAGCAGACCTCAGTGAATGGGATAACGAACCAGAGCTGTGGCTCTGCAGGACCCAAGCCCCTCCCCCACCCCAGCTCACCTGCGGGAGGAAGACAAACGGAGCAGGGAGGGAGTGGAAGGCTTGGGACTGCTGAATACCTAGCTCCGGAGATCTGCACTGGGAGCACAAACCTACATTTCATGGTGCTTTCATGAGACTCGCATGACTACCGGGTTGGAAAGTTAATACAGGCAGAGTTCCTGGGGAGACTGGGATTCTGGCTGCTTGTGGAAAGCAGGGATCCATATCCGGCTGCTCTGGGACAAAAGCTTATACCTGTGTGAATGGCCCACTGGCTCACGCAGTGGAGACAGGCACAGCAGCCGGGAGGGAGGGAACAGCTCCTTCCTCCCCCCAGGTACCAGTACCGCTCCCCTGCGACTGCTGACATTGCTTCAGGGACTGAGCAGCTCCAGAATAGAGCTTCTGGACACTAGAGGGCGCCATATACAAACATGAAACGCCAAAGGAACCTTGTCCAGAGTAAAATTGTTAAAACAACTCTCGAGAAAGATTTAAGTGATATGGACCTAGTGACTCTTCCTGAAAGGGAGTTCAAAATAAAAATCATCAATATTCTAATGGAGGTAGGGAAAGACATCCAAGAAATCAGGAATGAATTGAGGTCAGAGATCCAATCGTTGAAGAACACAATGGAGGGTATTAAAAGCAGGTTGGATACGGTAAAGGAGACAATAAAAGAAATAGAAACTAGAGAAGAGGAATACAAAGAAGCTGAGGCACAGAGAGAAAAAAGGATCTCTGAAAATGAAAGAATATTGAGAGAAATATGTGACCAATCCAAGCAGAACAATATTTGCATTATAGGGATACCAGAAGAAGAAGAAGAGAGAGAAAGAGATAGAAAGTGTCTTTGAGGAGATAGTTGCTGAAAACTTCCCCAATCTGGGGAAGGACATATTCTCTCAGGCCATGGAGATCCACAGATCCCCCAACACAAGGGAACCAAGGAAAACAACAGCAAGACACATAGTAATTAAAATGCAAAAGATGAAGGATAAGGACAGACTGTTAAAAGCAGCCAGAGGCAGAAATAAGATCACATACAAAGGAAATCCCATCAGGCTAACATCAGACTTCTCAGCAGAAACCTTACAGGCCAGAAGGGAGGGGCATGATGTATTTAATGCCATGAAGCAGAAGGGCCTGGAACAAACATTACTTTATCCAGCAAGATTATCATTTAAATTTGAAGGAGGGATTAAACAATTTCCAGATAAGCAAAAACTGAGAGAGTTTACCTCCCACAAACCATCTCTGCAGTCTATTTTGGAGGGACTGCTATAGATGGAAGTGTTCCTAGGGTTGGATAGGTGTCACCAGAGGTAGTAAAACCACGGTAGGGAGGGTGGAGCAAGGCAAATGCAAAATTAAATTGACTATCCCCAAAGTCAATCAATGGACAGACAAAAAGTACAGAATTTGATACCTAATATATAAAGAATGAAGGAGGAAGAAAAAGGAGTAGAAATAGAAAAGAACCTTTAGATTGTGTTTGTAACAGCATACTAAGTGAGTTAAGTTAGACTCTTAGATAGTAAGGAAAGTAAAATGGAAACTTTGGTAACCACAAATCTAAAGCCTGAAGTGGCAATGAGTACATACCTATCGATAATCACCCTAAATGTAAATGGACTGAATGTACCAATCAAAAGACATAGAGTCACTGAATGGATAAAAAAACAAGACCCATCTATATGCTGCTTACAAGAGACTCACCTCAAACCCAAAGACATGCATAGACTAAAAGTCAAGGGATGGAAAAAGATATTTCAGGCAAACAATAGGGAGAAAAAAGCAGGTGTTGCAGTACTAGTATCAGACAAAATAGACTTCAAAACAAAGAAAGTAACAAGAGATAAAGAAGGACACTACATAATGATAAAGGGCTCAGTCCAACAAGAGGATATAACCATTATAAATATATATGCACCCAAAACAGGAGCACCAGCATATGTGAAACAAATACTAACAGAACTAAAGGAGGAAATAGAATGCAATGCATTCATTTTAGGAGACTTCAACACACCATTCACTCCAAAGGACAGATTCACCAGACAGAAAATAAGTAAGGACACAGAGGCACTGAACAACACACTAGAACAGATGGACCTAATAGATATCTATAGAACTCTACACCCAAAAGCAACAGGATACACATTCTTCTCAAGTGCACATGGAACATTCTCCAGAATAGACCACATACTAGGCCACAAAAAGAGCCTCAGAAAATTCCAAAAGATTGAAATCCTACCAACCAACTTTTCAGACCACAAAGGTATAAAACTAGAAATAAATTGCACAAAGAAAGCAAAAAGGCTCACAAACACATGGAGGCTTAACAACACACTTCTAAATAGTCAATGGATCAACGACCAAATTAAAATGGAGATCCAGCAATATATGGAAACAAATGACAACAACAACACTAAGCCCCAACTTCTGTGGGACACAGCAAAAGCAGTCTTAAGAGGAAAGTATATAGCAATCCAGGCATATTTAAAGAAGGAAGAACAAACCCAAATGAATAGTCTAAAGTCACAATTATCAAAACTGGAAAAAGAAGAACAAATGAGACCTAAAGTCAGCAGAAGGAGGGACATAATAAAGATCAGAGAAGAAATAAACAAAATTGAGAAGAATTAAACAATAGAAAAAAATCAATGAAACCAAGAGCTGGTTCTTTGAGAAAATAAACAAAATAGATAAGCCTCTAGCTAGACTTATTAAGAGAAAAAGAGAATCAACTCACATCAACAGAATCAGAAATGAGAAAGGAAACATCATGACAGACCCAACAGAAATACAAAGTATTATTAGAGACTACTATGAAAACCTATATGCTAAGAAGCTGGAAAACCTAGAAGAAATGGACAACTTCCTAGAAAAATACAACCTTCCAAGACTGACGAAGGAAGAAACACAAAATCTGAATGAACCAATTACCAGCAAAGAAATTGAAAAACTACCCAAGGAAAAAACCCCCAGGCCAGATGGATTTACCTAGGAATTTTATCAGACATACAGAGAAGATATAATACCCATTCTCCTTAAAGTGTTCCAAAAAATAGAAGAGGAGGGAATACTCCCAAACTCATTCTATGAAGCCAACATTACGCTAATACCAAAACCAGGCAAATACCTCAGCAAAAAAGAAAACTACAGACCAATATCCCTGATGAACGTAGATGCAAAAATATTCAATAAAATATTAGGGAATCGAATTCAAAAATATATCAAAAGGATCATACACCACGACCAAGTGGGATTCATCCCAGTGATGCAAAGATGGTACAACATTCAAAAATCCATCAACATCATCCACCATATCAACAAAAAGAAAGACAAAAACTACATGATCATCTCCATAGATGCTGAAAAAGCATTTGACAAAATTGAACATCCATTCATGATAAAAACTCTCAGCAAAATGGGTATAGAGGGCAAGTACCTCAACATAATAAAGGCCATATATGATAAACCCACAGCCAACATCATACTGAACAGCGAGAAGCTGAAAGCTTTTCCTCTGAGATCAGGAACAAGACAGGGATGCCCACTCTCCCCACTGTTATTTAACATAGTACTGGAGGTCCTAGCCACGGTAATCAGACAAAACAAAGAAATACAAGGAATCCAGATTGGTAAAGAAGAAGTTAAACTGTCACTATTTGCAGAAGACATGATATTGTACATAAAGAACCCTAAAGACTCCACTCCAAAACTACTAGAACTGATATCGGAATACAGCAAAGTTGCAGGATACAAAATTAACACACAGAAATCTGTGGCTTTCTTATACACTAACAATGAACTAATAGAAAGAGAAATCAGGAAAACAATTCCATTCACAATTGCATCAAAAAGAATAAGATACCTAGGAATAAACCTAACTAAAGAAATGAAAGACCTATACCCTGAAAACTATAAGACACTCTTAAGAGAAATTAAAGAGGCCACTAACAAATGGAAACTCATCCCATGCTCTTGGCTAGGAAGAATTAATATAATCAAAATGGCCATTCTGCCCAAAGCAATATACAGATTTGATGCAATCCCTATCAAATTACCAACAACATTCTTCAATGAACTGGGACAAATAGTTCAAAAATTCATATGGAAACAACAAAGACCCCGAATAGCCAAAGCAATCCTGAGAAAGAAGAATAAAATAGGGGGGATCTCACTCCCCAACTTCAAGCTCTACTACAAAGCCACAGTAATCAAGACAATTTGGTACTGGCATAAGAACAGAGCCACAGACCAGTGGAACAGATTAGAGACTCCAGACATTAACCCAAACATATACGGTCAATTAATATTCGATAAAGGAGCCATGGACATACAATGGGGAAATGACAGTGTCTTCAACAGATGGTGCTGGAAAAACCAGACAGCTACATGTAAGAGAATGAAACTGGATCACTATCTACCCCATACACAAAAGTAAATTCAAAATGGATCAAAGACCTGAATGTAAGTCATGAAACCATAAAACTCTTAGTAAAAAACATTGGCAAAAATATCTTGGACATAAACATTAGCAACTTCTTCATGAACATATCTCCCCAGGCAAGGAAAACAAAAGCAAATATGAACAAGTGGGACTATATCAAGCTGAAAAGCTTCTGTACAGCAAAGGACACCATCAATAGAACAAAAAGGTACCCAAAAGTATGGGAGAATATATTCGTAAATGACAGATCCGATAAAGGGTTGACATCCAAAATATATAAAGAGCTCATGCACCTCAACAAACTAAAAGCAAATAATCCAATTAAAAAATGGGCAGAGGAGCTGAACAGACAGTTCTCCAAAGAAGAAATTCAGATGGCCAACAGACACATGAAAGGATGCTCCACATTGCTAGTTAACAGAGAAATGCAAATTAAAACCACAATGAAATATCACCTCACACCAGTAAGGATGGCTACCATCCAAAAGACAAACAACAACAAATGTTGGCGAGGTTGTGGAGAAAGGGGAACCCTCCTACACTGCTGGTGGGAATGTAAATTTGTTCAGACATTGTGGAAAGCAATATGGAGTTTCCTCAAAATGCTCAAAATAGACTTTCCATTTGACCCAGGAATTCCACTTCTAGGAATTTACCCTAAGGATGCAGCACTCCAGTTTGAAAAAGACAGATGTACCCCTATGTTTATTGCAGCACTATTTACAATAGCCAAGTAATGGAAGCAACCTAAGTGTCCATCAGTAGATGAATGGATAAAGAAGATGTGGTACATATACACAATGGAATATTATTCAGCCATAAGAAGAAAACAAAACCTACAATTTGCAACAACATAGATGGAGCTAGAGGGTATTATGCTCAGTGAAATAAGCCAAGCAGAGAAAGACAAATACCAAATGATTTCACTCATCTGTGGAGTATAAGAACAAAGAGAAACTGAAGGAACAAAACAGCAGCAGAATCACAGAACCCAAGAATGGACTAACAGTTACCAAAGGGAAAGGGACTGGGGAGGATGGGTGGGAAGGGAGGGATAAGTGTGGGGAAGAAGAAAGGGGGTATTATGATTAGCATGTATAATGTGGTGGGTGGGGGAAAGGGCAGGGCTGTGCAACACAGAGAAGACAAGTACTGATTCTACAACATCTTGTTATGTTGATGGACACTGACTATAATGGGGTTTTTGGGGGGGACTTAGGGTAGGGGGGAGCCTAGTAAACATAATGTTCTTTATGTAATTGTAGATTAATGATAAAATAATAAATAAATAAATAAATAAATAAATAAATATTAACCAAAAAAATTTCAATACCATTTAAAAGAATAAAACAGCAAAATCTATAAATAAAAACATAACAATAGCAATACTCAACATTCACTACAAAATCACTAAGTATGTGAAGAAGCAGGAAAATATAATCCATAATTAGGAGAAAAATAAAATTATATAAAAAGACCCAATAATTATAAAAATGATGGAATTATCAAATAATTTTAAAACTGTTTTCTGATTATACTTGTGCATTTAAGGAAAATATGAACATAGTAAAAAAAGTAAGAGATATAAAAATTAGAGTCCTAGGGCTATAAAATATAAATTGGGTATTAACAATTCACAAGATTAGTTTAATAGCATATCTATCACTGAGGAAGAAAAGATTAGTGATCTGGATGACAGCAATAGAAAAACTGAAAACAGAAGGAAAAACAGTTGAAAAGAACGTATGAAGTAGTATTAGTGATCTGAGTCATTTTAAAGTGTTCTAATGTAATTGGTATCAGAGTCCCAAAAGGAGGATCAGAAAAATATTAGAGAAATACTGACAGAAAATTGTCCAAAATGGATAAATAATATAAACTTAAATATGTGAGCACTTCAATCAACCCCAATAAACACAAAACCATATCTAGATACATTATAATCAAATATAAACAATGAAAATCAAACTTAACCAAATATAAACCAATGGAAAAAGAAAGTCTTTGAAACAGCTAGAATAAAAATACACAATAAATAAATGGCAACAAAGATAAAACTAAGGGCTAAATTTTCATCAGAAGCAATGAAAGATAGAAACAAAAAAGTTTAAGTATAAAAGGGAAAAAAATGTCCATGTAAATATATATCTTACAAAAATATCTTTTTGGAAAGAAAAAGTGAGAGAATTCTTCACCAGCAAACTTGTAACACAGTTATGTTAAAGGAAGTTTTTTAGGCAGAAAAAAAATAATACCAGACAGAAATTCAAATCCATACAAAGGAATGAGAAAGACTAGAAATGAAAATGAAAATAAAGAGTAACTAATTAAAGAATTTAGCTCTCACTATTTATTTAAAACATAACTTACTATTTAATGAAAAATTACTACAGTATTTTGGGAATTATAAATGTATAGACATTAATTTTATGACAATAAAAGACATAGCTGGCTACAGAGAATAGAAAAATATTGATTCTTATGTTATATGTAAATGGGTATATAATCTGAATGTAGACTGTGGCAACTTAAAAATGCCACCCCATAACACTCTTTACTTCAAAAAATAAAACAAAGAATACACTTAAAAAGCCAAAGAGAAGAGAAATCACCAAGATGGTTACATAGGTTTTTCCTGACTTTACTCTTCATCACAAGAACAACTAATATGAATTCAAGAACAAGCCACCACCGACAGAATCCTAGAACATGAGGTGAGGCTGAGGCACATCCCATGAGCACAGAGGCCAAGACAGACTACACTAGAAGGGTAAAAGAAGCAGCTACACATTGACCACATTGCCCCTCTCACAGGCCAGAAAACACCATGCAGAGGTCTCCCCTGAGCTTCTGGTTCCTTCAGTAGGAAAAGACAACCTGGGGGGATATCAGCCCCAAGCATTGTGGGTCACATTGCAGGAGCACCAACATTGATCTCATACCATGGGTATCACTTGGCAGGACCCAACCACTGGTCAGCTGACTGATATAGGAGGGAACAGGATTCCAAGAACCAGCACATGGATCTTGGGAGACTGGGTTCTCTTGACCTGCAGCACTCAAGTAGTAATCCCAACCACAGGATTTGCTCACCTGCAGAATCATGTTGTGGGTGCACTGACCAAGGAACTTTGCAGAGTACAGATCTGCCTGATTCAAATCCTTAAACAAGCTTTGACAGCTTTGTCAGTCTAGTCTGCCCATGCCAGACCAGGAACCGAATCACAGCCCCACCTGCTGTGGATAGTGTCGTTTGGCCCCAACTGACCAGATGGTATGGTGACAACTCCTGGAAGCTGTGCAGTCCAGTGGTGCTTAAGCTGAAAGATGGGCAAGTGGAGCTGATCACCCATAGTGCAACATTAATACTGGGCATGGAATGTTCCCTGTTATGTACAGACAGGGAGATTAATTCATAGCCAAGGCTAAGGGTAGCTTCTGGCCTCTTTCAACTAGACAGCTGTTTGGAAATTAAGAGTAGCCAGGAGTAGCCCCTCCCCTTCTTGCATAGGCAAAGGAGCTGATATATACCTCCACATACTGTGAAGAGTGTTTTCCAGCTCCATCTGACCAGAAAGGCTAGAGACAACTGCTGGAAGACAGCCCAGTGGCACTCAAGCCAAGGGTTTTCAGAGCCAATAGTTTGCAGAGCAAAGCCAGTGGCCCTGTTTAGTCAGATAGCTTGGGGTGGCTTGAGTTAAGATAACAGAGAACCTTACCAGCTTTAGATCTGCTTCTCTCACTGTGCCAGGCAGTGACTGTAATTCACAGCCTCACTCATCATTGAATACGGTCTTCAGCTTTTCTGAGCAGGGAATTCTAAACCAGAGTACATGGGAAGCTTCTGAAGTTATGCAACAGCCCTATGCACAGTGGCACTTGATAAAAGAACGCAGCCCATGTCTTCCCCCATCAGCAGAACAAAACAAGTGGCCTCACCTGATCAGGGAATTCAATGCACATTCTGGAATGATTTGGGCCCCCTAATAATGAGCCATACAGACCCTGGGTCACATCCTGCTGCCCTGCCAGGGCAGAGAAGCTAATGCATAGCTCTATCTATTACTGAATATAATACCCAGTCCTGACCATTTCTAAGCCTGAATAGAGAATACAGGAAATTGAAGAGCCTATCCTAAAGTTTCTCTTGATTAGGAAATGAAGTCAGCATTTCTATACAACTGTTCTTAGAACCAGTGGCAGGCCCTCACCCCAATCCTCTGAGCCCAAACAACTGCTTCCCACCCAAAATTGGTAATAATAGCTGGACTCATCTGCCCAAGGATATTATCAACAGACACACTCAGAAACCCAAATTGAGTTCACTGGTGAAAAACTGTCTCTGCTAAAGCAAACCTTAAAGTATGGAAGAGGTACCCAATTACTCAAATGTGCAGATACTAATTTAAGTAGTCAAGGATCATTTAAAAAATCAGATAAATATGATACCACCAACAGAATCTAATAAAGCTCAAATAAATGACCCTAAAGAAATGGAGATCAACCAACTATCAGACAAAAAATTCAGAACAGTCTTCTTAAGGAAGTTTAGTGAGTTACAAGAAAATATAGACAGACAACTAAATGAAATTAGAAAACAATGCATGAACAAAGTAAGAAAATCAATAAGAAAACAGCAACCCTCAAAAACAAAAAATCCTAGAGTTGGAAAACATAACTGAACTGAAGAATTCAATTGAGTTTCAATAGTAGACTCAACCATGAAAAGGAAAATATCAGTAGCCTCAAGGATAAGCATTGGAAATTACAGTCACAAGACTGGGAGTTATGGACTACAATGAAAAGAAACAATATTTGCATTTTGGGAATTCCAGAAGAAGACGAGAGAAAGGTACAGAAAGCATATTTAAGCCAATAAAAGCTGAAAAAACTTCCTGAACCTGGGGAGAGAAATGAACATCCAAATTCATGAGGTCCAAGGAATCCCAAATAGGTTGAACTCAGTTCGTTCAATTATCACTAAATTTTCAAAAGTCAAAGACAAATAAGGAATTTTAACAGCAGGAAGACTAAAGAGAAGACACATAAAAGGCAATCCATAAGACTCTGGGTGGATTTCTCAAAAGAAACTTTCCAAGCCAGGAAAGAATGGGATGACATATTCAAAATAGTGAAAGAAAAATAAACATCAACTAAAACTTCTATACCCAGTGGAGCTGTTCTTCAGAAAAAAAAAAGAAGCAAAAACTTTCCAGACAAACAAAAGCTGAGAGAATCTCCTTACAAAAATTAACCACCAGGCCTACCATCCAAAAAATGCTAAAGGGAGTTCTTTGAGTGGAATTAAAAGAATGCTAATTAACATCATAAAAACATAAAAAGTTAGTAAATAATACATATATATTATTGTAATATATATATATACAGTAATAGATCTGCATCATAGTAATGGCAATGTGTAATTCACTTACAACTCCAGTTAAAAGGTTAAAAAAAAAAAGCAGTAAAAATGACCACAACTATAATAATCTGTGACACAATATAAAAAAGAAACATTGAAATTATAAAAATAATAAACTGTGAGGGGGAAGAGAAGGTATAAAGTTTATGAATTCTATTGGAATTAAGTTGTTATTAGTTTACAACAGGGTGGTATAAGTTTAATGTATTTTTTGTAAGACTCATGGTAACCATAAGGGAAAGTCCTGTACTAAATACATAAAAGAACCTGAAAAAGAAGTCAAAGTATATTGGTACCAAAGGACATTAAAACATAAAAAGGACAGGGGGATATGAAACAAGGAACAGTGGATCTACAAAGCAACCAGAAAGCAATGAAAAAAATGGAAATAGTAAGTCCTTATCTGTCAATAATTTCTTTAATGTAAGTGGATTAAATTTACCAATGAAAAGAACACAGAATGGTTGAATGCATTAAAAACAAAACAAAACAAGATGCAACAATATACTGCCTACTGGAGACTCACCTTAACCCTAAAAACATGCATAGATTGAGAATGAAGAGATTGAAAAAAACATTAAAAACAAATGGTAACCAAAATAAAAGCAAAGTAGCTATATTTAGATAAAATAGACTAAACTAAAAATGCTAATAAAAGACAAAGAAGGTCATTATATAATGACAAAGTGAGCAATACACTAAGAAGACATAACAATTGTAAATATCAATGTACTCAAAACTGAAATACCTAAAAACATACAGCAAAAACTAGCAAAGCTAAAAGAAGAGATAAACATTAATATTATAATAGCTGAGAACTTTAATGTATCACTCTCAACAATGAATAGATCACCTAAGCATAGAATTTATAAGGAAAAGCAGATTTGAACAATATGATAGACTAAATGCACCTAACAGACATAAATAGAACATTGTATCAAACACAGCAGAATACATGTTCTTAAGTGCACATGGAACATTATTTTGGATAGAATATATATTAGGCCACAAAACAAGTCTTAACAAATTCAAGAAGACCAGTATTATCACGTATCTTTCCTGACCATAATGGAATGAAGCTAGAAATCAATAACAAGAGGAAATAAAAATTCACGAACACATTAAACAACACTTGCCTGAACACCAGTGGATCAAAGAAAAAACTTTCTTGAGACAAACAAAACTGGAAACACAACATACCAGAACTTGTGGGCTGCAGCAAAAGCAATCCTAAGAGAAAAGTTTATAGCAATAAATACCTACATTAAGAAGCAAGAATGATCCCAAATAAACAGCCTAGCTCTATACCTTAAGGAACTACAAAATAGGGAAAACTGAGCCCAAAGCTAGCAGAATAACAGAAATAATAAAGATTTGAACAGAAATAATATGAAACAGAGAACAGAAAAACCATAGAAAAGATTAATCAAACTAAGAGTTATTTCTTGGAAAAGATAAACAAAAATGACAAACTCTTAGCTAAACTAACAAAGGAAGAAACAGAAAGGACCCAAATCAACAAAACTATAACTGAAAAAGGAGACATTACAACTGACACAGAAGTACAAAGGAGGCTATAATGCCAACAAACTAAACAAACTGGACAACCTGGAAGAAATGAAAAAATTCTTAGAAACACACAGCTTACAAAGACTGAGTAAGGAAGAAATAGAAAATCTGAATAGATGAACTGCTAGTAAGAAGATTGAATTAGTAATAAAAATATCCAAAAAGAAAAAACTTCCAGGACCAGATGATTTCACTGGTGAATTTTACCAAGCATTTAAAGAAGAATTAACACTAATCCTTCTCAAACTCTTCCAAAAATATCAAAGAGAAGGAAACACTCATGAACTCATTTTACAAGGCCAGCATTATCATGATACCAAAACCAGAAAAGGACACTACCAGGAACAAAAACTATTAGACCATTATCTCTGATGAAAATTGATGCAAAAATTCTCAATACAGTACTAGCAAAGCAAAATCAGCAGCACATTAAGAGGATTACTGACCACAATCATGGGATCTATCCCTCTGATGCAAGGATGGTTCAACATATGCAAAGCAATTACATTAAGAGAATAAAAGAAAAATCATATAGTCAACTCAACAGATACAGAAAAATCATTAGACAAAATTATATATCCATTCATGACAAAAGCCTTACAAATTAGACACAGAAGGAACATATCTCAAATTATAAAGGTCATATATGACAAGCTAAGAGTTAATATAAACAGTATGAAGGTTAAAAGTGTTTCCTCTAAGACAAAGAACAAGACATGGGGTATGTACTCTTACTACTCCTATTCAACATAGTACTACAAGTCCTAGTTAGAGCAATCAGTCAAGAAAAATAAATAAAAGGTATCAGAATTGGAATGGAAAAAGTAAAATTTTCTCTCTTTGCAGATGACATGATTTCAAATACAGAAAATTCTAAAGGCTCCACCAAAAAACTGTGAGATCTAATTAATGAATTCAGTTAATTTGCAGGATACAAAATTAACATACAAAATCAGTAACATTTCTATACACTCAAATAATTTTTTTTAATGTAAACTGATTTCATTTAAAATAGTATCCAAAGCAATAAAATACCTAAGAACAAATTTAACTAAGGGTATGAAAGATCTCTACTCTGAAAACTACAAGACATTGATGAAAAAAAAGCAAAGAAAATACAAATAAATGGAAAGGTATCCCATGTTCATTGACTGGAGTAATTAATATTGTCGAAATGTCAGTACTGCCAAAAATCCATCTATAAATTCAATGCTATTCCAAAGGAATTTTTACATACGTAGAAAAAATACTCCTAAAACTTATATTGAACAACCACAGTAGACTCCAAAGAGCAAAGAAATACTGAGAAAGAAAGGCATAACAATTACTGATTTCATTTTGTATCAAAAAGCTATGGTCATTAAAACGGTACGGTACTGTCACAAAAACAAATAGACCAATGGAACAGAATTGAGAGCCTGGAAATAAACTCAAGCACATATGGTCAACTAATTGACAAGGGAGCCAAGAATACTCAATGGAGAAAAGATAGTCTCTTCAATACATGGTGCTGGGGTAATTGTATATTTATATGGAAAAGGATTAAACTGGATCCGTATCTTACACCACTCACAAAAATAAACTCAAAATGGATTAAAGACTTAAATGTAACACTGGAAACAAGAAAATCCTAAAAGAAAACACAGGACTAAAGCTCCTTGACATGGGTCTTGGTAATTATTTTTTGGATATGACACCTAAAGCTGAAGCAACAACAAAACCAAAAATAAACAAGTGGGACCACATAAAACCTAAAAGCTTCTGCACAGAAAAAGAAACCATAGGCAAAGTGAAAAGGCAATCTACAGAATCGTGAAAAATATTTGTAAACCATATATTTGATAAGGGATTAATATCAAAATACATAAAGAACTCATACAACTCAACAGCAAACAAGCCAAAATAACCTAATTAAAAAATGGGCAAAGGTTCTGAATAGACATTTCTCCATGAAGATATATGAAAAGCCAACAAGTGCATGAAAAGAGGCTCAACATCACTAGTCGTTAGGGAAATGCAAATTAAACCACCTCATGCCTGTAGGAATGTTCTTCATAAAAAAGACAAGTGATAACAGATGCTGGTATGGATGTGGAGGAAAGGGAACCCTTGTGCATTGTTGGTGGGACTGTAAATTGGTACAGCCACCATGGAAGACAATACAGAGGATCCTCAAAAAAATTAAAAGTAGAACTATCATACAATCCAAGATTCTGCTTTTTGAAATATATCCAAAGGAAACAAAACATCAACTTGAAAAGATAACTGCACCCCATGTTTACAGCAGCATTCATTAAAATAGACAAGATATGGAAACAATCTAATAATCCACTGATGGGTGAATGGATAAAGACATTGTGGTATATACACACAATGGAATATTTTCAACCATAAAAAAATGAGGAAATCCTACCATTTATGACAATGTGGATAGAACTTGAAAGTTAAGTAAGTTAGCAGAGAAATACAAATACTGTATAATCTCACTTATATATGGAATCTAAAAAATATTAAAAACAAGAAAACTTATAGAAAAAGAGATCACAGTGTGGTTACCAGAGATGGAGGGGAAAAGAAAGGGTACTTGGAGGAAGGTGGTGAAAAGGAACAACTTCCAGAGAAATAAATACTAGGGATGTACTGTACAATATGATGACTGTAGCTAACACTGCTGTATGATATATAGGAAAGTTGATAAGAGAGTAAATCCTAAAAGTTCTCATCACCAGGAGAAAACTTTCCCTCTCTTTCTTTTTATTCTTTTTATTGTATCTGTATGAGATGATGTTAGTTGAACCTACCATAATCATTTAAAAATATATGTAAATCAAACCATCATTAAACTTACACAGTGATATATGCCAATTAATTTTCAATAAAACAAAGAGAGATAAAATGGAATGCAAGAAACAGAGGGTTACATGCTGTAGAATTCCTATATTATTAAATTCTGGATTCAGAGAAAAATGACCTATAGTAACTGAAAGCAGATTATTGGTTGTTGGGGACTAGGTTGGTTGGTGGGCTGAGGACAGCATCAACTACAAATGGGCATAAGGGATCTTAATGAAGTAATGGGTATATTCTCTACCTGGATTGTGATGGAGGTTACACAAATGTATACATATAGTATTAAAAACGGGCACATTTTATTGTATATAAATTATACATCATTGACTGGGTTTTATTAATTTTAAAGACTGTAAACAACTTGTGATGAGCTCAGCTTAGGAAGATACTTTTGCTTATAAGAAGCACACTTTTTAGGAGGCTTTAAGAAAAGAAGAAGATTGCTGTAAAGATACATTGAGATTGGAAATTGAACTGGAACTTATTTGAAAATCTCTTTGCAAGAGGCAGCTCTCCTTTAAGATGAGGAAAGTATAGGGAAAGCAGGAAGACATTCAAACTCAAGCTCACTGAGTAGTTTTAGTGTGTCAGCCTCTGTGCCAAGGGTATTTCATATATTATTTTGCATGCTTATCAAAACATGCAAAAGATACAAAACATGCAAAACTATAGGATAAGCATTACTAAACCTTTTAAGTAACATACTCAATTAACAAAGCTAGAAGTAAAGGCATTGAGATGTGGACTTACACCTATGGTCTCCAAAGACACAGTAGCTCTTTTCACCTAAGTAAGAAAAAATAACAGCTGAGTCAGTCTTCATCAGAAACGCCAGGAAGGATTGTTTCTGGTCGAACTTCACAGTGATTTGCCTTTAAAAAAGAATGAGAACTTCTATCACTGAGCAAGATGTCAGAAGTTGAGTGTGAAGAAAGCACTTACATTTTTTGAAATGTAGGAAAGTTGAGGATACTTTTATGAAACTGACCCTGATTTCCAGTTTCTGGACTGACAGAACAGACAAAAAGAATTAAAAACTAGAAGAAGGCCTCGTAAAATGACCATGATAACTAAATTAATTAGTGTGGCAGGATACTCCTACATTAGTAATTTTTCGAAATAACTGGTTTCTTATGAGAGTCATCATTTCTGTTGGCTGTCTCCAGTGGTATTGTGCAAGAAACTGGAATGTTCACCATTTTTATAAGTCACTGAAACCCAGTTTTGTGAAGGCCTAGAAGTATGATTATCTTCTTTGAAAATGGTATACATAAAGTTGAGGAGAAGAGCATTATGGATACAATAATTTAAAAATTAAAAATTCTGAAGACAGAAAAACTATGGGAGATTGAAAGAAAATGCAACCTAGTACTAAATATGAAGTCTTATATATAAGGTGAAAACCCCAAAAGTACAATTAGGATTTTATATGAAGTCCATTTGAAAGAGCTTATATAGAACTGTTTGAAATAGAAGGATAACATGAACCAAACTGAACCAAATGTATATGAGACTAAAAAAATCTTCAAAATGTGCACAAAGTTTCTGTAATGTTCTATACTGATCACACTGAGTATAGAGTATTGTGTTCAATCTCAATAGCCACATATTAAGTTGCAATTGGACAAACTACAATTCATTTAGAGAAAGGCAATCAGAATAGAGGTACTCAGAAAACACATTCTATGAAGAAAATGTGAAGAAGTTGAAAATGAAAAGGTTTCATAGTTGGACAGAGGGCTGGATGGATGAAGGCTGATTTTGCATTTTTCCATGGGAATAGTAAGTATATGATGAAGGGTATCTACCAGTCATACTTGTCCACAAATGAAATGGGCTGCTTCACAGGTGCATGAACTTCCTACCACTAAAACTGATGGAGAAGATGGTATACGATGGTTTAAGAAGAGTGTAGATGGAGTTCGAAGATTCTATGCCTTTATTGCCATCAGCTATCTTGAATGTTATAGATTAAAGGGATTTGGCCACTGTTTAGTTGTGAAGGATGAAGAGGAGGAAGGAATTTAAAGATACCATTATACATTCTTAAGTATGGAGTGAGAAGACAGAAGGGGGAAAGACAACATGAGCAGATGTTTGGAGAAACTAATAAACTCTATTGTATGGTGGGTTCTAGTTTTATACTGAGATGCCAATGTTATAACCAGGTATACATATTTGGTTGACATTATTTGCAAATATAGGGCTGTGTTTCATGAAAATAAGGTAGGGAAGTTAAACATTTGAAACTTATTAGCCTATAAATAGTTGCTGCAGATGAGGTATGAATGACATCTCAAGGGAAGTGAGCATAAAGAGAGAAGAGAATAAGGATAGAATCTTGAGGATGATTATTGAACATTAAAAGGAAAAAAAATAGGATGTTTATTGAAGCCAAGAATATCAAGGAGGCAGGGGGCACTGAGATTTAAAATACTGCAGAGAGTTAAAGAAAACTTAGACAAAAAATTCCATTTAACTTGACCATCAGTATTTGGACATGGGAAATAATTTTCTTGAGTTAATGGATACAAATGTTAGTAAATAAATAGAAGCAGTGAGAGTACTTTATTTTTTTTCAATGAATTTAGTGGCAAAGGGAATAATAGTGAGATAGTATGTTGACTGTCAAACAAAATGAAAACAATTTGGTTTAGAAAATTAAATGCTTTTGTGTATGTCTATGTAAGCAAAACCAATTAGAGGAAAAAAACTGAAGGTGCCAAAGAAGGAAGAGGTATAATCTGCAGATCCTGGAGAAGAGCCCCACGGGACTTGGTGACCCTGGGGTTGCTGCTCACTCCTAAGTCTTAGTTTCCTAAGGTGCCTGGGAGAGCTACTTTTAAATGTTTCTAGAGGCCTACGCATGAAGTGCATAACAAGTCTAGCGCAGTACTTGATACAGTGTAGTTATTATTTTTAAAAGACCTAGGATTTCTTTTGGAAAGGAGATGGAAACAGGCGGGAAGAGAAGGAAAGATGAAGATACCAGAGAGAGTTTCAGAGAGCGAAGCACAATGACAGATGGAGAGGAGGGAAGACTATGGAGGTTGTACCAGATGGCCTCTGCTTTTTCAGTAAAGTAGGAAGGAAGGTCATCTGTTCAGAGTGAGGATGGCATAGTGGAGAATGAGACATGAAAAATGTAGAAAAATGTTACAGCATATTTTTTTTTCCCCATAGAGAAAAGGAATATACAGTTCAGAGAAGCATTAGATACTAAGATTCTGAAGAATATGATGCGAGTGAGGTTAGGGAGCCAAACAGTTCAGCAGCCCCAATGGCAACTTTCTCATAAATTGATCTGGCAAAGCTCAGCAGCTTGGGAGGGACAGAGTAGCCTACAAATGTCAAGAGAACTCATTTGGGGGATTTGGAATGATTTGGGGCACTGTAAAGAGTGATTCTAGTGTGTTAGGAAGGACTGCTTGGAAGTAACGATCATGAAGCCCTGGGGCCTGGGGAAGGCTCATGAAGCTGGAAGTAGGAGGAAGAACTGGGTGACCGAGAAGGAGCTGAGGACACAGGGGCCATGATCAAGGTGAGGGACAGATGCACGAGATGGGAAGGAATCCAACAGCTAGAAGTAAGGCGGTTGCAATAGTGAGAAAAACTCTTAAATATGGTTTTTGAAGCTGGTCAGTCCAAAGAGAAGATGAGTCTAAAGTGGTGTAAGTAGAAAGCTAGCAGTACATTAGTACCGAGGCTAGGAGACTTGAAGGGGTTAAGGAAATTTTGAAAAGGGCATGATTTTGGACATCAATGAAGATTTTCTAATTATTGGGCTGATAAAATAATTAAGGAAGAAAACTGTAATACAATAACAGCAATAGCTTCACTGAAGAGAGGTGAGAATGGTAGTTAGGTGATAGTTCCAAGGCTATGAAGAGGTCTTGAAAAGGCACCATACAATTTCATTTTACCAACAAGACATTTACTTGGGACCTAACAGATCTGAGTTCAAAGCGTGGTTTTGCCACCAATTGGCTACTAGTTTTCTTCAGCTACAAAGTAAGGGACCTGGACTCTGAGATTACTTCCAGTTAGGTGTAATAACTATGAACTCTAAGATGGGCAGTTTCAGTTTGCCAGAAGCATGGTCAAGTTAGAGCGATAAGCTACATACTCATCACACAAAAAGAATTAAAAACAGAAGAGAGGTTACCATATGAGGCAGTATTTGAAAGTTGAATGGCAAGGTAGTCATACTTCAGATGTATCTCCGGACAAGGGCTCTATTCTGAGGTCACCACCTTTCATTGGAGAGAAATGAAGAAGCTCCACAGGCTTGGCTTCTGAACCAGAATCAGGACCATCTAATGTCACTGCCATGAAAGCATGGCTTCCCAACCAGCCTGGTGTTTAGCTGGATGTCTTGCTCATTGGATGTCCAGGCTAAGTACACCCCTTTCCTCTGAAGAAGTTTCACTACAGAGAGAGGGGCACAGCTGTGGTGTCCAGCAAGTCTCCCACCCCAAGCCCCAACAACTTCAAGGGATTGTGAGCAAAGCTCTCTGGAATCTGCCTCTGCCTCAGCCGCCCACCCGCCATACCCCACACCAGTCTCTGCCTTAAACAGCCACGTCCACTTACTGCTGTCTCCCACATGACATTTTTTTCTCCACTCCAATAATGGGACAATAATAGTTCAGGTAATTCATTACTTTGTTGTTTTCTAGCTTTATTGAGGTATAATTGATACTCAAAAAGTTGCACACATTTAATGTACACATCTTCATGAGTTTGGACTCATTCGTTTCTGAACAGGTCTGAAACCAGCCCTTAGAGAGCCTAGAATCCTGCTGAGCGCAGCCTTTATTAGCAGAATTCTTATGACCAATAACACGACCATATCTAGGCCAGACCCATTTTGCTTCTGTGGTCCTTGTATAGACAGGACTGGCCTTCCCACTAGGCCTGGTGGTGGGGTCCCCCGTGAGGTTAGGGGTCCACCACCTAAGTGTTCTAATTTTAAAAAAAGAAGAAAAAGTGAATATGATAATAATGGATGTAATATAATGAATCCAGTCTAGATTATATTTGTCTTTATCTTAACACAATTGTAAAATGTAATGTTTATTTATTTATTTATTTGGGAGGAAGGGGACCATGGAGGCAAAAATGTCTAGAAGCCCATGAAAATCATAATACAGTCCTGGGTGTAATCAAGAATGGCTTTTTTTTTTTTTCCCCTTTCAAAACTGTCTTAGTCTCAATGATAAAATATATAGTGACCTTACAAATGAGAAAGAGAAAGAGAGAAGAGGGGGAGATGCCATGAGACAGAAACTCTAAAGCCTAAAGTAAATCACAGACAAGGCCCTGTTTCAGAACAATGGTTGTGATGAAAGCTTACAGTCATGTATGAACACCATGTGAGCTTGTCCAGCTCTGAAGTCTCCCTTCCATTCTTAGCATTATTCCAAGAGCAGCCAGTTCACTAGCCAGGACACCAAAAAGTATAAACGAGAAAAGGGGCTTGGAGAGTATGACTCTGCAAAACCCTCCCCCTGTAAGCCTCCTCTCCCCCATCTGTTTTTCCCACCCTCAACCCCTTTCTCACATTCTCTCTCTGTCTCCCAGGCTCCAGGTTTTGTTGGAGTTATTTTTAAAAACATGCTGATCGGCTCTGCCACAAATTCGTGTCCTCTAACCCCCTTGCTGTGGCTAGGCAGCCCTTCTCTTCCCCTTGTTGACTCTGTTCACGCCTCCTCTGATAGCCAGGCATAAAGCAGAATGAGGAACAGTTTGGCCTTTCAATCACTCAGCAAGTCTTGGTTGAGGACCTACCCCAGGCCAGCACCCAGGACAACTCCAGGGCCTGTCCTAGACATAACCTTAAGTTGCTTACAGCGTAGTAAGTAAAACAACGGAATTCAGCAATTTTTCGGGTACATACCTGCTGCTGGGGCAAGCAGGATGAACATCTCAGTATTAAAAAGATGAATTTAGCATGGCCGTTGCTCCTCCAAAAGAGTTTACTTTTCAAATATATATACATGGATCACCGACAAGCCAAATGTTGCCTCTTTTTAACTGGGGGTGGGAAGCTGATTATTCTAAGTTCACCTGAGGTCAATCACAACTGTGCAAAAATCTGAACCAATCTCCAGTATACATGCCTCTTGGCTCTTAATTTGGACCTCCTCTCATCTGCAGACATTTCTACATTAAAATCAAAGTGAATATGAGCTTATTGTTAAATCATTAAAACCCTTGGCCCAAACAGCTAGCCAGAGCATGTTGTTCCTTAGTTAGGAGCTGTCAGAATCACTTAAAAACAAAGCTGAGCAAAGTGTTAAGTAAACGTACATGAAGGCAGAAGGGGCAGTTCAAATATTGCCCAAATCCACTGTGGATTTGGGGAGAGCACATCTGCAGACCCTGCGAGCCCGCGATGCTGATTAGCTTTTTAATCTTACCCCTGTAAGGATGGAAATTTTTCCTGTTACTGAGAGACATGAGGAAACCATTATCTCTCTGTAAAGACAAATACCCATTTCAGTAAGTAATTTAAAGCACACACTGTAGAGAACATGTGTGGATATTTGGCATAGAGCTGGAAGTACTAATGAAATAACTTCTCTTTAGCTGGTCTTTTCTAGACTAAAAGAGAAAATTAATGGTGTCTTCTTCCAGGTATTTACCATATTATAGATGCTTACAGTTGATCAACTGTTAGAAATAAATAAGTCTTATGCATATGAAATAAGTGAAGGAGGACAAGAGAAATCCATCACCATTTTCTTCCTTACCAAGAATATCATCAGTATTTAACTAACGCTCTTGATGTCAGCCAGCTAATGACTCTGACTTCCATTATTTAGATATGTCTGTACCTGAAGAGCCTTGGGATTGTTTCAATTGTACATACTCGGTTTTCACACTGTTTGTCCTTTTAGGATTTGATGGTTTGTCCTAGGAAAATATGTGTTTATATTTTTTAATGGATATTGTTTCATGACATGTTTGTGAGACTTAAAGACTGGGGTTGATGATGTCATAGGGCATTAAGAATAATTTCTTTCAAGAAACCATACATCTTGCTACCTGTCCCTCATCCTGGCATCACACTAGACAAAAGGAAGATGCATTCAGTGTGTGTGTGTGTGTGTGTGTAGTCAAAGTAGGGGGCTGGCTGTGTGCAGGGAAAATTTTTATCTGTCCCCGCCATTATCCTCATGAAGCGTACTATAATTTTTGGGCTGTAGACAAATATGAAAAAGTTCAAATATTTAAGTAGTGGAACCAGAGTAAACAGAAAAATTAATGTGTTGTATCTCATGACATAAATGGTGTGCTTTCCACTCTGCCTGGTTCCTAGTAAGTGCTCAATAACTGTTCAATGAATGAATAAATATTTTCAATGCCCCTAATAATGGCTCTGAGCTGTATCATATTTTTGGATTTTCATTGGCTAGTATGAGGCTTTAAGATCCTCAATCACTTGTCCTCTTGGAAAATTGCCTTCTTAAGACACACTATTTAACAAATTAGTATCAAAATAATCAAGTCAGCTGACCCTATGTCCAAGGAGGTTTCTGAGACAAGAGGACCCTCCTGTGCCTTAGAGGGGGAGCCCTATTAGTGAAGACTTTTTAATGGGTCTTCATATGTCAGTGCTCTGCAGAGCTCCAGCCTCTCTTTAAGTCTTTGGTGTTCTTCAGGGACTCTTCATATTAGTTTTCTAACTACCAAAAATCATTTCACAAAATGTCCTTGTCTCTCATTTATACTGATGGCAAAGCATCATCTTCTGGATTGAGTTAAATAGTTCCTCTTTTTCCTTTGCTTTTCTACTTTTGAAATTTTTGTGGACTGTAATTACTCCCCATCTTGGCAATGGCTTCAATGAATTACCCATTTTCTTTAATCCACCCAGATAGCTGGATTCTTCTATGGGCTTAATCATCTTGTAGCCCTTGCCTGGAGTTCCTCTCATTGCTGTTCATTTGTTCTGAAAGGAGATGCCTCAAACTGAACCCTGCACTCCAGTGAGATTTTTAAGGAGCAGATGTTCTCTTGGTATCCCTATGATGAAATTTTATTGCTATGTGGCTTTTTATGGCATTATCAACAATTTGTACATTCTTCAAAACTGTGCCTAAAGCTTTGCAAAATTTTTCTTTCACTTGAGATCTCTCTATTTTCAATTTATGAAGAGGAAGAGGAGGGGGAGGGAGACTGAATGTACATGGGTGTGTAAGCTATAAGAAGAAGTACAAAATGCATTTACATTTTTTAACTAAAGAAATAGTTTCTTTGGACCCAACTCATCAGAGTTTACAACTGTCTAACTTTACAAACTTAAGAGCTCTATTCACTCACTAGTTTAAAAAATATTGCTTTATAGATAGATACGTAGATACATAAATATAGATATTTAATCCTGTGGGGCAGAATAATACCACTTTACAGATGATGAAACAAACCACCAGCAGAATCCAATAGCTGGCTTAATGAAGCCAGGCAGATCCAGGACACCACCCTTGGGTCCCCGAACTCCAAGGCCAGAGCCATTTCTGCTTCAAAACAGCTGCTTCCTCCATCACAGTTGCTTAGAGCAGCCAATTCCAGTTTCAGATACTGCATACATAATAAAACATTATGGTAAACTTTATACTCAGGCTCAAATGCTTATTGTATACTTCGTTTTATCAGATTATTGAAACTGTCAAAGGAAAGAGAATAAAGAATCTAGGCAAGTGAAGTGTTTCTGTGCAGAGACCCCCTGTGAAAGACTGGCGTCAGGAGCCAAGGACCAGCCCACCGTTCGGTGCTTTCTCTGGTGCAGTGAGAGAGACCAGATATCTCCGTGCTCTGCTGGTAATAAAACAGAACACCACACGGAGAATAAAATGATGGTTTACCAGGCTGAGTCTCCAAATTGTGAAGAGTTTGTCTTCCAGATGTTCTCCTGAAGGAAGTTTAGAATAATGAAGGCATGTTCTCATGGAAAAAAAAAAAATCTTATCAATGAGGTTAGGAGTGTAGGTCTTAGCCACAAAAGCTTGGCTGTGGATGCATGGAGTATAATATCAGGTGTCCCTGTGTCTGTACAGTATAAAATATGTCCTGCAATGTCTAGGACCCAGATCCAAACCACAGACCCCAACCACTGCAGTGAGTCAGGATCTCTCCAGGCTCCAAATCTTCAGAATCAGGGTGGGATCCCACAGTCCGGGGAAGAGACTCCAGAGAGGTGCAGACAGTGAGGACCAGGAGAGGAACCCTGCAGGGGAGAACAGGGCAGTTGACAGTAGAAGCTATTGTGAGGGTCAGAGATGCCTGCCAGGTAAGTCCTGGGAGAGGTTCCTCCTGTAGTTTTGCCAGCTTTGGGGCTGAGCTACCTCTTCTCCTTTCTGCTATTTGCCTCTTGTTACTCCAAGTTGCCCTTTGAACAGCAACATTCTGGGTCAGAAGAAAGGCCCAGGCCCTCTTCCTCATGCTCCATCCCTGAAGGAGCACACAGTGGTGCAGAAGGTTGGCTGAGCTGATCTTTCCCAGGTGCCCTGGCATGAAGGTCATACCAGAGGAAACAGATGCAACACCACGCTGTTCTCCCCTGTTGCTCTATCAGTGTCATTTTATAATTTCACAAGTACTTATTTCATATATAAATTTGCAAGATATAACTGGTCAGAATATCAGTGGCTTAGGTTGTGTCTATTCAGAGGACTTAGATCTGGTATCATTTAGTGTAAATTATCCAGATTAATATCCTTATGCTTAATTTTATCTATTTATATCTAAATTTCTAGTGCAAGTTATCAAGATTTTTCCCATGCAGTTACAACAATGATGAGCTCTGGAGTAGGACTACCTGGTTTACAAGCTCTTTGTCCTTTAATTATTTGTACAATGAAAGTAAAAATAATAACTACCTCAAAGAGTTGTTGAGAGGATTAATGGACTGGTCCTTGTAATGGACCTATCCTAGTCATTATCACAGAGTAAGCACTCAGTGCTTTCCCTTATTATTATTGCTGTCCTTGTCTTGTTATATGTTTCCGAGTGGATTCCAGTTTTCCTAAGAAATTTTATCCAAGGTCTTGGGAAGGACACTTGTTCTGCGGGATTCTCTGAGATTGGAGGATGTGAGGAGATGAGATGGCCTCTCTGAACTTGTAATGACCTCCCAAACCCTTCCAGTGGAAGATGGGAGGATGGGAAGAAGTGATCCCTATTCTCTGTTATCACCACTACAGAGACTGATCTACCCAAGACCAACCTCAGAATGTGAAGAAGTGGAGATGCCCTTAAGGCCAGTGGGTAGAAAAGAAGGTCACAGAGTGTATTAATGATGAACATGTATTCTGGGGTGCTGTTTAGATTTAAACCACATCATCTCCACCCCTTAATACCTGTATGACCTTGAGCATGTTACATGAACCCAGTGCCTTAGTTTCCCTACCTGTAAAAAGGGCATAATGATACCATCTACTCACAAGGTTGTAAGGTTCAGTGAGTTAATGTATTTAAATGACACAGACTAATACCCAACTTAGTGTAAGTACTATGAAATGAAGTGAAAAGAGGGGTGATAACCCAGAAACAGTAGTAACAAGCAGCCCCTTCTAGTAGCTTTTCTTGAATCTCATATGTATCTAAGGTATATTTATGTATCAAGAGTGTTTGTCAACCTGAATTTATTTTTAAATAATGACCCACCTACCTGCTTGTTTTGTATATGTTTGCATTTTTTTTCTACTATATCAACTTCAGAAAAAAGAAATGGGTGAACAAGTTTTGGCCCTCTCTTACATGAATAGATTCTTTGTCTGCACTGGAATGTATCCAGGTTTACTCTTTTAGTGTCTAGAATGATAGGTAAGAAGCAGTCGAATCCATGTCTGTCTCTTCAAGAGGTATGACCCAGGGATTCTTCCTGTCCAATTCCTGCTGTGAAATGATTCTGGAATCTTCTTTGATCAATCCCTTTATGTAAAGCTATGCAATTCCTCCCAAAAATGGCCTAAAATAATGAGAGAGAGCAGACAGGACAACAGAGCATGCGAGAATAAATCAGGCTTCTGCTTCTACAATTGTTACTTAGCTCAGCTTAACTTCAGTTTCCTTCTCTGTAAAATGGACATAATACCATATACTATTTGATGAACTACTTAGAGAGTCATTGGGATGGTAAATTATTGTCGCAATTCTCTATCTTACAACAATATTTGAATTTTTTTTCTTAGTTTCCTCAAAATCTGCATTCACCCAAAGGGAGTACATTTATGTAGGTGAGTACTGTCCTTCACGTATGGTGAGGCCAAAAAGGGTTCAGGACAGTTGACCTTAAGAACTGGATGCATTTCATGCCCCTCAGGAATTCTTCCATGGATACTGTTTTCCTCCCCTAAACTTCTGACACGTCCAGACAGAGTGAGCTCACAGCTGTGCTCCCTGGCGAGTGTGCACTATGCTGCCTTCTGGGCTTCCAGGTTGTGCTGAATCGTAACACCCCAACCGCCAACCAAACCAACATTCTCTTAAGAGTGTTACAGAGCCTCACAAGGACCTTGGCTGAACGGAAGGCCGTCTTTCCTTCCCAGGGAAGGAAGCAGTTCACAGGAGTCTCTGTAGTCAGGACAACCTTCTCCTGGAGTGGTTTAAGTCACCGTGGCACACAGACCTCCCAGTCAAGACCCTGGTGTTCTAGAACATAGGACATGACTATAATCATCTAAGTCTAGAAAGTTTGTGAAGCAGATATAACCAAATGTCTGCCTCAGTCAAAATAAAATAAATAAATAAAGGTCACAAAAGGGTAAGCAACCACAAAATGTGAAAGGTTTGGCATTTAAATTTAGTGTACTCTCACTAAATAAATACCTCTTGGTATTGAATGTGTTAATTTGCTGTGTCTACTCATCCATGCAGTCTGTGGTAGCATTATCAAAGGTCAGTGACATCTACAATGATGAGTTTTCTGTGTTTAATTTTATGTTTTCACATTGACTTTAATTTTTACAATACTGAAGGACAGAACATATTCTGAATCATCTAACAGACTACCATATAACCAGTTACTGCCACATGGATTCAGTGCTCAGGTTAACTATGTGAGTTTACAATCATATTGGTACCCAGTGATAACATTCAGTCAGAGCATTTCTGGCTTGTTTTAGGTGATCAAGTCCTAACGTTAATGAGACAGCGATCACCACGTGTCTGCTATTGTACTCTTGTTGCAGTCTTTCACTAATTAAAAAGACAAAACTTCTCTTTTATAGTGATCAGCTACAATTGAAAGATATTTTCACAGAATACGATTTTAGCTTCATAATTTACTTAATAAATCTAGAATGTTTTGACATCATGAAAATGACAATGTGGTGGAATAATGTTCTACATTAATTGCCACAAGTTAATGAGAAAAGAACAGAGGCAAACTTAATATATAAATGGGATTTTTGTACCAAATGAACAGTAAATGACATCACAGCACCTGGTATAAACTGCGAAAGGTTTTAGTTGTTCAAAGAGAGAATTCTGGTTGAATGATTAAATCGTCTCAAGGCACAAAGTAGTATGAACATACTGAACTCAAAGAAATCCATACAGAGCAATAGATTCCATCCATGTCACTCATGGATGTTCTGTGCAGGCCCATCTCTGTACATCACAACTTGCAACAGTTCTTGAGAACTAATCGGTACTAAACAGTGACGTATTTTCCATTCAATTCTATTTTAAAATTGTTTTTTACTATTAATTTTAGGGAGGAGTGCTAAATGGATGGGTCCATTAAATAAATGGAGTGTGGTCTAAATTAATTATTCTTCAAAAACGAAAAATGACCAGTGATGGCTATGGCTTAAGGAATGGTCCATCAGGCTCAACATTACAAATAGACATGCTGACTGAAAAAAAAATGAAATGCTTATTTGTATTTTTTTATAATGCAATCTACAGAGATTTAGTTCATCATCACAACATAGCACCTGCCACGTCAAATCATTCTGAATTGTTTGGCTACATATTTTTATTTGTATATGTTAAAATATAAACTGAGGCATGTTAAAAAATATGAGGGTTTATTTGAGTATTTACTGATTCCAGTTGGCAGCCCCAAAACAAAAGTGGCTTGGAGCTCTCTGCTGACAGGAGTCAGGGAAAGCCTGACATAGTATAGAGAAAGTGCAGAAGTGAGAAAAGGAAATTATTTTACTGGCCATAGCTTAAAGCCTCGTTGGCTGTTTGCACTTAGTGTTCTGATTTTGTAACCTTGAGGCAAGTGCAGGCTTTCGGTTTTTTCGGTTTGCTTACATAGACCTCCAGAGCATTAAGGACTCTTCAATCTAGTGGCTTCCTTGTTTAATTAATTTAACAAATATAATGTGAAGCTTTGTTTAGATTTTTCAGAACATATGAATTAGAAGCATATTTGCACATACTTAGGTAAAATTAAAAAAACAATTTTAAAACAATGATGAAAGCTTATAATTTTTTCCTCCAGAAGTTTTCTTTATTCAAATATGATATAGATTTAATGGATAGATTTTAGTTTTAAAATTTAATATTGATGGAATACCTATTATGCATACATAATTAGGTACTACTCCTCTCAAGGAAAATAGAAAAATATATTCCAAGAGAATACCTGACTTGTCCAAAGTCATACAGTTACTAAGTAGCAGAACAGGGATTTGAAGTAAGACGTGCATGGTTGCAATTTCTATTTGTTTCTTAAAGCAAGAAAACACCCCATGGTTTGAGCCAGGAAAATATAGAGGGACAGTTAATAAAAATGAAGAATGTTTTTTTTGGAAGAATTGATCAGTAGTCCTGATTCTTTGATAACTGCATGATAGGACCAGCAATCTGATGAAACTAATGTTAATCTTATGATAAACATCATTTGCTTAAGAATAAAAACATTTTATATTAGCTCAGATGTACTCATCAAAAGTGGAAAATTTTTAGCTACTGCTGCATGAATATCACTCATTCCCCGCTTTGACATGATTATCAATATTCAATATTAACAAATGTGATTTACAGGGAAACAATTGATTTTCTGCTCTTTTCTCTCTTCTTTCTTTTCCTCTTCCTTCTTTGCCCTGGTCTTTCTCCTTTTCCTCCTCCTCCTTCTTCTTTGTTTTTGTTTCTGTTTTGTTCCTTTCCATTTCTTCCCACCTCCTGATGTTACTGTCCACCTCCAGACATTCCGCCTGTGTTGATCTTCTAAGTAGGAAACTTTGCCTTCATAGAGTGACTTAGAGTGATACCATCTCCATTGCCCAGGGCAAGAGAAAAGACCTTCATTTATCTTATAGGTGGATTATAATGTTCCAACACCTGAGAATCCAAAATTGTTAACACTGAAAGACAGTATTTGCTGGAGGGAATGAATGTATCAGAAAGGCACAAGACCTTTTCAAATAAAAGCAAATCAAATATTTATTGAGCACCTACCATGTGCAAGGGCTAGAGTAGTAAGTAAAAAATGAAAACAAGGATAGGGCAGGCCTTGTCTTCAGAATGGGCATACAGAAATTAAAATTAAAATGCAAGCTAAACAATTTCCCAGGACAATGATAGAAAAAAGTTAAAAGGAGATATAAAAGTAATTTGTAAATAGTCAAGACAAATGCTATAAAGCTGAGAAAAGACAGAGGTAGAATTTGAATTACACCTGGAAATTTTACAAGGATTTGCATGCATAGTGGGAAGAGTGAAAGCATAGTAATCAGATTGTTATTGGATTAGAGTGGTGAGTCATTCTGATCAATTCTCTGTATAACTGGACAAATCAGTAAGAAAGTGTTTTAACAAAACCTGAAATCACTAATAAAGATCTCCACTTGGAGAAACTGTATGCTATTATCAGGAGTAGATGGGATAGGAGCAGTTACCTCTTACAGAAACCCAACTATATATCTATATGCAAGGACTGTAAACATTGCCGCAGACCCATCATGAATCCAGAAGATTAACTGTGGCAAGTCATGAGTGGTAATTATAAATTGTTTATTTATTCCTTAACTTTTGGAGTCCATCTTTTACATTTAAATCTGTATTAAGTCTTAGAAATTGTCAGAAATTTGAGATGTATAGGAGAGAAGGTATTTATTTCGGCACAAGGCAAAGTGAAAAAAGTTCTTTTTTGCACACATGTTTCTAGTTTTGCTGCTTAATTTTGGGAAGAGGTAATTCTATGTCAAAATTAGGCCGAGTGAAAAATGCACACACAGTAATCTTCATTTTCATTATCTGGAGTAGTTCAAAAGGCTCAAAAAATGGAACTGTTCTCAAAGAAAGGAAGGCATGTTCAGGTAATTACAAATAACAGACGCATCTGGTTATCTTAATTGTTTGGGAATGTCTCAATTAGCTGAGAACGTTTTCATGATGACTTGGACGCAGTGAAAATTTTTCACAGCAGATTGGATTCAATAGTGAGAGGAAATAAAGGCAGTTCACCCTTCAGTCTGTTTATGACTACAGAATCTGTTCAAAGATCCATATCTTTTAGATTTTATTTGCTTGTAAAGGGAACATAAATGCCATTTATTTATTTGTTTGTTTGTTTACTTTGCAGCTTCATGGTTGGTCTGAAGAAGAGGCAGGACTGTTGATGCTGTGGACAGTCCAGGTGAGGATAAAGGATGCCAGCTTCACCTTCTCAGGCTGACTCGGTAATCTGGGCTTGCTTCTCATTGAGGACTGATGGATACTTAAGAAAAAATTCATACTGGCATAGTTTTGATCAGTGACTCAGAAACACTGCTTATCTCAGACCTGCCACCAGGCGATTGCTACCATAATCTATTGTACTTCCAGTAGGTGAAATTCAAGCCAGATTCTGCCCTTTTTTTGAGCTTTTAGTTCTTTAATGATTTTATTTATTTTTTAAAGAAACCTAATTGTCAACTCTTGGATAGTACATAAGCAATTACTATAAGGTCCAACAAATCAAAGTCTTATACTCCCAAACTTCCTGCCAGAGTGAAAAAGTCCCTCTACCCAACTTCCTTGCTTGGTGGTTTATTAGTGTAGATTAAAAGAGGTGCCCTCCTCTTTTACAGGGGCGATTTCCAACGAAACGGTATAGAAATGCTTCAAGAGTGATTTTTTCCAACCTTGACAATCTATCAAGCCAGGGGAAATTTTTTATAATTCCTAGTGAAGAAGTTATGAATTCTTAGGTGTCACTTTTTTCTTAACAGCCAATTTACATAGAAAACATGGACTGGGTTAAATTTCATAGACAGAGGGAATGCATGCTTGGGATCAATCTAACCAGCAAGTAGTTGCCCCACTGCCCCAAACAAATTCAGATCAATATTATTTATCCAGCACCCCTAAAACAGACCATAGGCTCCTCCACCATATCTTTCTCACCTGTAGGGATTAGCAGGGGAAACTTACTTCTCTGGCAATTGCATACTCTTGAAAAAAAAGAGTCCTAATTTTTTGGTGACGCTCCACACAAATGCTTAGGAAGTAGTGAAGAGAGGGATACAAATTAAGTGGGGTAGGAAACAGAGAGATACTAGGGAAATGAATGCATGATTTCCTCTCATGTGGGGTAGGTGTAAGACTTTAGGGCTTCAGCCACCTTTCAACTTCTAGCCTGTAGATTCACCTATAAAAGTAGAACTTACTCCTTGCTGCTTAACAGAGATTTATTGAGTTCCAGGGTCCCTAATTAATTAGGCATCTTCACAGTAGTATTTCTCCTCGAATTCTGGACTCTTAGAAGCAAACATATCAGGACAATATGTTCTGGATTAATACATTCAATAATGAATTCCCCATCAACCACGGCTCTTTTAGGGCTTCTCTCCCACCACATATTTTCTCCCCCAATCCTTGCTTGCCTGCTGTGGGGATATTAGACGACATTGTTGGAATCTACACAAACCCTTCATGTTTTGGGAAATTGCATGTAATCCCTCTACATACATAGGCCGAAAAGCTTTTCCTTGTGAATGAAAGATTAAGTGGCCATAATGTAGACATATTAAATGTGCCCTCAGTGACCATCACTAGCTATTCTGTGTCTTTTTTCCAAGAAGTAAATTGTCTTTGGGCTCCTCCTTTTAATATACACCACTGTCATTCAGGGTTCCCAATTTTTGTCTTTCCTAAATCTGCCAGAATTATTATCCATGTCAGAAAATCTTTTACAATGGTCTTCCCTTCAACACCCATCCATCCTTCAGTACTCATTTAAGTCTTCCCCCTCCCAACTGCCTTGAAGCCTTTGATAACTATTCTAGATTCCAAACACATTCCATCTCAGAGGAGTTACAGTACTTAGTTAGACAGTGGGTCATGTAAACACTCAGTCAAACCCAGTTGCTACTTACATTACTGTATCTGTGGCAAGATTCATAATCTCTTTTAGGACAGGAAAGTGCTTTGTGTATTTAGCACTATGTTTGGTCAATGATTTTTTAGGTAGGATAGCCTGAGGGGAGACACATCTGCTAGGATGAAATCCTAGACAGTTTTCCATTGGTGGTTCTGGATGGATGGTTTAAACCTTATGGAAATGAAAGTTAAATATTAAGCATATGTTGGTAAGTGGTTGTTTTCATTACCAAAAGAAGAGTGAGAAACAATGTTTATAATGTAAAAACTGTAAGAAATGACCTTAAAGATGATGAAAATCAATACTCGTTACAGACTAGGAAGGAAAGTTTCAGGCCTTGTTCCTAATTCTGTTGCTATTATGTTTTGGCTATCAATATTAAAAATGTAGGTGAATTAATGCTACCTACACACACACGATACACATTAGTAAAGAGAACACAAGGAGTGACACTGGGTGAGTGACTCAGAATTGTGCAGAAATGCCCCCAAACAGAGGGAAGAAGCGTCTGTGGCTCTAGGGGGTAGCAGAGAATTCAGCCTCCAGAGGTACAGAAAACTGGCTTCAAGTCTTAATGCTGTGGCTTGGGCAAGTCTCCAAACCTTTCACTTGCAAAATGCAAGTAATGATACCTCACAGAATTAAGTGAGATTGAAATTCAGGTAATGCAAAAGTCTCAGGGTTTAAAAGCTGCAGAGTATAAATGCAGTCTCATGAACTTAAGCCTTGATGCTCCAATATCCACCCTGGTTTCTGCAGATAAACTAGACTTACGGAATTCTTCATCCTCAAATATTTCCCTGCTCCAGGGTGACTTTCCTATGTCTGACCTGCCCTAATTTTCTATCCCTGCTACAATGACCTCAGCTGAGACTCCGTAGAACTTAGACACAGAAAGTACCCTAAGAAGTCATGCTCTAAGTTAAAGCCTTGCCCCCTTCACTCACTCTACAGCTGAGGTAGAAACCATCTCAGTATCTTGCCAACTAAGAGACAGAGCCATGGCATGGTGCCAAGTTATCTGGCACTCAGGTGTGTGCGCCTCTAAAACCGGGGAAACTTAAGGGACCAGTGAATTCTATCTTCACACTCACAGTCAGGAGCAAACTGGCCCCTCCTTGTGAGTATCTTTGGATTCGGGGAGGGAGGGTAGGATATCACAGCAAGGTTGATTAAGGCCTCAAGTATTACATGTTTAAGTTTTGGAATATTATCCATTGGGAAATTATAACCTCCTTTTCCCTGTGCCCTCAGACAGACCACCAGAGTAGCTGGAGCAGACTCATTTTGACAACCACCAGCAGTTTATAACCAGAATAACTATTATTTCTGGCTCAAGCTCTGTTACTAGGCCTGCCTGGGTGCCAGACTGCCTTTGCTTATGCTGCAGGGTCTCACTGATCCCATTATCTCCCTCCGTGATCCAGCCTCCACGTGGACCTTTACCCAGGTCTGTCTGTCTATTGGTCTGACTATGTCTGTCTATCTACCTACCTACCTATATATCTACGTCAGCTTGCTCCCAGGAGTCTCTTCTGTGTGCATCAGTGGACATAAAAGACATGTGGATTCTTGTCCACTTGACTTAGTACATGAATTTGCTTATGACACATAATACACACAAAAAGAGAAAGCCAAGAGAAAGAGGTTTGGAGAAGCAAGGAGTAGGTAGGCAACACGAGCACTTCTCCAGATAAGTGCCCGGAAATGAAACAGATTTTTCAGTCCAAGGAAGCTAAAAGTTGGCTGGGCTTCATTCCTGAGTCTGAAACAGATGGGTTTGCATGTTAACTGGGAAATTGATGAGCTGCTGTCAGTTCAAATATGAAGACCCAGATTAAGCCAGTTTTAATAGTTAATGACCACTTTGAGGTCATTTATTTGTTTGTTTTAACCTGCCTAATACTCCCAGTCTGTGCTCTTCCACATACTACCTGGAGGAGGATGATTGATGGGCACAGAGAGGCCTAGAAAAAATCTAAAAGAGGACTGCTAATAGAAAAGCATCTCCATTTTTATAGGAAAATAATGGAATTTTAATGTAAGAGGGCTTAACTCCCTGAAATCACACAGTTAGATGCACTAATATTTATAGATGAGCACACCAGGGGAGAGGTTATATGTGAAGCCAAAATATTATTCCTTAGAGTTTTAAGTAGAAGCTTAATTAGCTTAAGAAAGTCTTAAGAAAGCTGAACTTGTGACATTTCCTAGACTTTCTGGATACAGCACCCAAAATAATTTCAACAGGTGATGCTTTGGTTTCTATCTAGTAAAGATGGGACCAAGATTCTGGTTAATAGTCACAGTATCCACTGGATCTTGTTTGGAGAACACTGATATCTACGATTTGTAGATGGTCCACTGGGATTCAGGGACATTTACATATTATTAATTTCAGAAGGGACAGAGCAAAGGGTGTGAGAAATGGTGACAGGTCAGAAGGCAAGAATTCTCACCCTGACTTCCACAAACTGTGAGCTGCAGTGAGCCATGTGTTACCTCCACCCCTCTCATCTCCACACCCTTTGTAATGTGACTTTGCCTTCTTCCCATCAAGGCATGGTGTCTACTTCCCCACCCCTTGAATCTGGGCTGGCTTTGTGACTTGATTTGACTAACAGAATATAGCAGGAGAAACAGCATGCAAGTTCAGAACCTAGGCCTCAGGAAACCCTGCCATCTCTCTCTCACTATAAAACAAGCCCAGTCTGGCCTGCTGGAGGAGGAGAGACCATTAGCAGCAGAGGAGGTGAGCCACCTTTTCCTAGCCAAGATCCCAGAGGTGTGACAGAACCAGCTAAGACTGGAAAGCCACCTAGCTGACCTGCTGCTGAACTTGGATGCATGAGTGAGTCCTACCAGACCAGCATGGCCCAGTGAAGCTCTAGCCTCATCAGCAAACAGAAATGGCTAGTGTATTAAATCACACCACTGGGGAGTTATAGTCATTATGCATCATTATTGTGACAAAGGACAACTGATACAGGGATATATGTGTCTGATAGGATTAGCTCCTTCTATAACATTAGCATGGCTCTGATTTCTGGAGGAGTGAATTACATGGCCCTAGTCTAACCAGAGAAAAATATGGGGATATGAATATGAAAAAAATTTTTTTCATCTAGGTATATGTGTAAATATATATAAATACACATATATATGCAATATATATATATAAACATATCTGTTGATATGTCCAACTTTACATACACACTTGCCTATATCTAGATTAATAGACACAAACTGTAAAATCAGACAAGATGCTTTACACAGAGCTCCTCAACCTCATAACATTCATCTTCATATAAAGGTAAATTACTCATTTCTGTCATCAAGGATTTACTAAAGGCTCTATTGATAGCATATTCTCTGCACTGACATAAACCGGCCCAGGGCAGATTTACTCAGTAGGTTGGGTAACTAACATATCTGTGACTTAGCCAAACACAGGTTTTATTTGCTCAACCATCCTTTCTTTCCTCTTATTATGGTTCGGGTGGCCCTGCATAAGATTTGCTCACATCAGTGATTAGTCCCTGTATCATTTTTATAGGTCTATTTTTAAAAGGTGCTTATTTAAGTGACTGGTAACTAATCATAGCTCCATTATTGACTGAAAAGTTGACTCAGTGTAAAACCCAAATTAAATTGGAAAAAAAAAAGCCCAAGCCTTCATTATAAATTATTCTTCCCAGCTCCACACTCATTTTACAAACAGTAAGAGCATGAAGAGACAAACTTTGCCTTCCTGCAAAAAATATGTTCAACAATTACAGATCAAAATTTATAGCAAAGGAAGAATGTTCCTCTTTCTTCGCAGTGACACTAATAAAAGAAAAGAAATATAAGTACTGCTTAGTGTAGGCTGGGAAATGCCTAAATTTTAAAATTAGAATAGTAGCATTTTATTTCTGGACAAGCTCGACTGATCTTTTTACACAGAGCGACAGACAGGCTTAGGGGGGCATGACCTCATCACAAAGATTTGGGCTTCAAAGGCCGTTCTTCAAACCTCTCGCTGATCACCTGCCCTTCTACCACCCCAAATTAAACATTTAAAAGTTCTGAAGCCTTCTTGCTTTACATTAAACATTTTCCTACCATCCTCCAGTGAATTACCCAGAGGCCAAAAATATCTCTTCTCCCATTCAGCCCATGGCATGTCCACTGTGAAGTGCTCTAAATCCATTAGCGGGGCCCTCTCTGCACGCTACATCATCAGAGGAACAAAGCTGTGATGATGGAGAACAACCCACGTTCATGCATATCACCAGAGTTCTAGCCTCCTGATCGGCAGGCAGGCTTGATAAACATTCCAGATGGCTTGCTCTGCCTGAAGGAAGAATGGATAATCACACTGCACTCCCCTCCAAACAATAATAAAATAAGGCCATGGTAGCACAGAAGCCTGAGCCTGCCAAAAACACTGAAAGGACTGCTTAGAACAATAGAATCAAGTGATTGGAAGGCACATCAGTGCCCTCACCCTTTATGAAGGAAGGTGGCCTGCTTTCCTATAAAGCCTGCAAAACCAATTGTGTTATGCAACAGCTCTGATGAAAAATAAAGCAAAAAAACCCCCACAAAACAACGACAAAAGTCCAACTAAAGACTTTCTTTAAAAATAATTTAGTGAAAAGGGAATTTAAATAAGTCTCAGAAATAAAATAACCTTTGCAAGCCAGAATGTTGAGCCATGTATATAGTCTAAGACATACAGCTGGGGTTTTTTCTTGTCAGTAGACAGCCCAAGAGGCTTGATCACTTTCTATTCCATTTTTAAGAATTTTGAGTGAGATGCCATAGTTTGGGTACACAGAGGTATTCTTGGAGTGGCTGTAGAGGCTTAGAAAGTGAAATCACAGAATGAACTGAGGTGGATTCCACTGGCACTCTGCAAGATATACACCACCAAGAGTGCATCAGAACATAAACTATGGACTGTGGATAATAATGACAGATCAATGTGGGTAAACAACTGCATCAAATGTACCCCTTGGTTGGGAGATGCTGGCAATGGGAAAGTCTATGCCTGTGTGGGGGCAGAGGGTATATGGGAAATCTCTGTACCTTTGTCATAATTCTGCAATGAACTTAAAACTTCTCTAAAAATAGAGTTTATTAAAAAAGAGAGAAAGATAGGTCTATGTAGACTTGGCATTTTCTTTATTTATTGATGGCCATTTAGGAGAATTATACCTAGAAGTCTGAGTAGCATTCTTAATACAAAGCTTTGACTTTGCCTATGATCCAAATGAAAATTTTCAAGTTCTGACTAGATGTATCTGCACATCGGAGTATACCAAGATTGCTTAAGAGTAAGCCAAAATCAGAAGACCATTCCCCCAAGGAAAAGCATCTGTAAATAAGAGGTACATGTTTCTGGCTCCCATCTCTCCTGGTAATGCCTTTCACTGCTCATTAGGAGTTGTGGGTTGTTACACTGATGACATGAGGGATGAGCCAACAGAGGTTGTTAATGATGCTGACATCTAAAGAGGAGCACGCCCACTTAGGGATCTATGAGGATTATACATGTGCCTATATGTAAGATTCATGAAAAGTTAGTCTTTTAAGTTGGGTTTGATATTTGGCATCTTTTCTTCCTGTATTAGCGTATTTTATGAGGCTCATAAATTAAACATTCTGCAAAACAAACAATCTTCTGTTTCCAATAAATAATTTAACATACCAAAGAGCTAGTGGTAAAAGCATGGTGACATAAAAACATTATTATATTATGGGTCTTGATAAGATATCCATTCTCTAATTTGCCTTTAAATACAGCACATTTCAAATCAAACTTCAATTAGTAATTTTTTAAAGCTCATTTGTCATAAAAATAGATAAGAAGCAAAACTATGTTGAAAAAAGAGGAAGAATATAAAAATATGTTATAAAACTAAAACAATTAAAACAGTGTGATCCTGCACCATGAACAGAGAAAGAAAACAGTGAAGCAAAGTCCATGTCAATTGATGACAAAATCAAAGTAGCTTTTCAAATCATTAGGGATACGATGGATTATTTAATTAGTTTGATTGACACAATTGCTCATTCTGGGAAAAAGAAAAAATAAGATTATATGCATAACTCCCAACAATGAAAAAAAATGTATATATATATATATTTAAGAAATAAAAGAATAAAACTGTTGGAAGAAAACATAGGAAGGAATTTTCATATGTATGATATGGATAAGACAATTTTTAATCTGATGCCAAGGTCATAAGCTATAAATAATAACATTGAAAGGGCTGAAAAGACAAAAAATAAAACATCTATTTACTTCCAAATAAACCACAATCAAAAGTTAAGCATAAAAATTAAACTGAAAGAAACTATCAATATTTATACAAGGCTAATAACATTAGGACATAGAATGTTCTTAAATGTCAAAGGAAAGGATCAAAATGACAAAAGAAAATGACATACAGGAATAATAAATTCATTCACATTAGATAAAAGCATGAAGTGTTCAACTGCTTTAATGATTCAAGAAATACAAGTTAAAATAAATAGTATAAATTCTAAGAAATATGACAGATAGATATACAGTGGAAGAACACTTCCAAACATAAAAATGATGGATAAACTACATACACAATCATATACACATATATACACACACACATACATACATATAAAACATTAAGAATAGTGTGGCCCTAGTCCCCTTCACCTGCTCGAAAGATTCTTCTCTGACAAAAGTGAATGTCTTATGAGAAAAAAGATCTATAGATAATGACGTTTTGTGGCCCCTGAATGAAATCACAGGTTTGTCACTTTTATCCAGAGTGAAACACAGAGGTTTTCTGTCACCATTTTAGAATTCTTGCCTTAAAATGAATGGGTGGTTTAAGATCAATTATAGATGTTTGAGGAAAGCCTTAATCGTGAATGAAAGAGACAAAAGAAACAAAATACTTAAAAACTTAGAGAAAACAATAGAAAACAAAGACAATATAGATTTAGAGGAAAAGCTTTAAACAAACATAATTATCTCTGACACAGGAGAAGACATGGAATCCTTGGAATAATAATAAATTGCTGTAAGAACAAATATCTCGAGAAGGAAAAAGGACTGTTGGAAACTAAAAACATGTTAGCTGAAAATTTTTTAAAAAAGAAAAGAGTTGGAAGAAAAGATAAACTTTTAGAAGAAGTTAAGCAAAGAAAAGAAGCCTAGGACATGAGAAAATCGGTTAAAAAAAAATCTAAGAGGGTCAATATCCAAACGATAGAGATCTCAGAGAGAAAAGAGAAATGTTGGAGGGGAAATTATCAAAGCAGTAACAAGAAAATCTTCCAGAGCTTATGGTCAGGAGGCTCCAGATTTAAGGTCTCCACAGAGTATCCAAAATATATGTCAATTAAAATCTCATCACACCAGGACTCATAACTATGATATTATAGATCAGTAAAGAATCTATATAATATGACGTTTTGTGGCCCCTGAATGAAATCACAGGTTTTTCACTTTTATCCAGAGTGAAACCCAGAGGTTTTCTATCACCATTTTAGAATTCTTGCCTTAAAATGAATGGGTGGTTTATAATTAAAATGTTATGTTTTAGGATATATAACAGAATATTCTAAAAACTTCCAGAAAGAAAATGTGTGACATAAGAAGATCAGGAATCAGAGTAACATCTGTCTTCTGGAAAGCAAACCTGGAAGCAAGAAAACTATGAAGAAATTAAGAGGAAAACACATTTCCTACCTATAAATCTCTATTGAAAAACAACTGTGAGGGTAAAATGAAGGCACTTCCAGACATCCAAAAGTCCACTCTTCCCCAAATACCAGATTACATATTATACATATATTATAATACATACATATATAATCACACATATAATAATATATATAATAATATTAAATATAGTGTGTATATACATATTTAAAAGAATTTCACAATTGCTGTTCTCAGGAAACTATTGTGGAATGTACTTTCTCAAATCAAGAGACTAAAGCAAAATAATAAGACATAGGATTCAGGAAAGAAGGAATCCAAAATAAGAGGAAGGCAAGGGGTAATACAAACATGATGGGGAAGAGAAGCTCTAAATGAAAGCTGTGCAGCATGCCTGCAGGGAGAAAAACCATAATTGGAATAGGGAAATTCAACTTCTGCTTATCATGGAGGAATTGGCATCGAACAACTCCCACTCAAAAGAACTACAGAATATGAAATTTAAAAAAAAAGACCTACTTAAGTGCAACAGAGAGCTGCTAATAGAACCAGGATTTGAGAAAATCCCAGAGAAGGTGATCTCTGAGAGATGAGCCCAAACGATCTGTACACGACTTTTTCCTTCAGAACATTTGCAAAGATTTGATTCTAGGCAAGAGACAGCAAAGTCTGCCTTCCATGGCCATTAAGCAGCAGAGAACCAGTGGGGACTATGGTGATCTTATAAGACCATGAAGACAAAAGTTGGAAGGCAGTCAGGACTTCAGGGACCAAGATCCTACTAAGAAGGCAGGTGCAGAGAAGTAAGCCAATGTTGATGCCAGATTCCCCTTCAAGGCACTTGCTTGTTCCTAAGTTGCCAAGGTCAAGAGCTAAGAAACCAAACAGAAAACAGCTGATAGGGAGAGTGGAGATGTCAGTAGTTCCCTGTTAAAAAATGGATTAGGATACTGAAGAGCCCTATTAGCGTGAGTCTACGTCCATCTTCAAAGTCAGAGTTCTCCGATCTGCTCTTTATAAGCTGGAGGCCCAGGAGAGCTGGTGGTACAGTTTCAATCTGAGTCTGTAGGCTTGAGAACCAGACAACTGCTGGTGTAAATTCTTGTCAAAGTCTGAAGACCTGAGGACCAGCAGTGCCAAGGGTGTTAGTCCCAATCAAGACTGATGTCCAGTTCCAGCAGTCAGAAAGTAAATTCTCCCTCAGCTTGCCTTTTGTTCTGTCAATACCTTCAATAGATGATGCCCGTTCACCTTGAAGAGAGCAATCTGCTTTATTCCATCTACGTGTTCAAATGTTAATCTCTTCCAGAAATACCCTCACAGATACAACCAGAATAACATCTAATCAAATATCTGGGCACCCTTTCCCAGTCAAGTTGACACATAAAATGAATCATCACAAGCTCTTGCCTATAGATCTTCTCAGAGTGCAAGGGAGTAGTATATCACATCTCACGCAGTGCATGATTGGTAAAAGAACTCCCACTGAGGTACATGGGGCCATTTTCTCAGGCCAGGAATCCTCCTGTTGATGACTGAGAACTGAAAGCAAAAAAAAAAAAAAACAAAAAACTCCCAGCAATCTGAAATCATAGCCTTCAGAAGGTAAAACAGAGAAAACTCCAAAGAAATGAAAAGCCGGCAGCTTGGCTGTAAAGTACAAATAGTTCTCTAGAATTGTACAAGAGCCTAGATTCCCAAGCTCTATTGAAGGGAATGTCCTTTTTTTGACTTCAATTACTAGGAAACAATAGTTAACAAAATCTAAGTAAGGCTGCAATAAAACTCAGATCCATATTAACTACAGATAAGATTGATCCAGCCTCCTGTAACTCCTTTGCTAGTAGTCTAAAAAAGAAAGGTGTTTCGTTTTTCTGGAGATAAATATTATTTATTTCAGGCTCTAATGTTCTGTTACACAGAATGTTTAGCATATAATGTGTACTTATGGGACTTCTGAAGAAGCATAATAATAAGACTCTGGTCAATAGTTGGAGTAGACAATAGAGGTTTGGTATTATCAGAGACAGATTCTGAACTAATAATGATAAAAAAGTGAAGGATTACAGTGGAAAGGTAAATAACTTGTGTGAATAGATAAACAACTTTGGCAGAGAAATAGAAATGATAAAACTAGCCACATGTAAACTCCAGAAATAAAAATCTATACATCAAACATATAGAATTTATATAATACAGTTACCTGCAGTCCAGCCAGAGAAGATGGCACAAAAGAGAATATATAAAATGTAAGAAAAGTAAACTTAAAGAAAACTTAGTAGAAATTATACACAATGGTGAAATCAATGGAACGGAGAATCTGAGATCTGTGGGACAATATTAAGAAGTCAAACAAACATGTAATGGAGTCCCAGAAATAGAGAACAGAACAGAGGAAATATTTGAAGAGAAAATAGCCCAGACTTTTTACAAAACTAATGAAAGACATCATTCTACAGGGCTAAATATTTCAACAAACACCAAGTAGGAAAACAACACAAACAACAACAACAAAAAAAACCCTAAGCAAAACAGAGACAAATTCTAAAAAGCAGTGAAGATAAAATCTGGAAAGCAGTCAGAAAAAACACACGTTATAAATAGGGAAACGGTGACAGGAATAAGGTTAACTTCTCTTCAGAAACACTGATAACAGAAAGCATAGAAAGACATCTTTAAAGGGCCAAAAGAAAATGTCTCTCAATCCAATACAGATATAACTTAAAATTGAGAGTGAATTAAGGGCATTTGCAGACAGATAAAAGCTAAGAAAATTGTCTCCACTGATCTGCACTTTAAGAAATACAATGAGAAGAGCTTCAGGCTGAAGGGAGGTAATCCAAGAAGGAAACTGAGATTAAAGGGAGCAATGAAGAGTACCCAGAAGGGTCAATATCTGAGTTAATGTAAAAGACCTTTTAAAATATAGATATATATTGTATGTATAAAATATATTTGTACATATAAAACTTTCCACACATAACTTGTTTAAAGAAGTATTTCCTAAGCAAAAATAGTAACAGTGTATTACGAGATTTTTAGTATATGGGAGAACAGTATGGGATAAAACATAATATTCATGTATACATTATATATACATAACATGTCTTTTGTAAGATATATGTATATATATGTATCTAGAATACATAAAGAGCTCCTATAAATACATTAGAAAAATACAAGCCATAAGAAATTGTTAAAGATTTGAATACAGTATTCACAAAAGTTGGTATCTTAATATCCAACAGATATATAAAAAGGTGCATCACCTCATTTGCCATTAGGAAAGTGAAATAAACCATTCGCCAGAATGAGGAAAATGAAAACTAATAATACCAAGTTTTATGAGGATTTGGAGTAACTGTACTTTTCATAAATTGCTGATGGGAGGATAAATTGTAAAACTGTCTTGGCATACTTTGGCAGTAGCTACTAAAGCTGAATATAGGCATACCCTAGGTGATTCCACTTTTATTTATCTAATCAACCAATAAGTGTACATATATACCAAAAAGATACATATATATATATATATATATGTATCTTTTTGGTATATATGTACACTTATTGGTTGATATATATATATATATATGCATGAATGTTCATACTAGTTTAATTACAATAGATAGAAAATGAAACAAACTGTTTTTTGATCAATGGTAAATAGTGGCATAGTCATATGATGGTATATTATATAGCAATGAGAATGAATTAATGAATTGCTTCATGCAACAATACAGATGAGTTTCACTAATACAATGTTGAATAAAAGACGACAAACACAAAAGAGTTCATACTATATGATTTCATTTCCTTAAATTAAAAATTAACCAAATTTACCATTTGTGATAAAAGTCAGTATAGTAGTTAATTTTAGAAGGGGAATGTCGATAGGCAAAGCCACAAGAGAGTATTCTGAAAGTCTCACTAGGGTTTATTTCTTGATCTGGGTGATGATTACACACATACATGTCCACTTTGTAAAAATTCACTTATGATTTGTACACTTTTCCAGATACCATACGTATCTTAAAGTTTAAAAATGAGAGAGTTTGGAATAGAAATATCAGAGGCTCAGACATAGATGTCTGCAGGATTAGAAAATGAATAGATCAGTTGCAAATTGCCATTATAGTGGAGTGTTTTCTATCTTTGGCAGGGAGTTTGGGAACTAAAACAATGACTTGATCAGGGTCTCAACAGGAAAGAAACAGTACCTTCAAGTTAGAATAACTAGAGGATGGTTTAGTAGAGGGACTATTTACAAAAGTGTGGCTGGGGAGTAGAACTTCAAGGGATTGAGTAATGGGGCAGGGTACAAATAGCAGAGCTATCTATCATCACCCCTAGTTTAAAAGGTGACAGGACAGAGAAGGACCAGTAGAATCTGGAAGGAGACAATCACACAGGGAAAAAGCTGCCTTGAGAAGAGCGGTAACCAAGGGACCAGCTAGCTCTAGACACAGGCCAACAAGGAGGGAGCCACAGGCCTAGTTCCTTGACCAACCCCTCTTTCCTCCCCCTTATATCTTGACTGTGCTCTATATCTTACGAATGCAATAGAAACACAAAAACAATGTTGTGATGTTTCCCACATACGTTAGCTTCTAAAGGCAGAAAGAAGGGTGGAAAGGCATACAGAATGTATCTAAAGGGGCACACAGAAAACTAAACAAATAAAAATAACATGCAATTCCTGATTTGGGGGGCCTACCTATGAAAACATATATATAATTGAATACCAGATGTCTTGGCTCTGAGCAATATTTATTTAGTCACAATTACATAAAAACTGCATATTGAGGTAATTTAAACATTGGGATGACTGAGTATAGTGGAAGGAGAGTTATGGTATAAAAGAGCTACATACTCACTGTAAACACTAGAAATTCAATAGGTTAGCTTTAAAATTTTTTTAATAAAGAAAGTAAATAAAGAAGTAAATAAGCACACCATTCAGTAAGATGGAGATAAAAAGCAGAAGGGACATCAAGTTTGTTGGATGTCATTGACTTGGGGGATGGAATAAGAACCGAGACAGACAAGGTAAAATAGGTAAAAGGCCTTTTTTCCTTTAGTTGTTGCTGTTAAACACCAGGCAGGGCTATTTGATATCGAAACTATGTGTATATATTATAGAAATAATATAAAATATTCAACAATATTGAACAAATAAATTAGTAAACATTATTTTAGCTCACATTTTTATGAGCTCTATGGGGATTTTTTTGATCTATAAAAAAGGTAATTTCATATGTTTCAATATAGTAAGTAAACACTGATTCTAAACATTCTAAAGATTATAATAGAGACATTTAAGAACCATGGAATATTAAAATATAAGACAATAATATGGACAAATGGATGAAGGACCTAAAAGTGAAAACATTCTAAGCCCTTTCATTGTTTAGGAAAACTGTGTCATACAAATTAACTTTCACCTTTGTTAAGTGAACAAATTAAAATTCAAGAGTAGGTGCTAAAAGATTACCAATAGAATATATACATTTCAATTAGTACATAGGGAGATTAATGAACATCAGTCTATCCAATGGGAGGCTAGAAAAGAAAAAACACAAAAAAGAAAAAAGAACTAAAAAATGTTAAAGGGAAAGACAAAATAAGATTGCAAAAATTAATCTAACTATATCCATAATAATAATAATTTGATGTAAATTAATCTTACCTATGGAAAGGCAGAGGTTATCAAACTAAATTTCAAAAAGTCCAGCTTTGTTATGTTACTCTTAAAGCAAAATAGTATAGAAAAATACTAAAATATGAAGATATACAAGAAGACATGCCAAATATAACCAACTGAAAGAAATATTAGGTATATAACCTATATTAAAAAAGCTAACATAGAAATTTAGACAATTTCAGACAAAATCAATTCCAGATAAAATAAAAATTAAGGCAAGACCCAACATTAATTGATATAAAAGAGGGATACTACATAATAAACAAATAATTAACCAAGAATATATAAAAATCACATCCTGAATGTACCAAAATATATAATCTCAATATATATAAAGCAAAAACAGAGTTACAAGTTCATACTCCAACAGAGCTGGAGATATTAATACAACTCAATTATCAATTGACAAATTGAATAGAAAAAATTATAGAAGTTTTTAACAAATAGAAAACCTCAAGATATTTCAAAAAAATATGTATAATACAGAATAACTTTTCTGATAATACCAGAAACTTAGAACCTGAAATAATAAAAATAAAGAGCAGCATGTAGTTGGATAGGTAACAATGTGGAGACACTTCCCTACATAATGTAGTAAAAAAATTATAATAGAAATACAAAATATTTATAATTAATGATAATTTTACTTTATAACAAACCTGTAGTGTCTAGAATAGTGATACTTTGAAAATTATAGTCTTAAAATGATTTATTTAAGAAACAAGAAATAGGAGGGGGGAAATGAGTTAAGGAAATAAGTTTATAACAACAATAATGTAAATTCAAAGTCAACCAATGATACTCATAATGATAAGTTAGGTTCTGAATTTTACAAGTTGGAGAGAAGAGAAGGTAAACTTTGTCTAATGTTGATGAAGATATGAAGAAATAATCATTCTCATTCACATGGCTGGTGGGAGTATATACTGACTTACTATTTCTGCAGGGCTGTTTGGCAATATGTTCAAGTATTTTGAATTGGGTACATCTTTGGACATATTTTGCTTGAGGAACTTTGTATTAAGAAAGGCAACTAAACAAAAACAAATCCCCTTCCCATTTGAAGGCAAAAAGAAAAACTTAATGTCTAGTAATAAAAAAAAATTGGTCATAGTCATTATACAAGACTGGTAAATATAATACTACACATTTAACCTAATGAGATATATTTATTGACATGGAACTATGTATAATATATACAATTATTGTAAAAGAATTAAAGTGGAAGAGTGTATTAGCAAAATTGTCTCTGTTGTTCCTGTTATTATAGAAAACCAAACCCGACTTCACAGACTGACAAAACCACTATCACTTGCAGGATTTTTCTTTTTTTGTTACTTTAGTCATAGACTGTTTATGTTTATCTACCTTGATGCCAACTGGCTGGATATCTTCATTTCATGTCCTGGATGATTAAAAACTGTTTACAGAGATTTATTCCTTAAGGCAATCAGATAACCTGGATATTTAAAATCTTAGGGCATGAGGAGGAATTCTTTTTTAACACTTACTACCAAACTCCCTGGGATGCTTGCTCTTTTATATTTCTGTATAGATGTCTGAGTGGTAGCATTATGGATCAGAGCTTGCTTGTAAGGTAACTGATTCCTCTAATTATAGATTAAAATTTGCTTTGTTTATTGAATGGATGCTCTATGTTGACAAATCTGTTCTTTGAAAGCAGAAATAAGAGCTCATACTTTACCTGGGCTCTGTACAAAATATAGCACAGTATTCATAGGCTGACTGAGAGAAGGATGGATGGGGCAACATTGATCCTGATACTGTGGTTCAACACATTCAAGGTCAAGAGAATGTTTTCAAAATGTAGATATATATTTACCTGATTGATTGTGGGAATCTAAATTCTGTCTGTGTACTTTACAAGAAGAATGCAGAAAGGTCCATTGAAATCTCTAAATCTGTCTACCTGTTTCATGCAGTTTTGATAGCAGAATTTGGGAAATATTTTTGAGGGGTGCCAAAAATACAAGATGCTGGGGGAAGGGTGAGTAGCAAGAGCAGTATGTCTACATTGGTGAGGTCAGCGACAAGAATAGTAAAATAGGGCTGAGAGATCTAAATAAATAGTATTGAAACTTTCTTAGTATTTTTAAAGCAGGTCTTCATTGTTTGCTCTTACTAGTTTTGTAGAAAAGATTCTTAACCTCTGTTGAAGTGTTAAAGGAAAAAAACATTTTCAAACTATGGAAATAATATTGTGGTTTATGCTCAGCCCATCCCTTCTATCAGTGCTAATAACTGAGAATTAATTGAATGTATGCTACTGTCCAGAAGGCTGTTATACATCTCTAGGTTATTTCAGTCATAGCTTTATCATAATTAGGTAAGATTTTTCTTTGTGTCTATTTTGACCCATATGGTGGTTGAATCCTCAAATTGAATGCAATTATTAGTCATCCAAATGTAGTTAAATATCAGTCAACACCACTGAAAATTTTCTCAAAGCACAGAGAAAAAGTGGGTAAAGCTGTCGAGCTGAGAGACTCTGCTTAAGGCAGTCCACAAATACTAATATTGTCTAGGTTTGCAGGTCAGGAAAGTCACCATTTTATTAAGAGTCCTTCTCTCAATTCTAATTCTTTTGCCTGGAATGAAATGATTAGCGTGAGGTTATTCCTGCTGTGGCTCAAATACATGAAATACCTGATTCCTGTATTTTTAAGGATTTTAAAACCTTATACCTAGTAAAATAATGACAATTTTTGTATATCCTGTTGCTGGTGATGCCTCCAAGATAACAAGGTGAACATAAAACTGTATCAAACTGGACGGAGGATGTAAGCAGAAGCAGTATATACAGCAGGAATCCTGGCCTCCTGCATACTTACCCATTGCTGGCCAGTCATCATAACGTCGGCACAGGATCTGATGCCTCAACAGAAAATTCAAGGCAAAAAAAGTCTCCTGAAATGATTAAGTAGTTTAGGGAGGCCAAGAACAGCACCTTCTTGATAAATACTGCCCAAAAGAATGAATGACAGGAAAAGTGGAAATTATGCATATCCAGATGGAAAACGAAACCTCAAATGTAGTTTGATCTTACAAGTTGCAAGGGAGTATTGAATCATGAACAGTGTATCAGTTTGTAAGTTAGGCTAAAACTATTAGACGAATCTATCAAACTTCTTTTCAAGCAGGCGATAAAAGAAGAGCATATGACCACCAACTATGAATGTAATATTGGGCTGGTCTCTTAACAAAGGATTTCAGACTTTTTGTTGGTCAGAACCTACTCGTTGGCTTGCTTGTTTTCATTTTTCTCTTTCACTTTTGACAATGTTAGATGATGTTCAAACAATGTCTTCTTTACGCTGTAGTATTTTCTATCTATGAGGATTTGTGGCTGAAACCTTATTTTTTATTTTTATTTTTTACCTTTAGTGACTCTGGTAACTAAAGGATACTCAAAGAAGAAAAACTATATAAAATCTCAGAAGAAATGAGACTCACTGGCAGTGTGTGTATGAGTGATTCTTAGAGGACAACAGAAACAGAGGGTTTCTAGGCTAAACTCAGGTGATGAAGCAAAGCTACCAATTGCTCCATGAGTTGTCAGCCATCAAACGGTGACTGTAACAGACAAAATTTGCATTTCATTGCAGTCAGGCATGTTAAAGATGTAATTTTTACTTTGTGGAATGTGAATCTGAAATTCTTCTGTTTCTTTTTATCCCAGTTTTCTTTTAGATAACTTCATTCCTTCCCTCAAGAAATCCACAATGATAGAAAAAAAAATGTATTAATAGGGAGGAAAAAAAAATTTTCGAAAGCAGTTGCTTCAGAAATTCTTTTCTTATGGTGGACTATGATTCTTTTCTTGAGTTTTTGTTTAATTAGGTTCTAAATCTTTCCTTTCTTAATTACTTTTTTTTTTTTGGTATGAACACCTAAATATACTTCTATTCGGAGCACAAACATACAGTGATAACAATTAGCAGAATAATTACACTCTTTCTGTCAGTGTAACCTCATGGCATAGAAAGTATTACAAATCCATTTTAAAACATATTAAATGTTCATATTAATGAGGATAATAGAGAACAAGTACCAGCAAACTAAATATTGTTAATGATTTTGAGCTATTAAATTCATTACCATTTTCTTTCATAATAAAGTGGTTACTTGCTAATTAGACCTTTTTTAACTCATCATTATTGAATTCATTACATTGTGTGCAGTTAACCCTTGGAGGTCTGTGGGTGTGTGCACACAATTAAAATCATTTTAATACCACATTAAGGAGATGCAGGGCGTTCTTATGGTTTGTCTCACAGTTGTTCCATATACTTTCCTTATGTACATTTTCTTGGCAAGATATGCCTGGCAGCTTCATAGCTGTCACTGCATTCTCACCAGCACATAATAGAGAAGCAGCCTGAATTCATTAGGGTTATTACCACTAGTTTGGAAGATAGAAGTGCATCCCTCTTGTTTCATTACAAAAATTAGATGTATAAAACTACACTAAAGCAACTAGGCATTAATTTAAAATAGTTTTAGTTAAGTCTCTGAGGCAAAACCATAAGGCAATTTTTCTACCAATCTAAAGTCAAGTAAAAATTAATATTGACCTAAGGGAGAATTTCAGCATTTATTTTTCTGTATAAAGATGATATTACTACTCTTTTGCAAACCACTACCCTCCTTGGACAGTTTGGAATACACACACACACACACCTATATATACATGTACATACATTCATATATATGATATGTATGATATACATACACACATGCACATCTTACACACACACACACACACACACACACACATGTACCTGAACACATACTGACTGGCTAATTCTTGGGTGTGGTCACATTGACATGGCTGCCTGTACTCTCTCCTGTAGCTTCTTTTATGATCAAACATGCATATTTTGTCATGGTTTCTAGCCTAAGGAGGACAAGTGTGACCAATAAACAGATTTTTGGTCTATGTATGTATTTAGTACTAAGATCTAAACTATTATCTTTAGGACCAATAAGCTCAATCTAAAAACAAAAGTTCAGGTAGTGGATAGGTATATGAATGGAAAAGATATTCACTAGCAGACAATGATCTCTGTGTGTATGTGTGTGTGTGTGTGTGTGTGTGTGTGTGTGTGACACGTATGGGCAAGGGGTGGTGCCGAATGTGATATTGGGGCAAGTGACAGGTAGGACATTGGTAGTGAGGCCACATACACACTTTGAGGCATTGGTCCACCAATAGACTAGAGGATAGGAGACAGATCTCCCTGTGGTAGACTGTCTCCAAGCTGACTGCCGTCAGTTCATTTGTTCCCTCCTGAACATACCCTCCATCCTGTAAGAAGGGGAGTCTCCTACCCTCTCCTTGAATCTGGGCTGGCATTTATGAATTGCTTGATGAATGGAATGCAGCAGAAACACTGTCCTGGGACTCCAAAACTAGGACAGAAGCAGCTTCATACTTTTGCCCTCAGCCTTTTGTAACTCTTACTCTGAGGGAAGCCATCCTCTCAGTAAGAAGTCGACCACCTTGAGACTACATCGTAAGAAAATCCAAGCGCTCTCCATATGAAGAGGCTACTAGAAGAGATCGTGATAGATCGACCTTAAACTGTTCCAGTGCCTCAGCAGCCCTGGTGCTGAGTGAAGCAGCCTTCGGGTGATTCCAACCTCAGCTACTCTCTGACTGAAGCCATATGGAAAGCCTCCAAGGGAGGTCCACCCACCCGTCTGCCAGTGGCCAGAACTGTGAGATACAGTAAGTGGTTGCTTTCAGCCACAAAATACTAGATGACACAGCGTAGGTAGCCAGGGCATCGCCCACTGGCCAGGCATGGACTTCAAACAACGTGTTCTGTGGCCATCTCCAATTTTCACTGCTCCCTTTGCAAATTTAAACAACAAACAATTTGCAGAACTCCAGGAATTGCAGAACTCCAGTGGGAAACCACTGAAATGCAGTATGATGTGATTCTGCCCTAGAGCACTTCTTTCTATGTGACTGGGGCATTCTGAAGTGAAACACAACAGTCCCATCATGACTAGCATTTTTACAGAACTGAACTTTTAACAGATAACTTTATCTTTGCATCTCATTTCCTTTCACGACCAACACTGGCAGTACCTGTGGATGAGTGATTTGCTGAAAGTCACACAGCTGGTGAGTTTCAGAGCCCAGATAGGAACCAAGATGCAAAACACTTAGCCTTGTATAGTCCTGAAGGCCTCCTCTGTTTTTAAATAAGAGTCCTCTATTATTACTTTTCACTTTCTATGACCCTATACTCAAGATGGGTTTGTAATACCTCCTCCCTTCATATCCAATGAGATTAAAGATGTGAAAACACAATGTAAGTTTAAAACATTATGCAAAGGTTGTATGTTATTGCTTCTTGCCACTACTACCCTTACCGGAAAACAGTTAATTCTACTGTTAAAACTAGATTCTAAGTGCTGAAGTAGATCAAAGAAGAGAGGCATTAGTATAAGGAAAAGTCAGAGGCTATTCTATGGAGGAGGGGAAGAAATTATAGGTAAATTTTGAAGAAAGCAAAAATCATTAGCATAGATTAACGAGGACTGAGAAGGAAAAGCCAAGAATATGGAGTAGTCATTGGGGAGGGAGGTCTCAGAGGAAGCATTGTAGTGGGATATCTTAGCAGATCTCTAGCAACAGAAGGACATCTGGTACTGAGAGGGTTGAGGAAATGTGCTTAAAAAGGGCACACAGAACATAGTCCGTGTCATTTAGCACGTGAAAAACCAGAATCCATTATAATAGTTCCTCTTCTATTTCCTCTCCTGTTCTCCTATTTCTTCTTACTCCACAACCCTTGCATATTCCTACAAGCCACCTCCCTGCCATGCATCTTCACATTGGGCTTTAGTGAGAAGTACTTAACCAAGACATGTTTTCAAATGAAGTCTTGCATAGGAGATAAACACATATATGTATGTGCACACATACACACAATCAGAACCACTGTCATCACTGTCAACTATGGAGACTAAAATGGGTAACATATTGTCTCATATTTTCATCTTTCAGAGTAGAAACTATGTCCATTTTGTGATTAGTTTTATTTATTAAACATTTTTATGACAGTAAGATATATGCATCTCATTTTAATAATATAACAATGCAAGGAAATCCCTGATTAGAGGAAAGCATAAGTTTTTACTCTGCATACTGTAAAGTTAGTAAGTTAAAATATATCTTAGTACTGTTTTACCTCCTCCTTCCAAGAATATGTAATTCTAATTGAAGCACAACCAAACAATATATACCTGCTGAGAAGAATATGTCCCTTTCAAGAATGTTCCTCTTCACTAAAGAAAAACAAAAATTGAACTGATGGGAATCCCAAGACAGATATATATTCTCTTGTTATTATCATTTGGAAAAAAAAATTTATGTCATACTCTTTCCATGTTTATGATGCTTGGTAAATTAAAAGTTGATACATTTAATAACCTCTTTTCTCTACTTGCTATATTTTTCTTCTTAAAGAACTGAAACAGAGAAAAAATGAAAGTAGAGAAACTTGGATTTTGCAAATCAATATACTGAAAGAATGTAGGTCAGGTTGCTAGTCTTCTGAACGTGCTAAATGTCTCTCAAAATTACTTTTAAAAGATCTGGGGCAGGAGTTCTGTCCCTCTGTGCCTGCCCTGCTAAAAGGTTATCAACTCTGAATCAAGATGGCTGACTGAACAAATGACTTTCTTCTCTGCCCTCCTCAAATCCCATAAAAATGACAGAAGAAATATAAAAATAAATCTATATCAGTTCTAGGAAGCCTACTGGGGGGTCCTAGACAAATGATCAGTTAGGAAATCTAGAAGGTACTTAGCATATGGGAACCGAAAGCCCCCTCGGATAGGGAATATACAACCTGCACAGGTAAAAGAAAAGACCTCCAGGAAAGAATTTTTCCAGTTTTTTCCCCAATAAAATTTGACATTAGAGGCTAGAAGGAGCATGTTTGGTAACTTATTATAAAGTAAACAGCTATCTTTAGAGCATCAGACTCTAGCATTTGTCCTCTGTTAACTTGCTGAAAATAACCTTTTAATGTTGGATTTTTTGCATGGGGAAAGGGTTATTTGGGGCCTCAGCCCAGTTAATTAATGGGTAGTGATATTAATGATAATCAAGACTTTGAGATGTGGCTCTGGTCTACTTGTATTTGTTTTCCATTCATTAAGCAATTTGGCATGTGCCAGATATTGTACATAAACCACAGGTACCAAAATATCTTCCTAGTCTGTAAGGATTGACCTAAATCATGTTTCACATTCCAGCTGCCACTTTCCATGTGTGACATTCATTACAGGAACGAGAGCAGTATGGCATAGGGTGGAATATGTGTGCCCCACTTCATCTTGGAAGAACAGTGTCATTAGGCGGAGCTTCTAAGGGGGTATCAGAAGGTGCAAATGGAACTCAAGTCCTAGACTTTTTTAAATCTGTGTGTCCCAAGAGTTAATAAATCAGTTTTAGAAATACAAATTTTGACAAACTCAAGATACTAGAGGCCACTGCAATGTTGAAGAGAACAATGTAGGAGAGTAGTGCACAGGATCTGCTGTCTATTTGATCAATATATAGTCAAGAATAAATTTAGCTAGTCAATAAATAAATAAATATACAGGCACAAAAAAATAACCAGGTGTCTTTATAAAATTAGTCAATATGCCTTAGATTAAATTTACTTTCGTTAAATGGGAAATTTCGATTGCATGTCATAGAAACAATAGGGCTCAATATATTATACATAAATAACAAAAAAAACAATAAAAAACATCTCTATCAAAAGTTATAATATAGGGAAGTTTTACAATTATTTCAAAAATAATAGTCCCTTTAACCCCCAAATATTTGAAATATATTACTAGATTTACCTTCATAGTTCAGGGCAGATTTATGTAATCATTCTCAACTATGACTATTTTTTTCCTTTTTAGAGTGAATTTGATTCCTGGATATAACCACAAATCATTTGGCTAATAATCTGGTGAAAAAGATGTTTAGTTAAGCTAGGAATAATATCGTTGGTCAAAAATGAGTTTGATTTCACATGGGACTTACAAATTGATCCTAAAGAAAAGGACTGTTGCTTAGTAGCCACCACTCCCCCATGACTACCATCACTTCGGCCCTTCCAACTGTCACTCAGCTTATGGTGGAGAGAACATTCAGATGGACCAGAGGACATGGTAATAAAGCTACCTTCACAACCAGGTGCTGGAAGGACTGCCCAGAATTATTATGTACATAAACCACAGGTACCAAATTACATGTACTATAGAGTTTTTTGAATCCTCTTTCAGAGCTGTGTGGTATTTGCACAGAATCATGGAACTTAAACCACCCTTTCTCCACCTCTAGTCTCCCAGTACTGACTGAGGAGGAATCCATCATCCAATATTCCCTCGGAAATTCAGGACCTAATGACTCTGTTCCTCTCTCTCTTCTGTCTCTGAAAGTTTCTCTCTCTCTGCCCCCTTCAACCACTTCCTCTTTCTCACACACACACACACACTCCTACCAGTTACCCTTTTGGCTTTTCATTTCTGACTTATGAAGGAAAAAAGCCCAGTCTTCTTGTATTCCTCATTGCCCATTTCAGTGTTAATTTACCTCTTTTAACTTTAATGTCCCTTTTAAAGATGTTTAATGTGGACCTTTTTTTTTACAATAGTCATTTTTGCCTTTGGTCTTTGCATCATAGAAGGTCTATTTGGGGAAGCAGATTATCCACCTTTACAAAATATAGGGATAGAAGCAGTGTTTTTCAATTTGGTTTTGTTGATTATAAATATCTTGATCAATAAGGACCTAGCACAAATTCAAGTTCTTTTGATGTTTTGGGTTTCCAAAGATACATCCAAATGCACGTGTTCCATTTGTTTGTGTTGCTGCATGATAAAATCTGTAGGCTCTACGTCACAGGCATCCTGGAAGATGATCCAGGACTTTGGTGCTCCTGCTTGGTGTTGTTAAAAGCCCTTCCAAACTTATAGAAATTCCTATATCCTTTTAAAAACTAAGACACTCCATTTGAAAATATTTGCCTGTATGAGATGGAAGATGTCTTTCTAAGTGATTCTCCTCAAGAAGGTTATCCCTTTCAGGCAAAATTCCTTCTGCATAGCAGTCAAAGATCAAGAGGGGAAATAAGGGGTGCAGGGTACATGATACCTGGCCACCAATACATAGCTCTCTGAGCTATTACTCAGGGTTTGTCTTTGTGACAAGAACATACCCAGCATGTGTGAATCCGGCTACACATCCTAGTGGGAGGGGATTTATGTGGGCAATTCCTTCTGTGCAATATTATAAACATAGCCTATTATCTCCTGACTTTTCAATTCCTAGTTCTTTCTGCCTAATGAATGATTCATGTATTAATAATGCTAAAAATAATACTTTGCAATTATAGTATGCTCTTTTTCTCTCCAGGGTGCTCAGTGGACATTAAGTACATAATCATTTTTTCATTCAGACTGTCCTGGGGGGTGGTTGGAAGGCTTACCACTAGGGATACCAGCTTTATATTATCCTTGTTCTGCAAACACACTTTTCTGTGCAAATGCCAATTTTCTGCATTCTTTAGGAGAAAAAAGCTAAGATGGTTCTTCTTTTCTTAGTACCAGAAAGCCATGGCAATGTGCATTGTTCAAAATCATGAGCTCATTGAATTTTTAAGTTGACAGGAACCCTGAGTTGCTGGTTTGATCCCTACTGCTAGCTGGTCCTCTTCCTAACATGTAAATGTTTGAGGACCTTGAACTTCAGTTTGGGGTCCTGTTTCTTCTCTATCTGCATTCTCTGTTCTGATGATGTCACCCAGAAACACAGCTTTATGCCACTGCTATCTGATTATTCCAAAATTTATATTCTATAGTTCAAACTTCTGCTCTGACTCATATATCTGCTCCCTAATTGATATCTGTTCTTGGATGTGCATTGGGTATCTCTGAATTCACACACTTGATTTCCTACCTCCATCCCTCAACCCCTATTACACACACCTAATCTGCTCCTCCCCGGTCTTCCTCACCTTAGGAAAAAATATTAATGTTTGCCTAAACTTAGGAGTCTCCTTCACCCTTCCTTTCTCTCAGTTCCCCTAATCTTCTCCATCAAGTCCTGTCCGGCCGATGCCCAGTGCCCCACTGTCTTTTATGCCATCGTCTTTCCCCTAGACTACTTCAGCCATCCTATAACTGGCCCTCTGGACCTATTTTCAGCACTGTATAATCCATGTCCTCAGAAGCCACCTTAAATACTCACAGTCTGAAACTTCCAAAGTGACTCCTCCTGTACGGCCCCTCTCGCCACGTGCTTGATGCCCATGGACACAGAAGAGCGTGAGCTCCAAGGCCTGCCAAGCTCCCCCTGGCCTCCCAGGTCTCACCTTGTGCCACCCTGCCCTTGTTCACTGTGCTCCCATCGGCGTGCCACCTTTCTATTCCTGGAACAGATCAGTCCCAGCATATGTACCTTCTCTTCCCTCTGCTTGGAACTCTCCACCTCCACATCCTCATGAGGATGGCTTCTTCCCATATTCTGATTTTTGATTTTTTTAAATCTCAAATATCATCTCAGACTTTCCTGACTTTCATCTAAAGTAGTCTATTTCCCCAACATTCTCCTTCGCATATCAATCTATTTATTTCCTTCATTTTGTTTGATTTTTCCTTTTCAAAATTAGCCATTTCTCTGCCTTCCCTCAAGGCCTGGGACCTTTTATGTCTTAATCTTCTATCTTCTCAAACAGTATATGGCTCATAGTAAGTGATCGACAAATATTAGCTAAATAATATTGAATGAATAAATGTAGGTGATAGTAAAAATACTTTATATTCCAATACAGGAATATAATACATCATTCAATTTGTGCTTTTAAAGTAACTGTCCGTGGATGTGACTGGGAAGTAAGGGGTAGGGCTAGAGGTTTGAAGAACAATTTGAAGTAAACTAATCTAGGTAAGGTAGTAAGTAGGGAGGACTTGGGTCCAGGCAACATCAATGAGCACGAAGCAGAGGAGGAAGAAAACGGAGGCAGAATCCACAAAATTTGAGGACAAGACAGAGAAAAAAGAGTCAGAGATAAGGTCCAGGTTTTTAATAACAGTAATATGAGTAAATGATGATATTATTGACTAAAGTTGAAAATCAGGAAAAGGATCAAATTTAAGATTTGTAGTTGATAAAATGTGAGCAAGTCTGACTAGAACATGATATCCTCCCTTTCCTTTGAATTGGCTTTCTTCTACAAGGATGGGATCCTAGTGACTCTTATTATTATTATTTTTAATAACCTGGTCGCTTAGCTCAGATACAGCCAAGTGGATCTGAAATGGTCACCTGATCCAATTTGAGCCAGTCAGACTCTCTTTCCATGGAAAAAGTAAGATATCTTGGGAAAAGAGGACTTGTCTATATTTCTGAAGACAGTTCAGTTTCTACCTAAAATATCCCAGAAGCCTAGCTACGTGTGATTCCTAGAGATATTCCAGAATCCAGCAATCTAGTATTCTTCCCATAAACTTCTCTCCTCTCTGATTGATACATTTTCTAAAATTTACATTCAAAGAAATAAGTATGATATATACATGTGATTTTATATCTACATATATCATAAAATATAACATCATAGACTTTATCATATTTTTTTCTTATAAGTAAGTGATATTATTTACTCCTCTTACCCTAGGGCTTTTTAAATCAAGAAATACTCACTGAGACAATAAGCCCCAAAGTCTGACTGGCACTGAAGAGAATTAAAAGGCTGCATGACATTTGATCCCTACTATGAGAAAAGATTTAGAAGCTGTTTGGCACCTGAAAATTTAAATTATAGGAATTTGATAACAGTGTAATATGGAAGGCAATGATATACACGATTTATTGACAAACAGTTCAGACAGTAATGCCGTGAGTTCAGAAGCTGAAGAGAGCTAAGGTTTGGGTGAAGGTAAATTTCAATAAGGAATGAGAACAAAGGCGAGAGCTTGAAGAAAAGTCAGGGCTTGCCCAGCTGGGCAGGAATGAGAAGGGAGTGCCATGGGCCAAAGCAGGTAGGTAGGGGAATTTTAGATTCCAGAAACCCAATAATCTTGATCTGAGAAGGATGCTTAATGGGCAGAAGTGACAACAAAGGAATGTTCTACTACGCAGAAAACAATTGAGCATTTTCTCCTAAATGGAAAATGCCCTTGGCTCCCCACAGAAAAGACCAGTTTCATATGAACCCTATCTACCTGACTGCCTTTAAATTCACCTTGGCTAAAGGAATCCTTATTCCAATACTGGTGACTGGTGGCAGCTTCCAGGCAAACAACCAGATCCCTGAAATTTTGCTTCTGTTGTTTCTGTGGAACTAACAGTCCAAGAAAACTCCCCAACAGAGGAGTGTGAACACTGGAAAATGAGCTACACTCTCTGCGTGCAGGGCTGAACAGCTTGGAGAACAGAAAGGACTGAGCCGGGGACTTGGCAGCTCGGCCCCTGCATGGGTAACTGGCCTGGGAATGTGAGCCATGTGGAGAACATCAGGGCCAAGAAGGCTAAATTTGTGCTGGCCGGTGTCTGACCCTGAAAGAAGGAAACCTTCCTAAGCCCAGACGCATGTGTAAGCAATACCACCCCCAACCTGCCCCTCGACACACAGGGTCAGTGTTCTCCCTAACAGAATGCAGATGGGGAGTCACCATTTGCCCAGCCAGGACGCACCAGCTTGGGCCTTAGCTTCCTCTTTTGAAACAGCAACACATTTCATAATGAATCTTTTAAGACACCAAATTGTAAATACAAACAAACCCCAAATCCTGATCTGCTGCTGGAAGCTAGCACAATTTAAAAAAAACAAAGAAGAAAAAGAAAAAAAAATCCCAATCCTTCAAGATGGATGTTCCAATTTCCACTTCCCATGGATAATATAATACTCATTTGTTTTTTGGGTTTTTTTTACCTACTTTCCAGAGAAGAAATTCCAGTCCTTAGTTGCACTTATTCAAACCAGCCTTTAGTATGAAAGATCTGATTTGTCAGCACTATTTTCTCTTTCAGACACTTGGGTCATATTTTATAGGCACTAACGCCACACAGTCACGAACTGTCCGTGTCTTGTCCAGCCATCAACATCACTATTGCCACATGGGCCTAGGTCAAGGCAATAGCACAATGTTTAAAAAAACTGGCATGCCAGGAGGAAAGGTACAGCAGCAGAGCTCAGACTCAGTCCCGGCATAGCTCACCAGGGTCACATCAAGAAAGTTAGAATTGAATCCATAAAGTCAGTCCTCACTATGATAAGGCCAGTATTTGAAAAACACACGGACAGCTGGAAAGTCCAAATTCAAATCAAATTCCACTCTTCCAAATGCCATAAGCCTGTTCCCTCTTCCCTTTATACCCTTTTACACGTGCAGGGAAAAAAAATGAGGAGAGAAAGAGACTCAGGCAAAGCTTGCTAGCACGTAAAAATCAATGAAGCTGCAAAGCCTGTTCTATACAATGAAAAATTAATATATCTAATTAATTTTGAACCTTAATTAATTACTGTTTATAGAGCACGATGAGATTCTCAGATGAAAGATGGCATATGTGTATTTGGGTATTGTTTTATGATGTCACTGGTGCTTGAGTGAAGGTGCCACATAGTAATACTATTATCAAAAATAATACAAGTACTCTTAATAAAAGAATCTCAGATACTGTAGAGTAGTTTGTACATTTCTAAATATCAGTTTACATTCTGTAGAACACAGTAGCTGTGGGGAGTAGCTGTGCCCAAATGGGAGAAAACTTGTACCTTTGCAATAATGGGAAAGTTCTTGGCCCATGAATCATTCCAAATTAATTACTAACTAATCCCATCATATATTTCTACTCCAGCTAAACAAAATTACTCATTCTTTCTCATAATATCCCACCCTTTCTTATCTGTTTAACTTTGTTCTGCTTCCCCCGACCCCTGCATCAGGTATGACCTCGTTCCCATGACCCCTATCTAAGTCCTAGTCATTCATCTGTGTCCATCTGAAACACACCACCCTTCCATGAAGCAGCCCCTAAGTCCCAGAAGTTAGAATTCTTTGGCTTTGAAGTCTCTTAACTCTATATCCAGACCATACTTAAGAGGTGTATTCTACTGGTCAGGACAGTCATGCTTATGCGGCAGTGACATCTCAAAATCTTTGTGGCTTAAAACAACATTTATTTTTCACTTATATTTCAAGGAGATGGAGGGTAACTTACTGAAGGCAGAAGTGATATGCTGATGCAAAGCTTGCCTCAATTAGCAATCGTTCTTTCAAGAATATTCTGTATTGACCAAATATAAAGAATGTAACTAAAATACAGATTCTATAGGTTTAATTTCTCTCAGCTTAGAACTGACAAGTTCCTTTTTTCTACCTTGAAGATTCTCCTCTTTTCTCCCTCCTTTTACCCCCGCACTGATTTTCAAAAAAATATATATATATATATACATAATGGTAATAATGAAAAAATAATTTCCCTCTTAAAAATTAAAAACAATAAAAGTAAGAATTGTTTTAACTACTGGAAAATCACGTTATTCCAATTCTTAACATTTGACATGAAAATTACTTTTTATCTCACTGAAACTTTTGTATGAAGAAATATGCCTTAGGAAGTGAACATGTAAAGCCATCTCACTTAATGGATTAAAAGACAACAGTGGAAAACCAATTTGCTTGCTTTGTATTTTTTTAGTTTACATTTCAGTTCTTTTAAAAATAATTATCAGTGAAATATTTGACCATTCAATATTGGCCTCATTTTAAGTTAATCACATCTTTGAAGACCCTCTGTCCAAATATGGTCACATTTTTAAGACTAGGATTTCAGGCTTCAATCAGTCAATTTTGGGGGAGGGAACACAATTCAGTCAATAACACCAATATGGACCACTTCCACAAATAATTGAATAATGCTTATATTTTACATAGCATGTCAGATATAAAATTTATCATTTCTCTTTTAATCCTCACAATTGTCTGATTTCAAAAACTCCTTTTAATGGAATTCCTTCTTTCTTTCGTTCGTTCCTTCCAACCATCTGTTCTCTCCTTCTCCTTCCCCTCCTTCTCCTCCTCCTCCCCTCTCCTTTTCTCAATCTCTGTAAAATCTAAATTAAAACAACAAATAGAAAGTACACAGAAAGACATTTTCCATTTTACAGGTGTTGAGAAATAGAGACAGAGATCACAGAGGTCTGCATTCCTTGCCCAAGCTGGCATGAGGGACCTCTAAGGGGGCCCCTGCTCAGGGATGGGGAGACAAACCACAGGGGCACATGCTGGCTCCTGGGACTCCTACATGGAAGCAGAGCCCTCACTTCGCAGAGCACAGCAGCCTCAATCACAGTAACAGAACTAGTAACTCTTCTGCAATCCAAGTCCACGCCTTTGAACTCGAGGAGCACCTGTTCTTCAATGCCATCCTTCTCATGCTCATCGCTTAGAACCCTTGTCTTGCACTGCCCTGAAGGCTCCTCTGAAAGGTGTCCAGGTCTCTTTGCTGACATCACTTTGCAAGGCTATCCACAATGTCCCTATTACTCAGGTATTAATTTTGGGGTGCTCAAAAGCTTATTAATATTGGGGAACTACTCTTTTCTGCTCAAATAGGCATCACAATGAAGTGAGAGAAAATACACTCTCCCTAACCATGCCCTGATAATAGACTACAAATGAGGTGTGAGAGGTCTTAGTTTCTTACAGATAAAAGTGGTCATTTGAATGGCTCTTGACAGCCACCACCACCCAAGATTAAAACAGGAGTCTGAGCCCAAAGACGAAAGGTTTATGTGACACGGCATGATACAAGAATCAAAATAAACTATCTTCTCTCTCCCAAGTCCAGGTTGTCTGATTTCTTCCCTTCATGTAGATTTCTTCCCCATCAGTAATGCTCAATGGGAGGTGGGAGGGGCATCAATTCCTAAATTTCCATCATCTGGGTCCCAAGATGAGTTGTGGCATCTATTTATTATTGCCTCTAGAGACTTTTAGGGGCTAAGTAAACAGAATTGTTTCCATCCCTGAAAATACACCTACATACAACAGAACTTGGAATGAGCATGAAGTGTAGGGAATTGCTGGAGTCTTCTTACATAAAGCCATTTTGGGTCACATGCACCTCCAGTACAGGGATAAGTACATTTAGTCTCAAAAGTAGCCACCTTCTATCATATTGGAGAAAAGTGGCAAAACCTCTCAAAACACTGGCCGTCAAAGCCTGGTTTCAGTCAAGGTGTCTATCCAGGGATCAACAAATAGAGAACTTGTGACATGTATGACACTGAAGAGTGCTTGGTCATCATGAATATATCAAAATGCCATCATAACATGGATTCCCTGTCTGTATTTTAACTGCATTCAAAACTCCACTCAACTACCTGTTCTCTTGTGTGATTGAGACTGAAGCCCCACCATCCATAAATGTGCCCTTTGGCAGGATGCAACCTATAATCTCTTCTCCATGTCTCTGCTCATCCTCTACAGTAAACCTGGCTGCTAGCTCAAGTGGCAGTTCATAGTAGGTGCTTAATTATATCTGAGGGAAAAATAAAAGTGAATGCAAGAGAAAAGTCAAGTCCAAAGTATATGACACCTTTCCATTTTTGAATACAATCAATGGAAAGATGTTACACCGGCCAGCTAGCAGTATGAAGTGAATGGGGTTTTCAATCTTCCCAACTCCCACTGGAGTTTGAAGGGAATCTTAGTTTCTAATTTTAACTTCCCTTAGAGGTTATGAATTGAGATGGACTGGACTCACCTAAGACTCACGTCCTTCACCTTGTTCTAAGGTACATCTGAGCTGTGGGTGGGGCTGAAGTCTGGAGGAGTAAGGCCGGGTGACAGAGGACAATACAGAGGCGGGTTTCCCCTGTCCTCCCCTTTCCATACGGAGCCCTAGAGAGAGGGTTGTCAGCCTAGGTGCTCTGAACCCTTTGATTCGTAGCTTTCTCATCTGGCTGCACAATACTTTGGTGCCTTAATAAGATTCAGCTGAAAAGAGACTGCCTTCTTTTCACAAATTGAAAGAAAATCTGTTTGGACATTTTTAAGGGAAAGGGGAAAAAAAACTTCTGGGTTTTCTTGCCTTCTTTTTTTTCCTCACCAACATTTTTTATGGCCAGTATTTATTATTAAGAATCCATTCCAAAATGTGAAAATCATATGCTGTTGTAGTTTTAGTTCATATTTTTCTAATGAATAACCAGTGATATTAGGCAACATTTTTATGTTAATCACTTGTGTATCTTCTGTAAAAGGATTGTTTACCCATTTTAAAAAATTAGGTAGTTTGTCTTTTTATTAGTTAATGATAGGAGTTTTATATATTCTGAATGAGGTCCCATTCGAGATACATGTACTGGGGATATCGTTCCAAGTTCTGTGGCTTAGGTTTTATTTTCTTAAAGGGTTGCGTATTGATTTAAAGAAAAGTTTTAACTTTAATAAATCCCCCCTTACAATTTTTCTCATAATGGCTGTCTGTTGTGCCATGCTTAAATATAATTTGCCTGACCCAAGATCATGAACATATTCTCCTATTGGCTTTTTGAGGCTCTATAGTCTTAACTTTACATTTAAAACCACTACATATCATAATTAACTTTTGTGTATGGGTGAAATAACAGTCTCAGTTCTATTTACATCTTTACAGATATGTAGCTGTTCCAGCACATTTCTTGTGATGGCTTCATTCCTATATTTAAGATTTTTATTTTGAGATAACTATAGATTCGCATAGGAAATAATGTAAAGAGATCCCATGTGCCCTTTGCCACATTTCCCCCAATTGTAATATCTTGCAAAGCTGTACTACAGTGTCACAACCAGAATACTGAAACGAATATAATCAAGATTCAGAACATTCGATTACCACAGGATCCCTCATGTTGCCCTTTTAGAACCACACTTACCTTCACCCAAAACCCTTAGCTCTTGGCAACCATTAGTCTGTTCATTTCTACAACTGTGTCATTTTGAGAATGACACAGAAATGAAGCCATACTGTATGCAGTCTTTGGTAAGTGGCTTTTTCACTTGGTGTAATTCTCTGCAGAGTCATACAAGTTGTCAAGTGTATCAGTTTTTGTTTTTTGTGTTGCTGTGCAGTATTCCATAGTATGGCTGCACTGCAGTGTATTTAACCATTTCCCAGATGGAAAACACTTGAGTTCTTTCTAGTTTTTATCTATTAGGAGTAGAACTGCCATAAACATTCATGTACAGGCTTTTTTATAAATACAGGTTTTTCTTCTCTGGGATAAATACTCAGGAAGGCAATTCCTAGGTTGTTTGGCAGTTGCATGCTTAGTTTTTTAAGAAACTACCAAACTGAGGATCCAGTTACTCTATATCCTTTCTAGCACTTGGTGTTATCACTATTTTTTAACTTTAGCTGTTTTTATAGGGGTATAGTGATATTTCACTGTAGTTTTGATTTACATTTCCATAATGGCTAATACCATTGTTGACCAACTTCTCGTGCATTTATTTATCATCTGTAAAATGTCTCTTGCCCATTTTCTAATTGCAGTGTTTGTTTTACTGTTGACTTATGAAAGTCCTTTATGTATTTTAGCTACTAATCCTTTGCTGGGTATGTGACTGGAAATTATTTTCTCCAGTCTGTAGCTATTATTTCATCTTCTTAACATGGCCTTTTCCAGAGCAAAAGTTTTTAATTTTGATGAAGCTCAGTTTATCAATTATTAGTTTTGTGGATGGCATTTTTGATGTCAAGTGTAAGATTTTTTTTTGCCTAGTCTTGGATCCCAAAGATTTTCTCCTATCTTTAAAAAAGTTTTTTACTTTTATATTTGAAGTCCATGAAATATTTTTGAGTTAATTTTCACATAATATGTGGGATTTAGGTCAAGGTTTGTTTATTTACTTATTTACTTATTTGCTATGAATGCCTATTCCTCTAGCACCTTTTGTTAAAATGATTACCTTTCCTCTATTAAATTGCTTTTGCTCCTTTGGCATAAATCAACCGGGGTTGAGGTCAGTTGAAATAAGGACATCCGAAGTTCCCTCTCCCATAAAAGCTACAAGAACACTAGCAAAAATATTATCAAAATCAACTTTTCCAGTACTCTGGAAATTAAACAAACACTGTTTGCAACAATGATGGCATTATTTCAATAAAATGTCTGAATCTTGATAAGAACAGTAAGCTCTGCTACAACCCAATCAGTAGCAATGGCTTAACACTGGAGGGGCTGGAGGCGATGATAACAGTGGGCAAACAGCAAGCTAACCAAAAATCCAGAGGAATGAAATATCCACTGGGGGCTTTTGGAAAGTTCTAACATATCCTGGGGACTCTAGAAGGCCATGTGCATGCACAGCGCTATATGCATATCCAGGAAAAACCTGCCAAAGCCACGACACTCAACTTCTCTCCACCTCAGCATATCAGACTCCAATAAGGGATGACTCATGTGCTTAATCAAGAGGAAGAATGGGAGTGGCACTACCTAACTGCATCATTTTTTTTTTTTTAGTAGTAGATTTCAAGGTGAATAGCCAACAAGCACTGCTATTAGAGTGTTATATCACCTCTAACCTCTGGGTAAAGGTTTTTGATTCTTAAAGGGAATGTATTTCTAAGAGCATCTGATAATCCCTGGGAAATTTTTAACTGTCAATATCTCAGATATGTCAGGGCCAAATAATACCTTTGTACTCAATTGCATCATTATACTGATCACCAGGAAATTATATCAGATATGTATTGTCTGAACTCCAATTTCCCCATTTGAGAAACACAGCTTTCAAAGGTAGCGCCTCTTCCACATTACTCTATAATACATAATTCCCACAATGGCCATAGAAAGCTTGATTTCCAACTGCAACCATCAGGCATCCGTTAGAATTCCAGGAATTCCTGTTGCATTTACTCTAGGGATCTCTTAAAAATAAAATAGTACTAAGAGTAAAGAAGGAAGCTTCAAATAATCCATACAGCCATTTCCTGCAAAGAAGGAAGAGGAGAAAGAGCAGCAAGAGAAGGAGGAACCCACTGAGATACTTAGCACTTGAAGGGTCATCTGCTTTTTGAGGGTTATGACCCTCTCTTTTCCTATCTTCTAAGATCAATAGAACTAAAGCCTAATATAAATGTCTCATTTTTCAAGTGTCCTTGCCTTCCTTCAAACTTACTAAATGTTTATATGGTCCCTTATACTGTTTATTATTAAACTTTTCTGTTATTTAACACTCATGCTTTTCTGTTTGGTTGCCACCACTAGGGAAATTTACACCATCTTTCCTCCAACAGCGTCTAACATGGTTCGGGGACGACTCAGTGTTCTCTGTAAAGGTTTTCCTGTTCAGTGTTGGATTAACTGACCATCTTTTACACTGCATATTAGCTTATTATGGCATGTAAAGCTGCTTTTGTTTCTTTGTGTCCCACTGCTGCCCCCGATCTCTTACCCTGGCCAAATCTACCGAACTTTGATTCCCATGTCTGAATTTTAGACATCGCAGGGAAGAGTACCAAAATTAAGATTCGTTTTTGATTCATCTTTGTATAGTTTTGATATATAGGAAAGTGTTCTCTAGAGACTTTTACCCAAAGAATCAAAATATCAGAAATTCCCTCATCACAGTAACTCTTAATCCCTCTCCATCATCTTAGCTTCAGTGCCAAAGCTCTGAGGAAGAAGTAAGCTGTCATACACCTTGAATGCTTTTGGGAGGCATCTCGGTGTTCTTGGGAGACCTATTCTAGAAACACATCTATAGCCAAGTAGATGGTTCCTCTGTTGTCACCACCATCAATAAAAGAATCAACTTCATTTCCTAAACAGATGCTCTGGCTCCAGTTTTTTGAGGCAAGAAAGGAGAAGAAAGACTTGGGGGAAAAAAATCTTGAAAAGTATACATGCTTTCTACAAGGGATTAAGTGCCTGACTCTAAAACTTGTCATGTCCCATAGCAGCTTCTCAAGACATGTTTTTGACTGAAATAAATTTTCATAACATTTGTTTTTGATGTAAGGGTCTTGGTACTTTTTAAGAGCAAAGACTTATGACTGCCTATACTATTGGCTGCATTGGTTATTTATTTTTTTGGCCAAAACATTGTTCAAAACACTATCTATGACATCATTTCAGTGATGTGAAATTGGCATCCTTGAGGATGTTCCATAGGTGCCACAATTTCAGTTTCCTTCACTAATCCTGCATGTTCCTATAGCCCTCAGCTTACAGAATTGCCCAGGAATGGTTTGGCTTGCTTACCACAGCTCTTGGAATGAAAGACCATGTGGGTATCCGATCTCTACCCTACTGAAGTTCATGAGGTGAAGCTCAGGTAAGGATGGCTTCAGAGGGCATGCTAGGGATTGACTTGCACTCCTAACACCAGTGTTACCCAAATGACCTACCTTCCTCCCCTGGGAAGCCTGCCTGCAGATCTTACATGATCGGGCTCTTCTGGGTCAGCTTATGGCAACTTCCAGCTCTTGGCAGAAAGAACTGAGGAGCCAGTCCGTAAATATTTCCCACATCTATAATTCTCAGTGCTTTTAGTGACCTACTCTTTCCACTTGTCCAATTCTTCACTTTCTCAGATATTTCTGCCTTAATGGACAAAAGCCTCTGTCCTTAACTTGCTACCAAAGCCCAAGATAGCTACCCTTCTCTCTTGGAGATCATCTCAAAGGATACTCTTAATTCTAGGATTATGAAACATCCTAGTCACATTCAGTTTTCCCAAAGCTCATAAGAGTGTATGCCATAGCTGTAAACAGTTGTAACATAAATTGGATGCTTTCCTCCATATATATGAAAAAGAAATTGCTCAATGTTAAGATAAGATGAGCTTACCTAGACATAGGAAAAATTATGAAGTGGATAACGTTTCTCTGGAACACCCCCTCCCATGTTTCTTCTCTGCTGTCTTCATTTCAGTATCTCCTACCTCAAAACTGGCCTAAAGACAATGAACCTGTTGCCCCTCCTGCCTTCACAGTCTATTATATGAAGGACATTATTATGTTACTCACTGCATTATCTTCAACTAAAATGCCTCCATTTGAAAACACAACGTAAATCTCACCTCTCCAAACTCTTTCAGAAAAGAAAAACTGAGGGAAAAAAAATCTCTCTCAGGTTTTCTTAAACTTTCAGTTTCCTCTCTAGAGTTTTGTCACCCTTATTCCTAATGGCCCCACCTCTCCTCCCTCATGAGGGTTCCTTGCTGCCCCTTCTCTCTGGCCCAAGTGTAAAGAAAGATTCCTGGATATTCTTAGCACAACAGAGGTAGCCTCAGACTTTCCACAGAACTAACCAAGATGTAAAATGAAAAACACAAAGAAAATGATGACAGAAAAAATAGATAACTTAAAAAATAGTCACATTTTCAACATGCTCTTTTTTTATTTTGAGGGTTCCCATAAAAGGCGAGCAGGGTCTTTCTTACTGAGCCCAAGAAAGGGCTCCTCCTCAGATAAGAACACTTAGTCTAGGAATTGTTGGTATAACTCCCCGGAATGTTTTCTTCCCCTCCCAGAATCCCGGGCCTATTGCCTGTAAGCTCTGTTTCATTTTGTTATATTTTAGGGTGACTCTACTTGAACTCTTAAAAATGGAATACTGTCCAGGTACAAGTCTTCTGACCATTAAGTTATATACACCATTTCCAGTTTCCAGTCTGAAATATAAATCACCTTTGAAATGAAATACGTTGTTATCACTGACAATACAAAGATGTAGGATGATGCGATGCAGGGCTTCAATCCCTAGCTATGCCGCATATTAACTGCGCAATCTTGGCCATATTACTTGACCTTTATTGCTCATTTTCCTTATTTATAAAGTGGGAAAAATAATAATATGGACTTAACAGCATTTTTTTTAAAGAATTAAATGAGTTGATTCAAGTGAAGCACTTAAAAAGGAGCTGGAATCTTGTTATTGTTGCCATTACTATCGACACTCCAGAGCACAAAAGCATGACTTTTTGGCTCATTTCTAGTCATCAAGGGAATATTTGACATAGCTTAATCATATTTAATTCAGGTCTATCTAGGTTTATTCACAGGAAAATTATCTTGTAAACACATGCATATGACTGTTCCATGATACAATGATCCCTTAGCCTTTTAACAACAGTTCATTACAAAAACATTGATGGGTCACCTACTATGTTGCAAATATAGTGTTAGATGCTGCAGATGTAACAGGGAGGAAAAAAGAAAGAAAATGCAGGCACAATCCTTGTTCTCCTGAGGAAATAAACATTGATGCAGATGTTCAGGAGCAATGTTATCTGCTTTGGAATCACACGGTATAGCAGTGAATCTCCAAGACGGTCCCCAGTAAATGATGCCCCAGGCATTCATGACCCTGTGCAGTTATCACCTCCCCTCCTGCAGGGTAACTGGGCCAGACTGTGACTCACTGTGATTAAGAGATTGTGGTAAAAGTAACCAGTTTCAGGTCTAAGCCTTAAGAAAGGCTGACAGGCTCTGTTTTTGTGCTTTTGGGGAGCCTTGAGCAGTCGTATAAGTGGTCCAGTGATCCTGCGAGAGCATCCCATGGAAAGGTCACATGGACAAGATGAGGTCTTGCAACTACATGGCCAGAGAGAGAAAGGGAGAGCCCTAGCCATCCTTGCATTCCAGCCAAACCCAGCATCCTGAATATTCTAGCTCAGTCTTAAATCCAGGTAAATGCACTCAGCCATTCCCACCTGGAGCAGCTTAGCTGAACTCAGGCAACCCACAGAATTATGAGAGTCAATAAAAATCTTTTTTTGTTTTAAGCCACAAAGTTTCAGGATAGTTCATTATGCATCAATAGTAAGATTAATCACATGAGAACATCTCTGCCATTTATAGATAATATGGTGAAATTATCTAACCTTCATGAGAGTTTCCTCAACTCAATTTCCTAAAATAGGGCAATAGTAATTAATAGAAATTAATTAATAGCAATGAGTAGTAATAGTACTTAAATAATAAATTTACAGAGCTGTTGTAAGCATCAGATAAAATATATATAAAATTCCTGGAAATTGGTATTAATAAATGGTAGCAATTTTAGGTGGTTAGAGGTTGTTAGCTTTCAGACACATTCCCAGGAGGATTTCTATTTCAAATCAGGACCCTGAAGACCATGAGCCTTACCTCAAGTTGCTAATTCACATTTGACCAAAGGCTGCTTCCTCCCTGTATGTATATAAAGTCAGGACTGAATGTAGACAGCTTTCTTCCCACACATAGAATTCAGGAGATAAGATCCTATAGCCTATCTGACACTGACAGCTTCTTTTTTTTTTTTAAACAACCCTCTCAGTTTACTTTGTAATAGCAAGATATGCATTCGGTTGTTATTTCCACATTAAGTGATTAAAATTGTTGTTAAACATGGCATCACAAAGTCCTCATCCTTGCTTCCAACTTGATGCTTCCTGAGAATATTTGGAGATTTGTAAAATAAATGATGTAGAACATGGGATGTTTTGGGTACGACAAATCTCATTTATTTTCACTGTCATCACCATGGTATAGAATACCTGCTCCATGCAGTCTGAAATACTGCAGATGTTTTCAAAATAATATTGGGCTATAGAGAAACCTCTTGAATTTCTCATCTGGTTAGTTTCAGTTTAAATCCTCATCCACAAAGTTTCTATGTATGTGTATTTTAAAATCTTGAGCCCCGTGTGCATTTTTTTCCTGGCACCAGTTGCCTACCCAATATCCAGCCACAGAGAACTTGAAAAGAGTCCCTGGCATTCCATGAGGCACGTAGGATTCAAGAACCAGGAGGCAAAGGATAAAAGTAGTTATAACTATTCATTAGTTTTTGGTACATCAGATAATTTGTGCAATGGCTTTGGGGCTTTAATTGAATCACTTTTCCCACCTTGTCTTAATTTTAATTATGCAGCAATCATTTATACCAACCTGTGCAAAGGAACCATATGAAAATGTGACATATGACAATATACATTTACCTAAGCTCCAGGACTACACCAACCTACAGGCAATTAGCTACTGCCTCTAGCATTGAAACGACCAATTAAGAGTTAACGAAATGCCCTCCAAATCACCTACGTGTTCAGGACTTTTGAACTGCCAGGAACACTGCATTTCAACTGATATAATTTTTGACTGACTGATTTAGTAAGTCTACATCTGCTAAAATTCCAGACTCATGCCTGTAAAACTGAGGAGTCAGGTTTTATGAGGTGCTTTCACTGTCATTAAAGACGGTCCCACCTTAGCCCTTCTTCTAACAAGACAATCTTGCAGCTGTCATTATGAGGCGTGATCCTTGCTTGTTGCCGCAGAAAAAAAAATGGCTTGCTAGGTCAGTGAGGATGGTACCAAGTTCATCTCAGGGATTTAAGATATTCATTCCAGTGGCCATAAGCCAGAACCTAAATATAAAGAAGGAAGGAAGGAATGGAAGGAAATAACAAAGGAAGGAAGGAAACCTACTATATTTTTAAGGTTTTGTAGTAGCTCTTCTGTAATTCAGAGGTGAAAAAAGCTAATCAGAAAGGGAAGCAGCAATCACTACCATGACTCTTTTGGAACTGTGTCAGGCTTTGCTTGAGATATTATCTCTCTAAAAGCAGAATTCGTACTAAGAGTTGTAGAAGTTGGATTCCCCTGGAGCTACAGCCTGAGATAAGGATTTATTTAATAAGTAATTCCACAAGACCTAGCAGTGGAGTGAGGAAGCAGACAGGAAAGGTAAGGAAGCCCACAAGGTATGTTCACGAGAAGATTACTGCTGTGGTCACCTGGAGCTCCAGCCGGCTGGAGACCCCTGGATCACTGGGTGCAGAGCTGTTCCAGTGGAGGACTCAAAAAAGCTGCTCCATTGGCCTGCTCCTGCTGGCCACTGGCCAAGAGTGCCTTCTGATAGTGGCTCCCCAGCATCAGCACTCTTGCTTACAAAGGTCGGGAATGCTCCAAAAGCTAGAGAAAGCCTTCTGACAGAGTGAGGGCACTTACTCTGAGAGAAGCTGAGAGACTTCAAATGCGCAGAATGGTGAGTATTCGGACAATCTAGGGCACCTAGTGTTTGCTATAAAAATGGACCCCAAATTAAGAGTGTCAGAGCAATACCAAGTTTTGTTGTGGGCTTGCTTCATCTAGTCCAGTTCTCATGGCTCATTCATTATACCTTGAATGTAAAAGTGATCTGTTTGTCTGTTGTTACACAAATCAATGTCCTTGGTGGAGAATATCTCAGAACTTCACCCTTGCCATTTGGGATGTCACAGAGTGGAGGGACCAGAGTGGGATAAGAACCATCTGATGCTCTTTGGGAGAGTTCATTAATTCTCTGTAAGTCACATATTTGATTTGTCTGAGTACCTGCCTGGGGTACGCTTACTAGAAGTATGTTTGTCAAATTAAAATAAATTGGGAGAGAAGATCTAATAACTAAATATTTTTTTGAGAAGTGAAGAACAGACAAATTTGAAGCTTATGAAAATCTAGATTAAATCAAATTAGTGACCAAAACCCTTCTCTAAACTACTTTTTCTGGAACTTAGACATGCATATTAAACACCAGGGAAAAAGACAGAAAAATCGAGAGACACACAGGCTATGTTGGATCTTGCTTTTGGATGAAAGCCCAAATCATGCAACCTAAAAGGAGCTCTCAACTTCTGTTTTTATTCTTAGCTGAAGAGTCAGTTCTAAAGAGAGGTCCAGATACCGCAAGAGAAAGTCCTTTTCCAGATGCCTTCTGCTCCGATTTCTTGGCAGCACTCCTGTGAAGCTGTCCATCAGTCAGTCAGTCAAAATATATGACACACTTGTGTCAAATTAACAAATATCTGTTCAGCACCTACTACATGAAATTACTAAGCTCCTCTGCAAGGCCCAGAGAAGCTGGATGAACTGCAGGGTTCTGATGCATCATCTTTGCTGGAGATTGGCTGATGGACAGATTGGTTGATTGATTAAGTGATTGAACTAAGTGAATGAATGGATTCCTATAGCTCAACTTCTCTGTGAAAGTAACCCTGTTTTCTCTACTCTGTAGAAAAAAAACTCTGATGCTTCATGAATGTTGTAGACATAAATGATTGTTGATGGCATGAAATCAAAACAGTGCAAAGATTTGTTCTGTATGAGTTGCCATGTAAGATCTGAAATTCTTAACATGTTGCAAGAGTTTTCACAGTTAAGGGTTAATGGAACACACACAGATGAGAAAAACTCTGAACAACCCCATAGCACCACTCTTTGGCCGGAGTCTGCAATCCTGGCTTCAAAAGCTTAAAGATTTTCAACTCACTTGGGAAGACTTTCAAGATTATGAAACAAATAGTTTTTCCCTTCACTTGTTTCTTTCTGTCACTTATTTCTTTCCTGTTGTGCCAGATAACCTTCCACTCACATGAGGAAGTTTTGGCTTCTTTCTACAAGTTGTCTTCAAGTTTATCTTCATATTTCCACATTCTGTTTATTATATTTTAGCTAATAAAGTCTTCCCACTGCACTTCTGCTGTCTGTACACATTCTCTTGGGAGTGTTCATTCATATCCAAATTGGTGCAATCAACAGGGAATACAAGTTAGGCATTTTACTCATCAGCTGTTTTTAGTCTGAAAGTTTGAAAACAACTTCTTGGAATTTTATTACATTCTTTGGGCTTAAACAAATACAAATAATTTTATGAATAGGTCCACTTCTATGTAGTTGTCTTTATCCTCTCTTTTGCTTTACTGAGCCATTGATGATAATTTTAGACTAAAAAGCAAGAAAGCAGGGATTGTGAACACAACCTTATTCACCCCGAGGCAGAGTAAAGACTTGTTACCATATCTCAAGGTTAGAAGTCTTTGAGGTTATGCTGTCTAAATTGCCCATCTGCTACTCCTGTTCTTTCTACAGCATTGCCATTTCTCCTCTCACTGATCAACAATGAGAAGAAATTGGTTTAAGATAATTAAAATCTTGCATTCCAGTCAGAGTATCTGCTTAAAATATCAATACCTTGCAATCTATTAAATTAACATTTATTTATGAGTGACTGAAATCAGAAACATTCTTGAGAGCAGATTTTGGAAAAGTGTGATTAATGGACTCTGAAGAGTAAAGAGAAAGCCAGGAGGGAAGTCAACTTAAAGACATCTGTATCAGTTACTTCTTGTCACAATAATGCAGCATACCAAACAACAGCAGTTTGGTGGCATACAAGAATAGATATTTATTTCTGCTGTAAGCCTATGCTTCGGGTGGGTAGCTTTCCTATCTGAGCTGGCCTTGCTCACGCCCCTGCGGTCAGCTGGAAGGGCAGCTGGGGGACTGGCTCATCAAGCAGGGACCTGGTTGGGGTGACCTGGCTCTGGCCCATGTGGTTTCCTTCCTCCAGCAGTCTAGTCGGGAAGTATTTTCAAGAGGCAGAAGTCCAGGACAGAGAACAAAGGAACACAAGTCCTTTTGGAGCCTAGGCTCAGAAGAGGCATACTTACACTGTCATGTACACCACATTCTACTGGCCCAAAGCAGTCACAAGACCAACATAAATTTAAGGGGTGAAGTAATAGACCCCCATCTCCTGTGAAGAGGAGGTATGAAGTCCTAGAGGAAATTTATAAAGCAGGACCATCAATATAATCTAACGCAACAACCCTTTACTTCTTGAACAAAATAGCACAGTATAAAATTTAAGATAAAAAAAAACCCCAATCAGCTTCAATACTGTAAACTAATGGGGGAAAGCAAAGGAACAATTGTGCATTCATTTACTCAACATACATTTACCAGCTCTCTGCTGTGTTTCAGACTTCATACTAGATGCCCATATGATGGAGGTACAGTCCTTCGTCTCACATAGCTCACAATCCCATGAGTTTACATACAGCGAGTGTCATTCAGACAGTGCTTTGCACATTGTGACAGGTACCTGATGAATGTCTGTTGGTCAGTGAGAGGATAAACACTAAGCAGAGCACGAAGTTGTCAGAGAACAAAGATTCTCTTAGACTCTGTAAGACTGTTTGGGGATGACAATCCTCCTGGGTTTACAGTGTGCTATAAAATGAAGAAAAATGTCCAAGAGAGATCAATATACACACTTAATTTCCCTGTATAACTCTTTCCTTTCTCTCTCTCTTTGATTTTTGTTGGTGGGGCAGGGGACCCACCTCAACTGGCAGTCAAAATACCAGTTAATGGACATTCCTACTTGTTAGGCAGCAACTATTAATTTAATGTGGGAGCCTCCCAGAGATGAACAAATGACCAGACAGCCCAGACCAGGACAGAAGCCCCGAGTCAGGCAGGCTCTGCAAGTGCCCTAACTCCCAGGTCAGGGAAGACAGGAAACAGCTAGGACCCGACTGTTGCATTCTCCAGGCCATATGTCAACAAGAAGAGACCTGAGAAGTAAGGAAACCGATGAGCCAAAGTTATCCATACATCATGTACATGCATATCACCTCATGCCTTATACACAGACATTGCACACACACATGCACACACAACCCGTCAGTCACAGTGAAAACATCTTTGGCCTTGGGTTTGTTCTTGGAGAAAGCTTTCTCAGACCTCTCTCTGAGGCCAAGGGAGCTGCATGAAAGGGGAGAGCCTTTGAGTTGGAGCTGAGGGTTCCCTGGATTTGAAAAGTGAATCACAAGATGAAAATAATCAGGGAGCACCAATGCACACGGTTGTTCATGTGTGTGTGTGATTGTGTGCATGTGAATGTATATGATTATGTCTCAGTGTGTGTGGGTAATGGGGCATTAACTTCAACTCACAGAAGCTGCTCTGCTTTATGAGTTGGGATTTTTTTTAAGAAAATCAAGCCGTATTTTTTTTTTCCCTTCCCGTTCTCAAAGACGAAGCAGTTTACAGATGCTGAGTCCTTTTTTTAGGAATAATTCTCAATGCATCATTCAAATATTCCTTTGAGCTGAGCACACGATATGCACATCATGAATACACATAATCACTGCACAGTCCTTTGTGAAGATTTTGAAAATAGCATCTGAAAGAGTCAACCATGGGTCTCCATCTAAGGATGTGCACTCGACGAGTGTGGCTGTGCCAATTTTGACCACTCATTTCCTCATTCATGGGCCCTGTTCCATTCCTTTGGTCCTTGAAGAATATTTCAGTGGGTCTGCTAGGTTAAAAAGTAAATCACAACTTCTGACCCCTTTATGAACTGTATGCTTAAGTCCGTCCAACGTAGATGGCACTTGAGAATTATCTACATTTGCCATACAAACAGGTATATATTTTTAAAAAGATCATCACCTTAAAACTAGTTAATTTCATCTCTTTTAGACTTCTTTGGGGAGAGTGGGACCCAAATGCCACAGCATGATGTTGGGGGATGTAGCACTACTATTTACCTACTAGAAACATTTGCAAAAGCTGTATGTGCAATTCAACATTATAGCAAAGTAATCAGAGGGCATCTTTCCTGCTATCACTGTCACTCATTGTTAACAATGTTGAGGACGTTTTCATCACGTTTTTCTTCAGAAATATGAAACAGATTTTTTAAAAATTAGTATTTGTTCTTTGATGCTCAGAAAATTTAGCTTAGAGGACTGTACATCCTTCCTTCTTTCCCCTTTTGAGATAAAGGAAGATCTGAAGTCATCTACTTTACTTTTTCCCCCTTTTAGTACATCTCCCCAACCTGGAAATCTAGGATAAAAATCAACATATTGATATGGTAGGAGTCTTACATTTTCCAGCTTAGGGTATGTAAGGTTTTCTGATTAGCATTTTCATGTGAATCTGAAGCTCATTTATGTAAGGTGGCACCCCAAATGACTTTAACTGCCCTGAACCCTTTTTCCAGATCCAATGACCTAGATATTTTTGATCTGTGAAGGAACAGATACTTGAAACATAAAGCAGAAACACAAAACATTTGCATCTCATTACCATTTTATAAAGACTGCCTTTGAGATTCAAAAGGTGTAGGAATTGTTAGCAGGGAAGTGGTTCATGCAACCCTCATCCCCACAAACCAGTATTAATGACATAAAAATAAATAAAATGATGTAGATCGTTTAGTGTCTATTCATTCAAAGACCTTCACATATATGTATATTCTGTGTGTTATGGACTATTCAGAAACAACATGCCTCATTACCTATCCCTTAAATTTCAAAATTTATTTCTCAATTTAGAATGCAATTTTTGAGTGTTCAGCACCATGCTCATATTTTAGGTTAGTGTGTTTTGAAATAAAGAGGAAAACAATTTTACTGGATAATAATGCTAGAATAGTTAAATGTTGAAATATATTAGAAAGCAACTTCAATTCATAACCAACTTTTCTGGATGCATGATAGTTAACAAACTAATGGGTATTTCTGGAGAACCTACAACATGTTAAACCATAAATGAAGTCTGTGATCTAATCCTTAACCTTGTGTATCATGTAATAAAGTTGGGGAGAGAAGAGCAAAGGTGTAGAGGGGAGATGATAAGCCAGTAGAGGTTTAAGAGGGCAAATGAGACCATCACTGAAACCAGCTAGAGAGAGTCAGGCTAGCATCTGCTGAATCATGTTTGGTTTTCCCTGTGGAGAAACCAATGGCAGCATGAAGACCAATGATGCCAGAACAGGGAGGGGGTGCTGATGAACCTCTGCCCTCAGCCTCTGAGAGCCCCTGGATATGCCCTGTGCACAACACATAGAGGAGGACCCCTGAGCACTTGTGAAGAGGGGGAGGAAAAACCCCAAATCTCTCCTCAATGTTCCATTTAGTCAAAGGGTTTCGTTACCTTTAGAGAATCGAAAATCTCTGCTTACTCTCTAGCTTCATGTTTCATCGCTGACCACCTCTGTTATCTGGTTCCAGCCACATTTAACTATCTTCAGGCCCAAATATATGTCATGCTCTTGGTCACCACAATACTGCTGTATGGATTCCTCTGCCTAGAATGCACTTCTCAACATTTTTGGGGGCCTGAGGACCTGCTACTCTAGACCTTAATGTTTAATGTGGCCCCTTCAGTGCCAATGCCTGGAGTAGCTGCTCCCCAGCCACGCACCTGTTTCAGCCTCCATTGGCCATGCCAAACATTTCTTACTTTTCCTTATGAAAATCAGATAAACCAGCACATGGTGATAAACACTTAGACTAATATCTAGCATATCATGCTCAAGAAATGTTAGCCATTATAATCCTCTCACTGTTTTTCTAGTTCTCTGATTCCTTGATATCCTCCCCCACCAAAACCTGAGCTAGTTTCTGTCTTGTTTGCCAGTATAACCCCTTAACTAACAATGCACCAGCACATGGTGGGTGGCAATGAATATTAGACAAAAGAGAACGTATTTTAGTTATTACACACATCCACTGGCATCCAGATTTCATGAAGTTTCCTTCTCCTCCCAGCAAGGCTTCCCATAAAACCTCCAGAAAAAATTGGTTTTTTAATTTTTTCAAAAATGAAGAAGGAATAGGAGGAGGGGGATAAGAGAAAACCTGGGACATACAGAAAAAAAAATCTGTCTGACTTCCCATGACCATAAAGATGGATTGCTGGTTTGGAGTTTGTTGGGCCTGTGACAGGGGTGTGTGTGTGTGTGTGTGTGTGTGTGTGTTTAAAAAAATTAGTTCTAAGCATATAGCTTGGATCTGAGTTCCTGTTTGTATTTCACAAAAGGGAATATCATACTTTAAGAACATATTTAAGTCTACAATTTAAATGGAATACTCTTCATTTTCCTTCAAAATTTGTGTTTCAAAGTTTTCTTTTCAAGGCTTTCCTGTGAATTCCAGAGACAACTGAATTAATTTGAGATCTGCTCCCAGTTTCTCATCTGTAAAAGTAGCAAATAGTAATAACTATTTCATGGAGTTCTTAAGGGGTGGTATGCCTAAAGTGGCCCCCAAAAGGTATCCACATCACCTTCCTGGAGCTGGTGAATGCTGTCTTATTGGGAAAAGGTTTTTGTAGGTGTGATTAACTTAAGGATCTTTAAATGAGATGATTCTAGGTTACCTGTCTAGATTGTCCCTAATCAATTGCAAATTCCCTTATAAGAGAAAGGCAGATGGAAAGCTGAAACCAACATGAATGGAGAAGACATGGACACACAGAGATGGCCATACCCAGACAGACACAGAGACTTGGAGGATTGCAGCCATGAGCTACAAGACCCCTGTAGCCACCAGCTGGGAAGAATAAAGAAGTGCTTTCTGCTGGAGCCTCTGGAGGGAGCCCAGCCCTGCCAACGCGTCATTCTTTTTTGAGAACACTGAAGTTCTACTCTCTTAGCAAATAACTTCAGTTATGCAATACAGTGCTATCAAGTATAGTCACCATGTTAAACATTAGATCCTCAGAACGTATTCATCCTATAGCTGAAAGTCTGTACCTTTTAACCTCTCCCTATTTCTCCCACTCTCCAGCCCCCTACAACCACTGTTTCTTTCTGAGTTTAACTTTTTTTTTAAAGATTCTATATTAAGCAATACCCTGAGGTATCTGTCTTTTTATGTCTGACTTATTTCACTTATTTCACCTAGCATGAACCTGTGGGTTCATCCACACTGTCTAAAATAACAGGATTTCATTTTTTATGGCTGAATAATATTCCATTGTAGATATGTACCACATCTTTTTATCCATTCATCTTCCACTTAGATTTCAGACACCTGGCACCCAGAGCTATAATAAAATACATTTCTATTGTTTTAAGCCACAGATTTTGTGATAATTTGTTCCAATAGTTACAGGGTCAAATGAGGTAACACATGTAGGGCATGCTACCAGTTTCTGGAATATTCTCATTCATTCATTCATTCAACAAATATAAGTATGTACCTTGGAGTATTATAAATACTAGGAATATTGGGGCAGAAAAAGAGTTAATTTTGAGGAAGTTAAACTTATGATTTTATATAGCATTCAGTTATAAGGCAAATTTCATTGCCACTGAATCTTCAGCTCTAGTTTGTGTTGTTATTGGAATGCTTTCCTTGTTCTGAAGAACACATGCACATACACATACCCACATTCTAAGGCATCTCCCTGTCATAGCCTCATAAACCACCACTTATAGTGCAATTCTGAATTTGTCCACATGGAAAACGAACACTTAAGCTGTGGCATATATAAAGAGGGTACTTTGTAAAGCATTTAGATTTCTCTCAACAGAAAAACAAGCTAGCTCTCCTTCTATTTTACCCAATCTCTCTACTTTCAAGAACATCATTCATAAACTGAATGTAGATATTGGGTCTTCATTCACATTAATCAGTTTTGTTTTTTGACTTCTGTAAACCATGCAAATGGTTCCTTCCTATGGGAAAGAGCAGAGGTTTTAGTAATTTAAGAGGCAAACACCCTTGTCAGCAAAAGAAACTAATTCTAATGATATCCAAACCATAGAAGAAAGATCATTTTCTGGTGGAAATCTTTCTCCTTAAATTTGGTTATGATAGAGATGAGGAAACAAACTTTGTAACACTTGTGGCACCTGAAACTTGAATGTAGTATCTTGCCCCAAACAGGACAGATATCATGATAATCCATAATATCTGTACATCTCCCTGTGTCACTGGGATATATGTATCCTGCTCTTTTGTTTTCTAAACAAATTCTTTACTTTTATAAAGTAAATTTTTCACCAGCAGTTTCTTCTTCTACTATATCTTGTAAAAGTCCCTAGAAGAGATATTTCTTTCAGGAAGTGACTGTTATGACAGAATTATAAACAGCCAAATATATCCAGATTCATATAAATGTCCTGTATGTGACAATTTGCCCCCACCAGAAGTGATTCTTTAATAAGATTGAGCAATTTACCTGAGAAAAGCACTTGACAGAGACAGAAACTGTCTCACTTGTCCAAAGGAGGCACACAGACAAATATTTTCATCTGGCTGTTGCTCAATGTCTGACTCTAAGCTACACATCACTCATGTTTTCATGCATTACACTTTAAGCATCACTGCTGTAGCCAACATGAGACACTGCAAAGCTCAAGAGCACGTGTCCCATCCACCTAGCACATAGTTGATGAGATGGCCTTCAAGGACATGGACAAATGGACTAAATCTGTTCAGGAAGAAAAGGAAGCCAGAAGAAACATAGTGCCATCAGCTCCCAGCAGTGCTAGGGTGGGTGGCTCTGTCTTTTTCTAAATCTTGGAATCATGCTGGGGTCAATGATTCTAATTAGCAACAGACCAGCTCCTTACTCCATCCAGATCCCATGGAGCTGTAGAGAACGAACCTGGTCTGCCAAGTCAGAGCTTGCATTTAATCTGGGGAGGGAATTGGGGAGACACACTTGGCCAAGGCCTCCTGGTGAGCTCTCTCATGAGCACCAAGCAGCCTGAGGAGGGTAAAGAATGGGTAGAAAGTAAACCATAATGTGGGAGAGGGGTATCAGTTATGATGAACACAGACAAAGCTGCAGGAAAGCAGAAGAGGCAAAAGGAGTAGGAGGTATGGGAGTGCTAGGAAACCCCAGGTGATAAAAATCAGAGACAATTTTCAAGGCACGTCAGTTTGTCCATCTCATCTTCCTGGGCTTCCTACTTTGACAGCAATCTACAAATCATCTCATCATTATCCATTTACTGAGCACCTCTGATGGACCAGGCACTGTATGAGGAACTCGGCTTGCGTGATTTTGTTTAATCGTTGCAGCAATCCTGTGTGATGACCTGTTTTCCACATAAGGCTTCTGAGGTACAGAAAAAAGCAAGTGTGTGGCAAAGCCATAATTCAGCCCCAAGTGATTTCAAAGCTCATGCACTTTCCACTATACCCACAGAGTGAAAATAGTAAGAGAGTGGCTCATTAATTCCTGCAAGGAGGAATTTTTTAAATCAATACTTTAATTTTAATAGAAAGGCCAGAGCTGGAACAATGTATTGCTTTAGGGAAAATCCCACAGAGAAGAAGGTCTGGGAAAAGAGACTGTTCTTTTTAATATTTCTTGCAAAATTTCCAACAGGGAAACTTTGAGGGCTATATTTCTCAAAAGTTTCATGTGATGAATCACCTGGAAATAGGAATTTTCATTGGGAGCTACCATGAAAAAAACAGAAAAAATGTAAAATACGTGTATAAAATGAATACTTTGTGTTAAAGACATCATTGCATGTCACATCCTAGCTAGCAAATATCATTTATAATAAACATTTGAAGAAAAAATTAAAATTGAAAAAGAATGTGTTGAATATAATTTTTCTGCAATGTCCTGTTTAATGAGTGCCTACTATATTCTTTGTTAGGATACCAGGTTTTCCTGGTATTTTCACCATAATTTTTCATGCAGAATTTGAGAAACCACACTTTAGAGAACGGTCTGTCCCACAATGGGCTTGAAGTTGTGAAATACAGAGGATATAGGTAATGACAAGATCAAATTTGCCAGGCCTCTCACCTCTCAGAAGTATCGAAATACAGTAAGTTTGAGATTCTCATAGGGAGGCTCCCATCCTCACTCAATTGGACAGTTAGTAACCTGAATTTAGAAAACTTTGTAGATAATTGACTAGAAGCAGAGTATATAGAACATGGGAAGAACGTAGCAATGCAACTAGAAAACTCATTTTGTTAATATCTTCTTAAATTCCCTACTTGTTTGGAGTTTCCTATATATTTCAGTGACTACCTAATTTTTTCCTCAGTCTTTTAAAACACATTCCTTTTGATGAGCCTAACTGTACTAATTCTAACCCTAGTCAAACCCACAACATTTGTGACTACATCATCCCCCACGGGGACATGCTCCCCAAATTGTGGTAAGTGGGAGTTTACCTTTTGGGTCTCTAGGTGAGAAATGAGAAATTATGAAGTTTTGACTTGGAGACTGAGTTATAAAGGAATACATATTGTATCACTGTTGTGCCCAATATTTTCTGTCTCTCCTCCAAATTTTTCTCTCTTTGTCCCACCCCCCAAAGCCTGAGCTCCTTGGACCACCTCACTAAGGCTCTCTGCCACTCCCAGTTTGGCCAACAAGAAGTCAGGGAGCAAAAAGGGCAGGTGACATGTTATTACGCTGTCCTGCTTCCTCCATGAGAGCTATGCTGGCAGCGGCTCCTGTCCGGATGCCCCGTCTAATGGTGTGTTCATTACCTAGAGCCGCCATAACAAATTGTCTCAACCTGGGAGCCTTACAGAGACAGAAATGTGTTTTCTCACAGCTCTGGGGACCAGAAGTCCAAATCAAGGTGTTAGCATGCCATTCTGCCTTGGAGGGCTCTAGGGGAGAATTCCTCTCTGCTTCCTCCAGCTTCCGGTGGCATCAGACATCCATTGGCCTGTGGCTATTTAGAAGTCCAATCTCTTCCTCTGTCTTCAGGCAGCCTTCCCTTCTTCTCCCCTCTGTGTCTCCTCTACTTCTAAGGACACTTTCCATGGGATGTGGGGCTCACCTGGATAATCTAGGATGATCTCATTTGAGATCCTTAACTTAATTATATCTGCTAAAACTTTTTCTAAGTAAGATCACATTCACAGCTGGGGGTGTGCATCTTTTGAGGGACCTCCTTTCAACCCAAAACAATTGGCTATGGCCCTGAGGAGGCCCGGTCCCTGTTTCCCCCTCTTCTCCCTCCGGCTTCCCCTATTGCTTGGTCTTCCATGCTTCACCGTCCCCTTGTCCCTGTCCGTGCTTTGAAAACAATCCCTGCATTAAACTTGCTTCTGTCACCCTTTTAAACATAACGTGGGCCCTGGCTAAGACAGTTTTATAAATTGTGTTACAGTGTTGAGAATGTCTTACAAAAAACTAAACACAACCTCATCAACCAAGATTCTGACATGAATTCCCAGTCTTAGCCAGAAACTCCCTGTCCTCAGTGGAAAATATTTTCCCAGCCTTCATCCAGCAGGATTCACCAATGAAAACTTGGAAACATGCTTACAACAAAGCCACAAGGGCAGAGGAACTAATTCTTCATGCTTCTGCTACGTTACAGCTAGAGTTTTTCTGATTTGGGCACTTTGTAAAAGGAAAGGGGTAATCTTTATAAAGAGGATCTCCTCTTTCTCCACTAAAACATAACCAACTTCTCTGAACATATAATGGAACAATTCAGTGAAGCAAACTATTGTAAAACTGATTGTTTGACATCATGTAAATCAATCACCTAATTTACTATAACCTACTGGCCTTTACAAGTCTTAAACAATTTCTCCTATATTGTGGGAACAGCAATCTGCATTCATTTGTGTGTTCATTCCTTTCTGATGTTTAAACATTATTCTCTCTCACTGCTAATCCAGCTCTATATGAACACATTCAAAGCACAACTTTATTTGCCAAATTAAAGAGAATTCTGCCAAGATACTTTATTTGGAGACAGATTTTTTTTAAATACCCATTTTCTCATTTGTAGAATAACTGGTTGGACTAGATGATTTGATCTTTGAGGCTGCTTTCTGGAGGGCCCTGGAATTTACATAAACTGGTGGGCGGAACTCAGCCACTTTATCATGTCATCACCGTGATGTCATAAGGAATCTAAAGGCCCAGAGGGCTCCCACTGAATACAGCAAAGATGTTTAACTTTCCAACTAAATTTGTAAAGTGTTCTATGTGTCTGGATTAAATTCTGTTCATGGAATCTGCCTCCTGCTGATAAAGGCCAAAACCAGTCTACAACTCCCTGCAGCCTCTGCTTCAGCGAGTTCAAATCAAACATCCGACCACACCAGCACAGAAAAACAAGCAAATGCACAGAAATAGGTCCTAGTGCTGCCCCTGGACTTCCCCTCTTCTGTGGGGCATTTAACCCTATCAAATTTCATTTGCTTCGATGGTCAGGACATGCATCTTCCTGCCAGGTGTGTGTACCTAGAGAAACTGGATGCAGGTAGAATATTTAAACCTCATTTTTAACAGAAGGTATATGTCATTGTTCATTCACTTGTTGATTCATTCATGCCAAATCTCCCAAGTGTGCAACTTATATTTTCAAAAATAATAGTTACTATTTGCTAGATGTACTTGAAATATAAGGTCATCTTTTAAAAATGCCCAAACTGAATCTTCCCTATATGGTGTTCATACAACAATTTAAGAGAATGAAAGAAAGGCGATATTTAGCAAATGAGGAAAATGCACATACAACTGTGCATATATGCATTTCCATATGCATATGTGAAATATGAGTGCATGTATTTAAAATTATGGTTCGAAAGGCTTTTGCCAAATTTCAGGACTTTGTATAAAAATAGCTCCATGTCTGTATCAGTTAGTTTCTCTTGGAAACTTTAAAAAAATATAATATTTTTTGATGGCTTTCCCCTGTACTGCCCAGCTACATTAAGATAACAGTAAACTACGTTCTTATGGCTGTCATAACATTTAGCTTGGTGCTGCTTGCAATGTGAGTAATCTATTAAGATATATAAGGTGCAAAATGCCGCCTTTGTGTCTTGGAGTTCCAGCTATGAGCTGTAACAACCAAGTGCAATTACTGCCAGTGTGGGGCCTGGCTGCTTCCCACCACAGCCCTCATCGGCCAGAGTCTGCAGCAGTGACCTCTGGCAGCCTCTGCCGCCACCACTGGGGCTGCCCAGAGTTCCTTCACCCTGTCTCGGTTCTCTCGACTCCCTCCCCTCTCCTCTTTCTTGCCTGTCATCAATCTTACTAAAATGACAGCAGACAGATGTTAGCCTTTGCAAAGATCAAATGAAATCTCTGGCTCGGGGGCTGTTCACCGAGGAGCAGATCAGTCTCCACCCAGGGCAGGCACACACCGGAAGCAACCCACCTAGAGTCACTCTGCCAGTGTTTGCAAGTGGCTCTCTGCAGGCCTGGGCTACTCAGACATGGATTTTGACAAAATTTAATTCTTCAGCTGCTTCAGAGAGGTTTGATGATGGAATGTTGGGAATCTCTGCCTATGCAAGTATGTGTTTGTGTGTGTGCATGTGCTTGCATTTGAAAACAATTACTAATGTTCAACTTAGACACTATTTACTTTGGCCACAAACTTATGGTTTTAACCCCTTCCTCCAAAAGCTGAACTATACCAAAGCCTCCCCTCCACCCCTACCACTTACCCTTGAGTTTTCAGATTTCTCTTACCAAGCAAACATTACTCCACAGCATAACTATGCCGAATGTGCCCTTGTCTCATGCACTTTCTTTACATCAATGTACAGGACTATTTATCCCGAATAGAAATGTTTACCTAATCTGGAAAATGTCAGGCCATATGGTGTACATTGTATGAATTTCATCCATCCTTTCTAACTCTTTCTGAAAGTCCTTTTTCCCTCTGCTGCCCATTTGTCGTGGACTAGGCAGCAATGATTAAAGGGGACGGAAATCAGAAGAAGGGGGGCAGGATGAGAAGGAAGCAGGGAGAAGCACAAATGGGGCATGGGAGAGCGCCTTCCTTTGCTGAACACGACATCTTACAAACCAAAGGCCAAAGAAGTCTCAGGTTCAAGGTGACCTCTGTGCAAAGCTGGAGCAAATCCAGAACAACAACAACAAAAAACACATCCACAGTGACCTACAGATGAATATGATGCATTATTAATAATAACATCCCCATGGGCTACTAAAATTCAGAAAAAACAAATCACCTTTAGGCTCTTATTTCCCTCATCACTTCCTAGAAATAATGAAGTCTTAACTGCATGAAGAAAAGAGCAGCCCTCTGGTACTTGGAGCCAGAGTGAATGTTTCTGTAATGTATCTTTCTACAGTATCTTAGTAAAAGATAGATAGCTATTTAAAATAAGTGATATCAAGGAAGAATAAACTATTATGTTTGTGCCAATGCTTATTCATGGTTTTATAACAAGACATATCTGTTTTCTTCATATAAATCTTGACTCTATATTTAGAGTTTGCAAACAATAATTCTAGTTTTTGGCTGCCTGCCACTTCCGATAGAAAGCTGGGATAGCCGCACTACATTACTATAACATTAAAAAAAAAATCCAAAAATTCCATGTGCAGGACTTTCTAACAGGCAAGAGAAAAATATAAAGTGTTCATATGTATACAGAAGAAAAAGAAGGGCAAAGGGTTAAAATTTCAGGGAGGGTCCTGAGTCAATATTACTTTTCTTTGTCAATCTTTCCATTTAGAAAGGGTATCTACAGGGGTTGTAGAAACTGAGTAGGGCTACTGTCTCGGGATGTTTCTTGCCTTCACTTTGCTGCTCATCCAAAGATCCTCACTCTGTCTTAGCCACTCAGTCAATTCTTGAACAGTGGGGGAGCACCCACCCAGTACTCAGGAAATAGTACCCGTTTTAGCAGGATCAGTAACAGTATCAAATAACCTGACATATTTTAAAAGTTCGAGCTCCTTAAAGAAAAGTTCTTGTCTCCTCCTATCTCTTGTTTAGATCTAATAATGCTGAAAACACTTAGTAAGTACCAGAAAATAGCCAATAGCTTCATTTTTTTTTCCAAGAGAACAGTAACTTCTAGGAGAGGCAATTTCATGGATTCTCAAACCTAGTAGTATTTTGGAGGCATGGCACTCACTAAGGAGAATTCATTCATTCAGTCGCAGTATGTTCATTCATATATTCACCTGACCAACAAAGAACATTGTTTCCAAGGACTCTGCTGAGTATTGAGAATATGAGGCTCTAAGACAGGATCTCTGTCTCAAAAGTCTTCCTCTCAGCTGTGAAAGGGAGTTAAATAAGCAGGTCTGTGTGGTACAGTGTGATAGGTTGTACATGGGGCTCTATGATCTCCACAAGGAAGGCACCATATCTCTGCCCTGACGTGTCAGAGGACGCAGGAGGTGACATCTTTTGAGCCACCTTAAAGAGAAAGAAGGGCAGTGTCACAATCCAGAACAAGGACAGAGGCTAGAGAGAGCCTGTGAGTAGCTTGGTGTGGTCACGGGAAGCTGGTGGCAGGTGTAGGTGGTGGGAACAGATAGGCCAGGGAAGTAGGAGGGAAGGCACAAAGAGCCTTGGCATTTAGAATACCATGGCCTGGGTGGCATGACTTTACCAGCTGTGAGGCTGCCACTAAAATCTGAGAAGGAAATTTTTAATGGAAAGGATAAGGAAGCCATCAAAAGATCCTTCTTAACCTGAAAAAGACATACGTAAATATAAGAACTAAATGCAATGGCTAAACTCGAGCAGAGTTCCAAGACTCAAAACTAAGCCTATAGTTCTGACATTATATAAAAGTGAAAGATTTGCCCAGTGGACTTCAATCCTGGGAAAAACTCAGGAAAACACAACTGACTCAGGCAAAATGAGAAAGAAGACTTCAGGAAAAAATTAATAAAAAAGATGGGAAGGGGAGTAAGATGTCATGGTGAACCAGACTCTAGGAAAACCTTATATTAGGCTGGTGAACTTTGGTCACTTAAGTTGAACATATTATAGCAAATTGTTCCTTGCTAAAAAAAGAGAAGAAAGAAGGCAAGGATAGCTGACATAGACACAGACACTCTCGAGTTTGAATAACCAATCTAGGTTATTTCAGACAGCACAATTTTTAATCACATCTAGAAAAGAAAAAAAAAATCAAATGCATTAGTTCCATTTACAACCAGTGTTGTTGAGCATATGAATTAAAAGCACAAAGTGCTTTCCCCACATTCCCTCTACCCAATTTTAAAATATTTATTGGTGCATTATACTGAACATTTCATCACAATTAGTGTGGAAGTGATACAAGGCCCACAGAACACACTGAGCTTTTCATTATGAAAGTGGATTGAGCAGGACAAAGACTGAATTGTTAATATCTTAAAAACAAGAGCATTAATTATTAAACAGAAGTAGTAATGTATGGAGTTATCTGTGAGAGAAGTGTAATGTGCCTTTTAGTCAGTTTTTTAAATCCCCCATTTATGTATTTCCAATAATAGCCTTATTAAGTTATACAGAAAGTTGAGAAATATACCACTAACTTGGATGTCATAAACATAGATACTGGCCATAGGCCCACAGAAATAGGAATTAGAACCCCACTTGGGTTATCTTGATCCATATTTTGAATGAGACAAGATGAGGCAAAATTGAAAAGAAAGAATATTTGTAAATGTAGGCTCATCTTTACAGACAGGTAAAGTCAAAAAGGAGCTGGCAGGGAGGGAGGAGGAAGGAGAGGAGAGAAGAGATGGAAGAAGGACAGGAGAAGAGGAGGCAGGGAGGGAAAGCCAGCCTCTGCTCCCTGGAGGCGCTCAGCTCACAAATCAGCTCGCCAGGAACATATCTGTTTATACAGCTATTAAAAGAGACAAGAAAGAGTCATGGGGGAGGGCGGTTGTTTCCAAAAACTTTAATGAATTTGTTCTTTGTCTCTTGGATGAATGTTTGAGGAACGAATATTAAGTAAGATAAGGCGCAAACTTCTAAGATCAGTGATTCACCCAGTAACTCAATAGGGTGCTTAAAAGTCTCTCAGGAAAAAATATGCAAGAGTGTAAGTTATGTCCTTTCATTTAAATGCTTCCTTGTGGATCTCCCTTCCTCTCCTGCCCATGTGCTGCGGCTGCTTGTTTCTTGTTAGAGCAAAGAACCAGAAGCAGAAGGGAAGAACTGGGAAAGAGAACCCCAATCGGAAGTGGTGGGGAATGCCTTCCTACCATGAATACACTCAAACTTTAAGAGTTTAGTCATTTGTATGATGGAAGAACACATAATGAAATCTTGATTTCAAATGCATCAGACTACCTCAGCCAATTTCTTTTTCTCCAACTTAAACTTAATTCTAGGCTCATTTTTTTCTAATATGCTGCCTATGAGAGTGAGCAAGTTACTTGACAGTGAATTAGCCTCCACGTACTATTCTAACTCTATGAGGTATTTTGAAACTGGAGAGTTCTTGTTTATCAATCTAATGTCCTGAAGGCTTGAAAAATAACTCAAAATTGTACACTGTAATAATGGACTAAACATTGCCACCCATAGCTGAGATTAGGTTTTCTAAAAGCAGTATGTAAAAGAAAACTCCTACCTTTAGGAAAATAGCAAAAATGTCCCCTTCAGCTCCCTGTTGCTCAACATGTGGACAAAATAATAAGTAGCAACAACTATGGGACACAGTATTTATTGAGACAGACACTTCACACCCATTATGTCATTTAATTCTGCTTCTTTATGAGACCAGTGTTACTCTCTGCTTTGTAAATAAGAAACAAAAGGTCAGATGCTTTAGTAACTTGCACACAGCTCTAAATGGAGGGGTTGCTATTCAGGTCCAGCTCTGTAAGACTCTGGAATTCAAACTCTTAATTAAAGGACTATATTCTCCTGCCTCTCCCAACTAACTGGCTTGCAAGTCCCTTTTCAAATGATCAGCATGAACACTTGCCCCACCTTTACTGCAGAATCAAATGAGAACTTCACCATAAATCCCAAACTTGAGCTTGCTTAGCAAAAGCCTGTAGGAAACGGCAAAAGCCTTTAGCTACTGGCTGCCCCTTCCTTCCCCAGGCCCTCGAAGACACAGGATCAGTAGCCAGTCTGTTGCTACAGGAACATCCCAACACTGCATGTCTTCTGGAGCGGAACAAGTGTCCTTTCTTGGGCTCTGGGCTTGGCACTGGAATCCCTTAAGGAGTTAATCCATGCCATTCCAAAGTTCAATGAAGGGACAGTCAGAACTGAACAGCAGGGATTTTCAGCATGTTAATCGCCGGCTCTCCTCTGATTGGCCCAGAACAAATGCAGGGTACAGTAAATTGTCCTTGTCAGCTCAGCTCACATGATGATATGCTTTATTTCTAGACATGCCTTGAATCTGTCCCCTGAATTTATGTTCAGAAAATAAACACTTCCAGACGGCAATAAAGCATTTGGTTGTGGCTGGTGATTGCACAGTCTCAGACCCAACGAAGCTCTTTTCTTGAGAGGTTTTAAGGGTTTGAGTAGATCCAAGTTCCAAAATCGTATTTCCTCCACTTGCCAGCCTGGCACACAAATGTGCTATTACAACCAGAACCCAAACTTCATGCTTGCTCCCCCTTTTGCTCTCCCAAGCCTATCCCTTTTCCCTGCTCTCACCTTCAGTATTTTCTGCTGCAGACCCTTTCATTTGGGATTCCATTCAGGCAAAACCTTCTTTTTTGCCAAGTTGCCAAGTGAGAAGTAAGTTGCTCAATCTATTCTGTCCCTGTTATTAACCAAGATAAATTACAACTGGGGAATATTACCATGCTTCCTGAAATTTAGGTAGTCACTTACCACATTCATAATTTTTGCCCAGATCTGAGTATTATTTGTATTACTATTTACTCTATCACAAACAAAAATTTAAAGCAACTCCCGTTTCATTACTTAATTTATTTTCTAGGGAATAAATCAGAGGTTTGAGCCCTAAACATATGTCTTCTATGTATACAATACTTAAAATATACCAAAAAGCAAACATACCACTATTACATTATTTAATATTCACCCAAGTATTCCCTAAAATCATTGTCTATACTACCAGTATGCATGGCATCCCTTTGATAAAACACAATTCTAGAACAAATGATCCCAAGGAAGATCAAACCACTGCAATATAAATAAATAAATTGCAATGGTAATAAGGATATCAAAGATTCAGGACATGAGTTTCTTTCATGAAGGCTAAATTAAACAGCTGTTTCATTTTCTCCTTAGGTGGCCAATGGGACAACTTGTATTTAGGTGATTTGCTGATTAGATTGTATGTGATGGTCTCTGGGTGTTGGTGATACACAGGCAGCCAGCCTGCAGTGTTCACACCTTGTATTTTTATGGTCATGCTCTAATTCCACCTTGGCATCCTTGGATGACATCCCCTGCAACATGAGACTTCTAAGACCTTGGCAAAATGAAATGGAAGTGGACTGACCTCTGAAAGAGGTGACAGGCAGGACAATGCCAGAGGGAAGAGAGGGAGGTCTCACCGCAGACTCAGGGCTTCCGGGACTGAGGTGGGCTTCGCAAGTGTCTTTTAACTTACATAAGGGAAACTCAGTGACTTCTTTCCATTTCTAGGTGAAACTCTATAGAAGATTAAAATGGTCATTATAATGGTTCAGCACCTAATAAACTGTGTGGTTTAAATTTTTAAATTAAATTAAAATAGTGTGGTTCAGCACCTAATCAACTGTACCAAGTGTTAGCAGGTCAGGTAGCACACGGTTTCACTGAAGCCGAGGAACTACTTCCCCTCATGGTTTCTCTCTCTTACTGTAGTGACGCCTCATGCTCTCGCTCCTTAGAGAGAGGACTATGGAAACCCATCAGGGAGCATTCTTAGGACCCTCTCATATTCTGTACCTGGAAACGAGGACATCATTCCAGCTCATACATGGAACAATTCTAGTGTAAATACCAAACTGAGCTCTTACCTCAAAGAAATGGTTGACACCCAAATACCTACCTTGCAGTTTTCTTTTTACTGTCTCTCTGCTTTTATTTAATATTCTAACATAATACGACTTATGTTAGGCTTGCCCTAAACGTCTCATCTCAGAAAGCTTAAGATTTTTTGTTTTATCAGGCTGACCTCCTTAGTCATTTTTTTGTTTACAAGCAAAGATCTTCTAATTAAAATAGGAGGAGAATTTGGGGTGACAGAAAATGAAGTTCAAGTTAGAAAGTTTAAGAAGAATGTTAATATAAGCTGCAAATTATGACAGTTGTCCAAATGAATTAGAACAGGAGCCATAAGAATTTTATTATTCTTTAGTTATTCAGTTAATTAATACTTACTGAATACCAACCATACATCAGGTACAGGGAATGTAATGGTACACAAGACAGATAAAATCCCTGCCCTCCTGGAGATTATGTCCCAATGGAGGAGGAGGACAAATTATAAAAAATGATGGAAAGAAACCCAAGAAATAATGGCAAAGTAATGTACAGTAGAAAATAAAAAGAATCTAAATAGTTCTAAGGAAGTCTACAACCTAAGGGAAAAGGAGCAAGCCATATAAAGAATATTCTAGAAAGACAATTTGCATAAAGATCATGAGTAGAAATGAGATTGGTAGATTGGAGGACTCAAGGTGAGACAAGTGTGGCTGGAGTGGGGGAGGTCGGGGTGATGCAAATAAAACCAGAGAGTCGGTAAAGATAAGACCCTGGAGGACTTTGCAGGTTTGGGGACTAGTTTAGATTTTTGTTTGGTCCAAACAGTGACAGTTATGAAGGTTTTAATCAAACTTCTTATAATCTGAAGAAAATCGCAGTGGCTGCCTTATAGAAGGTGGGTGAGAGGGGTGAGGGTAGAAGTGGGATGTGCCTGAGGCTACTGCGATTTGCCAGAAGAGCGATGATAGTGGCCAGGCTAGAGTGAAGGCATGGAAAAGACAAGTGATTCAATTTAAAGATGTATGTTAGAGGTGGACTTAATAAATTTGTTGAAGGGTTAGATTAAGAGGGTTATGAGGAAAAATGAGGAATCAGGATAACGCCTAGATTTCTAATGTGTACACCTGGAAGCATAGTTGTATTTACTGCTATGTGGAAGGTTGAGAAAAAGTTGTTGAGGGAAACAACAGGCTGAGTCAAAAGTTTAATTCTGAATAAGTCACTGGTGCATCAACTGTGTGCCAGATAAGTTGCCATCTAAGTAGAAAGTTGGATGAGTAAGACCACAGCCCACTGGAAAATTCGGGCCAAAGCCTGATTCCAAGTCCATGTTCTTTCCTCTCTACCATGAAACCAGTCAATTTTTTAAATTGATTTATTAAGTCTCACATTAATTTGACCATGAAACTTAAAATTGCTTGTAATTCATCTTTTGGAATCCCATCATATTGCTACATGTATTCTTACATAACTCTTTATAAGCTCATGTGATAAATCTTTGCCTATGTTTTAGTTCCCCTAGAAGAACTAAGAAATGAAGGCTTAACCTTCATCTGCCCTAGAGTATCTAGTACAGTGTATGCCACATCCAAATATTAAAAAAATTTATAGTGTGATAAGCCTCAACAGATTGGCAAACTGTATTTCATATTAAGTTATATCTCATAATGCCTTGCCTATAACCATTTATTAAATGTTTGTTTTTTTTAAAAAAAAAGAAGAAATAATTGTGAAATAATTTATTTTCCCTTTTGCAAAGTGGTGTCTGGGATGAGATACAATAGAGAATGTAGAACACTAAGGATAATACATAGGTTGTGTCTTCATAATAGCTTTGGCTATCTTAATTTTCATGGAGTAATATGAGTTTAACTAACTATTTTAGTATTTTTTTTTAAATCATTGAATTCTAGCAGCATTATATTGAAAACTGTTTAAAAGAAAGAATGCTAAGAGAAATCACTAGTTATCCCTTAGTAAATTAGCTGATAGCCTCTGGATCATAAGTGGCACTGGTGTACCATACCTTTATTAACAGTCTGAAAGATGAGGTGAATAGCAGGGCAGCAAATTTATCAAAAACCACATAATTATTCAGATACTAAACATAAATGTAGTCAAGAATGAGGGGTGGAAGAACTTCAGAAAGACCAAAGGCCATTAAGTAATCAAGCTCCACAATGGTGAATGGAATTGAGTGTAGCAAGTTCAAGGTAAGACCTAGTGGAAGAAGCAATTCAAACTACTCATACACAGCCCACTAATGGCTTCTGAATTACCCACAGCCTCTCAAGACAGAAAGTGAGACACCACCATCGACAGCTCAGAGAATATGTTGACTTCATGTACAGCAGAAGATTTGAAAAATAAATAGGATACTGAGTTGTATTAAGAAGGAAATCAAGGATAATGTGAAAAATTATACATCTTTGTTACATATTAAAACATTCAGGATATACAGAATTAAAAAGTCACCTTGAATATTGCCTTTGGTTAGGAAGACTTCATCTTTTTAGAAAGAATAAAAGGAAATGTAGGGGAAAAAATTAAGGAGAAGAGTAAAACTATCCAAAAAATTGTTAAAATTCCATACAGAATGCACGAGAGATTTCGTGTCTTCAGCAGAGGAAACAAAACAGTGAGAAAAGACTGTGAATGAGAATGGAAAGTCAATGTGGATTTTTGATTTTTAATTGTTTTCTAAGTGTATGTGGATGTGCATGTATGCTGGCATGAAAAGATGTGATACGGTGAACAGATTTTTTCAATGGGACTTATTTAAACACGCTGGAAGTTGAGCTGGCAATCAGAACACACACATAGCCTTATGTGACACTCCTGCTCCAAGCCTTGTAAACCATTGTAATGTCTTTGTTATGTATTCTAAAAAAAAAGGGAATTTTTAGTTACACGGTAACCATTAAGATCCTACTGGAATGCTTGATAGGAAATATCTTTGCATCCAGAAATGATGAAAAAAATCTATGAGCATATTTACAACAGAAGAAGGGTTAGTGTCGTAAGATTATTTTTATCAGTTGGACCACCACTACACCTATCTGAATCCAGTGAAGTCTAGAAAATTTGCAACTACTGACATTAATAGGTGCTCATTTAGAATTTATTCTTACCCACTGTTATCAATTCCTTGAAGGGAAGAAACATGGTATATTAATTAAGAGTCAGATAACCATGGTATATCAGTTAAGAAAGAAACAGAGTCCATTCTCAAACTCAGAATTAGAACAGTAAAAAAATAGAGGGGCTATTTTAAGTTTATCAGAGAAACCAAGAAAGACAGTGCAGTGTAATGGATCTAGTAGCAGCAGTTTCTCTACCATCACTTGGCCCAAGGGGTTAGGGAAAGGAGCAGGTGTCAAAACCTAGACAGGGGAGCTTTGGGAAAGCACACCCTGACAGGAGCCTGCCCTTAAGTAGTAGAACACAGCTGCACAGAGCAATGTGGCAGGAAGGGCTGGGGGCAAAAAGCACTCCAACCTTTCTTTCCTTCCAGTGCATCCCACAGACTCAGAGCTCAAAAGAGTCTGTTGATAATTCATAAGGATCAGGCTTCCATGATATAGAGCAAGGAGAAGAAAGGTAGAGGGTGAATCTGGGTGGGTAGCAAAGATGACCAGCATGTCTTTCTCAATCTTTCTATTTCTAAGTTCAAGAATATCTAGCACATAGCCAATAACTGATGACACCTGAATGAATGAATGAAAGATAAAAGCACCAAGTTGTCTAATAATGTACAATTCTCAGCTAGTTGGAAATGTGAGGACTGTATATTTTTCATGGTTACAACAGGAGGAAATTAATAAGGGTGTGAGATAGTTTTTTTCCCCAAGGGTGGGATTTAATATAGTTGAGATAAGCAATCAACAGTTACCAAGAATCTAGACAGACAAAATAAACAGAAAGCAAACACAAAATGTCTGGCTAAAGATCAGTCATTTGACTTCATTTTTAAATTAAATATTTTATACTAACTGAGCACCCTCTTCATTCCATTTCTTCATGTGACTTAAAGGCACAATAATTTGAAGTGAATTACTGGTTTGCAGTGATCACTCTGTGCAAGAAAACCTGGTGCTCATAAATGCCAATGGATTAAGTTGATGGTGTATCTCAAATGAAATGTATCTAGGTTGCTTCCTATCTTTAGAGAAGACTTTTTTTTTTAAGTTTTATTCAACAAGTTTGAGGATGTAAGTTTACTTGTAAAGATTTCTAAAGCTTGGAGGATGCAGAGAAAGGAGAACCCTCCTACACTGCTGGTGGGAATATAAATTAGTTCAACCATTGTAAAAAGCAATATGGAGCTTCCTCAAAAAACTAAAATAGAAATACCATTTGACCCAGGAATTCCACTCCTAGGAATTTACCCAAAGAAAGATCTCAGATTCAAAAAGATATATGCACCCCTGTGTTTATTGCAGCACTATTTACAATAGCCAAATATGGAAGCAACATAAGTGTCCATCAGTAGATGAATGGATAGAGAAGAGGTGGTACATGTACACAACAGAATACTATTCAGCTATGAGAAGAAAACAAATCCTACCATTTGCAACAACATGGATGGAGCTAGAGGGTATTATGCTCAGTGAAATAAGCCAGGTAGAGAAAGACAAGTACCAAATGATTTCCCTCATTTGTGGAGTATAACAACAAAGCAAAACTGAAGGAAGAAAACAGCAGCAGACTCACAGACTCCAAGAAGGGACAAGCGGTTACCAAAGGGGAGAGGTGGGGGAGGGCAGGTGGAGAGAGAGGGAGAAGGGGATTGAGGGGTATTATGATTGTGGGGTACACATAGTGTGGGGGTGTCACAGGGAAGACAGAGTAACAGAGAAGACAGGTAGTAACTCTGTGGCATCTTACTAAACTGATGGACAGTGAGTTCAATGGGGCATGGGGGGGACTTGATAACATGGGTGAATGTAGTAACCACAATGTTTTTCATGTGAAACCTTTATAAGAGTGTATACAAATGATACCTTAATAAAAAAAGAAATTTCCAAAGCACGAAACAACTGTAGTTATCATTAAGATTTCTATCAAGAAAATAAGCCTCTTCTTTCAAGCTATATTTCCCTCTGTCTAGTCTTCAATCCCAGTGCCTTTGAATCCATCTTTAGCACTCAGCATTGAGGATCTACATTACATAACAATGTTGGGTCTGAGTTTGTACCGCTTCACACCTTTGTTATACCTGAAATGTCTTACCTGAAACACTTGAAGAGAACTTCCCTCGGGCATAGGATGTACTTCCAGTGATTAACAAATAAGTACAACATACCAATAGGCAGTTTGGAACATAAATTTTTATAGCAAATAAATAACCTGTGCTATAAGAACACTGGAGAAAGGGGTGTCTCAGCATGAGTTCAACTCCTTCCTTCTTGGGCCCATCCCTGCTCCTGATGGTTTCAAAGACAAGTATCCCCTGTCTCATCTGATTGCCTTTCAGAGTTTGATTCTGTTTGCTTTACAGAGCTTCATGCTTCTCCCACACCTACTTTGTGTCTTCTTGTATGTGTACTTCCTTTGTCCCTATTAGCAGATAGCAAAGTCTTCCAGGACAGAGATGAAGCTCACTCATTTTTGTAGTCTTTGCAAAATCAACAGGAACAGTTTTTTTGCATTTATAAATTTTAAAACTTGTGTGATCATCTCTTGATCTCTCTCCCTACTTCCCTTCTTTGTTTCTTGCTGGAAGATTAGTCTCTATGACCATGGCAAACTTCATCAATTCAGAAACAAAACAAAACAATAAAAAGCATTAACACAAGCTGCTTATAGAGATTAAATTATTTGTCTGCTCCAAATCAGCTGCTACCTATAAATATTCCCAGGAGACATTTTGCCAAGCAGGCTCTGGCTTGGAGTCACAAAGGAATAAAGTTAATGAAGAATAAGGGGCTTGTGTAAGGCTTTCTCATGGAATCACCTAAATTTCCTGAAGCCACCAGCACAGGGAATGAAATCTTACATAGAAAAAACCAAATAGCAGAATGCTTTCTTGTTTTACATTCCGTGAAGGCAAGAATAACAGCAACAATGACCATAATGTAACAGTGAATATTTATTGATCATTTACTACTTGTCAAACCCTATCCCAAGTTCACACCTTATTAGCTCATTTATTCCTCACAGTCTCTGACTTCTGTTTGTTATTACTGGCTGTAATAACAGCACCTATCACAACACTCAATAAAAAGTTTTGAGAAAAAATAAACTAAATTCATGGTGTTCTGTAAGTTTATCTTTGCTAAGTAAATAGCTATGGAAGTAGCTTATTTAAATAGTTTGAAATAATTGATCACCTAGAGATTGGTTAATGACATTAAACACATGAGGTTTATGATCATTTCTGCTACAAATTGTATGTAATTTTGGCCAGGCCACTTTTTTTGAACTTTAAGTTTCTCTCCTATAAAATTAGGAAATTAGATTATTTCTAAGATACGTTCTAACTCAATAAATGTTATGATTATGAACTGATCCAAATTAAACTTTTCAAAGCAGGTTTTGAATTAATCTAGAGGGCCAAAAAGACATGATTTTCTTTGCAAAATCATTTATCTTGCAGGTATTAAGGTTCAATTACAGATAATACAACTATTAATAAATCTTTCTTTACTATATTTTCCAGATCCAAATGAAAGATTCAGAGCTCTGGGACATCATCTCTGTACTCTGTGCTAGAGTTAACACATTACTTCCTTTGAGAAACATCCTGGTGCTATCCCTCAGGCAGCCTGATCCACTCCCATGGGCTAAAAGCTGATCATGTGCCATGGAGAAAAAGCCAGGCTTCAGAACTTTCACACCAGCATGCCAGTCAGCATCCTGCCTGCCTAAACTTCAAACCATGTGTATTCTTTTTTCAATTCAAAGCACAGGATATCAGTATTTCAAATATTCATCAGACAATTGAACCATGAATTGAGTGTGAACTATTGCTGGTCCAAAACTGGTTTGGGACATCAGATACATAGGAGAGACTGCCAAATGGGTCGGGAACAACATTCCTTCCCAATTTCTAAGCTCTATATTCCTGTGCTAACCTAGAATAGTGCAAAGATCTACGTCTGAGCCACATGACCTCATCTTCCCTGCCTCCCCCTTCTCAAGTAAGATTTATATTGATTCTTCAGTGTTGTTATTAAGAGAAATACGATCTGTCAGAACATTTCTTCTACTTATATTTTAGCAGAAATGCTGTCTGCTCCATTACCAAGCATACCTTAAAGACAAATTTGCAGGTCCTAGAATGAGAAGAAATTTTGAGCATCTAGTCATCCTTCAAGTAGGTAAAAATGTGGCATAGAATACAGTCTCTGGACTGTGGAACCCTCATTCTGAAACATGTTATCAATTGATATTTGTGGTGAAAACGAACTAGCTGTTCCCAAGACACAGCTCCTTCTCCTTCTGGGCATAGGTGCATCTCCAGAGCTACTTACAGGAAGGGGCTAAAAAGGAAGCTGCTTTTGAACACTTAGCCACCTGAGCACTCTGTTTCTACTCAACATTAACTTTATTAAGATATGAGAGCCAGAGCAGGTAGGTGGCTGCAGGGAAAACTTTGAGTGGGCAAAAAGATGGGGGGAAGCAAGCACTTAATAAAAGATATTTCTTTTCCTTTTTTTTAAATCTAAGTCTGGCAGGAACACCGTTAAAGGGTGATTGAGCATTGGTGATTTTTTTTTTTAAAGAAAAAGCACTTTCTCCTTCTAAAGAGAAAGAAAGATGCCCCTTTTCCCCAATTCACTTAGTGCACAGAATGTTTTCCTCTAGGTATTCATCCAATTAACTGGTCAGACAGCTGGAATCTGATACAGGGAATAAACAATACTTCAAAGAGAAGCCACTCAGAGCTTTTCTTTGAGGAACTCTCTCCCCCCAAATACAATGCGTCCCCTCCCACTCCCCCTTTCCTTTTCTCCCCTTGTTCCCTATAATCCCAGGTCTGGCCTGGATGTCACAGCTTCAGAACTGAAAACTGTCATCTGCGGTCTGCCACTCTCCCCACCCTGCCAGGAATGACACTTTAGTTCTGTGTTAATTGCCCTACTGCAGCTTGGCTATCAGCCAGGGCCTGTCTCAGATTTACTGATTACAGACGTGAGTGGAGTGAGTGAGCAAGCACGCAGGGGTCAGGGCTCAGAGGGACCAAGTTCAAGGGCACCGAATGGTACAGACGCATAAACAAGGGAATGGTATGTAAGCAATAAAGACATAAAGGTTAGGATCAGGGCTAGCAGTACAATAAACAGCTGTGATAACCCAGTTTGTTTATAGACAAGGAATTTACAGTAAAATCCTCAGCTTGCAGTGTACATTTGTTAACACTTTAAGAAATGTATAATTTCTTTACATCTTGCTTGCTTCATCTTCTGTGCACTCTGCAAACATCTGTGGCCATCTCAGGGATTTTTCTCCCCTTTTCTTTCCAATATTAGAAGTGTACAGTCATCACAACAGCTAGAAATAGATGCTAAACCCAAAATCTCAGTGTTTGGAAGCAGCAGCTACAAATTCCAGAAGACAGCTACTTCTGGCTGCCACTGCTCTGGCGTCCCATTAAAAAACTCTATTTTTCAAGCTGCAAAATGTTCTTCTGCACTCCATTTTTCCTAATTTTATTTTAATGTACATAAGTAGAGTAAGTAAAATTTCATTAGAATGCCTATAAATTTGGCTCTATGCATATTGTGCTAACTTTCTTTTAAAAAATAGATTCCAGAGCATGACCAAACATTTGGTGAAATCACCATGGTGCTTCTTAACTGTCCTAGGAGGCCCCCATCAGAAGTACAATATATTGCACTGTAACTATTGATCCAAATGGCTACATTTCTAAAGCAGAAAATGATTGTGTAGTGAGAGCACTGCAAAGGTGCAGTAAAATGCCCTCCAGTATATAAAGACATAAAGATTAAAGTCACCCTGTAGATTCCCTTTAACTCCTCCAAATCCACTGTGTAATGTGTTCTTTTAGGATAAATCAGAAACGTGGTACAAATTAACATGACAGGGGTAGCGTTCATAAATAAAAATGCTTCACAGCATTGTCCAGACCAAATCAAGTTCATTTTGCTTTAAATACACAGAAAGACTGCTAATTACAACCCCAGATGTCAAAAAGGGACCATCTGAATATCTTGAAGGCAAAACAACACCCCCAAAATTTGTCAGACAGAACACGTACTCTGGATAAGGAACTGAGACATCATGACACACAACGTCCTACAGTGTTAATACCAACAATTTGGGGGGTTAGGCTTAGTCTTCTAGGAAGTTAGGATGCTTTCTGGAGGACAGGTGGAATCTGATGAATGAGATTTTTAAACTGTACTTTGCTGAAGGGTGTTTGTTGTTTAGACATTTCTTGTGTCTGCCTCCTGCTATAATAAGTTGCCACTTAAATTTTTTTTTAAATGTGTTTAAAGAATACACTGTAGAGTTTGATTTATAAGGGCTACTACCAAATTAGCATTTAAGTTACTTTGTGATAGGAAAGGATCTTTCTGACTTTGATTTGATTTCAAGCTAGAAAGAGCACAAAGAAGTCCACATTTTAAAGAAGCCTCCACAACACGGATGACTGAGCCAAGACTCCTTCCAAACATATTGAAGTTTAGGGGAATTATTTATTATCACTTTAATTAATAAACCAGCTTGTTTTCTCCAGTGTTCCCTTGTGTGTTAAAATGCCAGTTTGTGTCAAAAGGAATCCATACATTGATTGCACATACTGAAGAATTTTAATGACTCCATGGTACCTCCAAAGGTACCATTCTTGGCCTTAAAAATATCAAGTTTATTTGCCATTTATATTTCAAAAGACTCAGGGGCCTTGCAGAGGCCTGTGATCTGCAGAAGGAAATGTTACACCGAGCTGGAGGGCCGCCTGTACTCTCTCACCTCCTCATCCACCTCTGAGGAGATGCTCAGAGTGAAGCAGGTTGGGATAAGATGCCTAGGAGAACTCTCCCTCCACATCTGTGGCAGGAGAAAGCATTGCTGGAGGGAGCTTTCCGGGCCACAGGAGGATCATTAGTGCCTAGAGCTGGCCCTGAAACTATTTCAGCACTTGGAAGACATGAAGAATGCTAGGAGGGAACAAAAAAAGAGAGAGAAAGAGATGAGAGCTAGAGAGAAAGGAGGAAAGAAAAGAGAAAGAAAAATGGAAAAGAGGAAGGGGGAAGGCAGCATTTCCTATCTTCTTCCTCAAGTAGCTACATGAGAATACCATCCTGCTTTGAAATGGAGTGTACTACCTTATTACAAGATTACTTAGGAATTCATTAGGTTCTCTGATCAACAAAAATGACAAAAACATGTCTGCAAATTATGCATTTGAATATCAGATGGACCCTTCTCCAAAAGGCTCTTTGGGGGTGAACCAGAGAATTTGTGTTTAGTAGCAAACTGGTATCCCTCGTTCCTTCTTTTCTTGCATCAGTCAGAAGATTGAAGACTTGGGACCTGGAGGGTAGTCATACAGCTGGGAACTGTACAGCTGAGGTTTGGAAATAATGGTTGCCTGACCCATTGAGCAAATTACTACAGAAGTTTGTGTTTTATTAAGAGTTAATAAATGACCAAGATCTGGACTAATCCCCTGCCAGGTTCATTTTCATTACAGGTTCCTGTGATTTTTCCAGTGCCTTTGCTCTGCCCTTCTTGCTACATATGGAAAACCTATATCAAGATGGTTGTCATGGCAATGAAAAGATTTGCATGTGTCTTATCTATCTATTTAAATACCTTCTTATGGTTTATAACTACTATAATACATCCCTCCAGCTCTGCTCATCACTAATTTAGAGCTAGCCTGGTGTGTTTGAGGTCATCAATACCATCTGAAGCATGTTGTCTAGACAACTCTGAAGTCACTGACCATGGGGGTAATTGCTTTATGCAAATACAAAGGTATAGTGGTGATACATGCCATGGCCAGCCTTGAAATCTGAATGAATAGCTGTGACCAGGGCCCCTCTGAGGACATTTATTTGAGAACAGGCACAAAGCAAGAGAACCTTTATTTTTCCTTCTCATGCCCATGTCTTTCTTTGTCTTCTTCCTTGCCAAACTCTACTAATTTCAGAAGCTGAGATCATCATTGCAAGGTTTTGATTCTAAGTATACCCAATATAAACTTTTGTAGACAGCTGGCTTTGAAGTAAAAATTGTAAGTACAGTAAGATTTGGACTTATGTGTCCAGGATTCTCAAGGTTCTCTGGCCTTCCCACATTATAAGTTGCACTTCTTTTTCCTTAACACAATTTCTTGTCATTTGGCAAACTAAGTAAATACAATCTTTATTGTAAGAAGCATAGCTCACATTAGTAATAAATGACCATAAAATAATAATCTTCCAAAGGGACAATAAATAAACCAAAAGGAGACCAGATCCCTATGCTACCCTATAAGCAGCACAATGCACTGGATATAAGACCAACTTACTCACATTTGATCTGGTCACTTCAGGAATGTGGCTCTTTCAGGCCTCTTGTGATAAAACCTACTTTTAAAGGTCCCCTAAGACCTTTTTTAGTAACATTCCTATGGTAAATTGTGGTTTGGAGCTTGCAAAGATGAAAAAAAACTAAAGCTTATCAAGAATGTCTAGTAGTTTGGTAATGCAATGGTTTTCTATCTACTTTTGAATTCTGTGCCATACTCACAAGCAAAGAATTCTTAAAGATAATTTATATCATTATTTGCAGGCTTAGGTAATACTAACCTGCTCTTGGAGTAGCACATTAAGGACCATTTTCCCCTGACAATAAAGTGAGCTGTGTTTACATATTGGACTACAATCACTGTTTGACTAATCTGTAAAGGGTAGATTTTTCTATTGCATTTCAATAGCTCATCTACTTCAAACTGTTGCGAACTTTCTAAAGATGTGTTTTCATTTATAATAGCAGATCTTGCAGTGTGGTAATCTGGAATTGAAGTTTCAGTGACAGATTCATTCAACTAGCACTTTGTATGAGGCATTACTGCAAACATTATTTTTTTATAAAAAAAAATATAAAAGTGACAAAACCTTCCAAAGATAATTTCTGCAATTTAGTAAACTAAGGATTTCAAGTCAGGCATCAGTTTCCGGGTGTTTTTCATAATGGATTTCACAGCAGATGACCTGACAGGCAATCTCATGATCTGAGCCACGCTTCACGGAATATATACAAACTGCCGTCAGCAGCACCGGGAGTCACCCTGCCTTCCACATGACATGCCTGCAAGTTAAGCACTGCAAATGTCCAGAGGTCCAGACTGACCCCTTCACCTCCCGCCTGGGAAACATTCCTACCCTGAGCTGTTCATTCTTGACAACAAACAGAGCAGGGCCAGGGAGCTTGATTTGAAAGGCCAACAGGAACGGAGATGAATGGAGCGTGTCTGGTGCAACAATGGCTGGTAAGAGCTGTGGATCAAATTGCAAACCTGGTGCCCTAGCACAGAAGAGTGGAAGAGAGAAGAAAGAGGAAAAGGAAGGAGGAGAAACATAGTAGTGGCAGATGGAGTCACCCCTACTCTTTATTTCCTCTTCAACCACCTTTTTTATTGGCTTTGCTTTCTCCCCTCCAGCTTTACTGTCCCATCCATGTCTCCCCAACCGCATCACAAGTATATTATATCATATACAAATAGATGAGATATGCACCACCCTACTCAAGTGGGTAGTTTATTAAACACTAATTTCTGCAGAGGTCTCAGAGTATGGCTATCGCTACATGGTATCATAGTGATAAATTTGAATATCCAGTTCCTCCTCTAAGCTCAATTACTTCTTTGTTTAAGCTCCCTTACACTTTAGCATATATCCCATTATACTACAACCCTGAGATTTTATTCTTATAACTCTCATTACCCAGCAGCATCTGGCATCTCATAAAGACTGGACATTGTCATTTTTCCTAAACTAGGACTGTTCATATTTATCTATCTTTGAATGAATGACTCCATTTCTGTGTCGTGGGTAGACACAAGTCATTTCTGCCCATGCAAAGTGAAACGGAGAATTATTAAGCCAAAAAAATACTTTGACCTGCAAATATATGGTAGGATATAGTATCAGTAATCTTTTTTTCCCCAAAAACTTCCACTTCACTGTGAAATCTTTAGCCAATGAGTAATATTTTTTATCAAATATAAATCAGCTAATATGTTTTCAATCAGCTTCACTAGAATGGCTTGGAATGTTAGGAAAAAGTGTGCCAGTGAAGGATTCAGGAGAACAAGATTGTTGTTTTGGCCTTGGCACTACCTAACATCACTCTGATCTGTAACCTTTTATCAAATAGAAACAGCTGCTTTGCAGCTAAGCAAGTCACTTAAACTCTCTTGACCTCAGTTTCCTCACTTGTATATGGAAGTGAGGAAGCTTTGAAAATAGTAAAGTACCATATTAAATGCATGGGAATATTATCAGAACAGTTAATCACCTTCATCCACCCTTTTGGACCATTCAAGTATAAGGTTAACATTTACATGGCTGCAAAATACAAATGAATAAAATAAAAAATATGATTGATTCTATGACTTCATTTAGTCAAAACCGTTAAATGGAGTGATATTACAATTAATAGCAGTTATTTGAGAAATATAAAAATAAAAATGTTAATATGCTAGGGCAAAAAATAAGTAAAAATAGGTAACATTAAATTAAAAACCAAAGTAACTTAATGTTTTTCTTTTTAAGACATCATTCAGAATTGAGGGAAAGAGCCATAAATTCAGCATCATTGCACATAATTTTTTTCAAATAGTAATGCAGTTTATATTGGTTTACACTGTAAGTCTTCTTGAGAAGTAAATCTGACCACTGGCAGCATATTCCACTGAATCATTTTATATTACTTGGGAGTTTTAAGTCATATAGGCAACTTTCCTATCTGACTTAGGCCCTGGGCCAAAAGTTGTGCTTGTCAACTGTCTATTTATCCAACTGTTAAACATTTTTCTGATAGTTCTTCCAAAAGTTATGTTGTTTGGATTTGCATTATTAAGCTGTTTCCAATGACCTCTGAGAAAGGAATAGGAAACAAACAAAAATGTTGGCTATCTATTATAACTTTATCAATATACATGTGTCTTTAACTTTAACCAAGAATAATTTCACTTGTATAGGAATCATCAATAACAGTTTACTCTTATGAAAAGTATTTTGGAAGATTTAAGAAATTAGCTAGATATAGTCAACAGGACTTGAACCATATTCTAATCCCATTATTATGGATATCTCAGACAAACATATTAAATTGAATTAAATTGCCTGGATAATAGGCCTAATTTTGTATTTCATAAGTTGTCAGGGAAGGAATTGGCATCATTAGATTCCCTGTGAGTCCTATTTTCATCAGCAAGGTCAAAGTCTACAGGCATCATTTTTTTCTTATACAAGAGTCTGTGACTTGATTCAAAATATATTAGACTATAGATGGGAAAAGTTGTAGCACTGGACAATACCCAGGGTTACCGAGGGTATAGAACAAAATAAACTAATCCACTGATAGAAGGAGACTAACTAGACTCCGTGTACCTGGAAAAGGTTGGCATTACCTGGTAGAGCTGTATATTCTTCAGTCTTTGAACTGTACTCTTAAACAGACAAACTTCTTGTGTGCCTCGAGGTATGTGCCAGAACATTTATAGTAGTATTGTTCATTATAGCAAAAATACTAGAAAAAATAACTGTTAACCATAAGTGAGTAAACTGTCATACATTTATATAATGAAATAATAATGGTAAAAATGAGTGAAATAGAACTAGAAGAAGCATCAGCATGTATGACTCTTTAAAAACAATGTTAGATGAAAGAAACAAGTCACCAAAGAATATACACAGTATGTATGTTTCCATATATATATAAAGTTCAAACATAACCAAGATGCTATTTAGGGATATGCACAAATGTGGAAAAGCTACAAAGAAAAGTGAGAAAATAAATACACAAAATTAAAGTAGCAATTACCTCTTGGTGGGGAAGGGAATCATGGGTTAGAGGTGACTGAAAAGAATTCATACATTGAAGTTCTAGCGCCTCCCTCCCCCCATCAGAATGTGAGTGTATTTGGAGATAAGAACTTTAAAGAGGTAATTAAGTTCAAAGGAGGCCATTAATAGGCCCTAATCCAATCTGACTGTTGTCCTTATGAGAAGGGGTTGTCTGGACCCACACACAGGTATCAGGGATGTATATGTACAGAGGGAAGACCATGTAAGTACAGAATGGAACAGCAGCTATCTGCAAGCCAAGGACAGTGACATGAGGAGAAATCAAACCTACTGATACCTTGATCTTGGACTTCTGGCCTCCAGAACTAGGAGAAAGTAAACTTCTGTGGTTTGGGCCACTAAGTCTGTGCTACATTCTGCATGGCAGCTTTAGCAAATGAATACAGAGATATAAATAAAGGTGGGAAATTATAAAGAAGAAAATAATTATACAAAATTTAAGTAGTTGTTATCTCTTGGTGGGGAAGGGAGTCATTGGTAAAAATGTGATTGATAAGAACAGAATATATGAAAAAAAATCTCCAAAAGATCATGCAGCATGGACATGGAAGAGGACAGTCATGAGTCTATGGATAAGAGCATGGGGAAAGGAGGTAGGAAATTGTAAGGACAGGCATAAGAAGAAGAGTTGAAAGGCACTGACAAAAAGACTTAAAAAGATAGGAAAGCCAGGAAAGTGTGTTGTCTTTGAGAGAAGACAGAGTCAAGAAGCCTCAGTCAAGTGGTCAATGGTGTCAAAAGATGAAGACTGGTTGATGCTCATTAATAAGTGATCTGCATGGGGGCAAGTTTTAGAGCAGTTTCAGTTAATTAACAGTGGCTGAGTTTTATAAATGCAGGTTGCAAAGGATGTGAGAGGTAAGGAGAGATAAAGTTTTGTAGGCTTCTTGAAGAGCTTGACTATCAAGATAAGATGTGAGCCAGCACAGTAACTAGTTGGGAGCTTGGGACCATACAGGCTTTGTTTGCTTGCTTGTCTGTTTTAAGACTACAAGAGACTTGAACTTGCATTTAACAATAGGAAAATTAGCAGAGAAGTGAAAATACAGAAGGGAGAAAGCCTCATTGAAACAAAAATGAATTCCCTTTATGGTAAGTACAGTTAATATTTCAATAAATGAATTCTTACAGAAATTATAATGATGTACATTTGCCTTTCAAACAAATGTGAGATGTCAACACACATAATGAATAACAGTCTTGAAAGTCCAGAAGATTGTGATAGTCTAAGGTGATGTTTTGTACTTGCTATCATACTCCAGAAAACAACTTTGACCCCTATCTCCCCGCTTGTTTAGCCTGGATAAGAAAAATAATCTTCTATTTCTGAAGATGAAGCCAAGAGCAAGTTCATTTTCTCTAACTGAGTGGACCCTTAAACAGGGAATATGAATTCACCAGAAAGAAGTAAAAACAAAAACAAACTTGTAGCCAACTCCCATGACCTCTACATCTTGTGGAGAAAGAGAAGGCTCTCAATGAAGAAGACAGCAAGAGCTAGAGGCTGCACACTAGGTCTCATGCCGAAGTCAAGGCAAAGGTACAGTCAGGATGCCAAGATGTTGTAAGTGGGCAAGGGAAGGGAGGTTAATAGCTGAGCAGACTCTTAAGATATTAAATCTGGAGCTCCTCTCTGTGCACTGCTGCCTCAGCCTTTTCCAATCAGGATGGCAATTCTGTGAACAGGTCCCAGTATATGGAACAGTAACTGTGTAGAACAGAAGTTGACAGGACACTCAAGAAAGAGGGCTTTACTTCTGGGGAATACTGAACTGGATAGGGGACGGCACATTATTGTGAACAGACAGGCAATCACAGGTTAAGCTCCCCATGTACTAAAAACTCACAGAGCCTCTGAAATTCTAACCTGAAAATTAGTGACTCTCTGATAATCAAATCTTGCACAGGCCTACTCAATGTATAAGCCACATAACAACATTGTATCTTTTTTTAATAAACATCAGACCAAAAGCATCAGAGGACAGTTTATTGACTTATAAGGAAATCCTGCTTCAAGGTAGAATTTAATGGAGTGTCCCAATTTCTCAAGGAGAATTTCATTAGGAATCATAATCATCGCAGCTTCAGTTTGAAATGGTAAGTTCAGCTGCCCAAAGATGCATGTGTATGAACACAACTGTGGAATACAGAATTCTAAGATGACCCCTGAGACCCATACTCTTGTATAATCTTCTCCTTGTAAATGGACAGGGTGTGTCACTTCCTTCTAACCAACAGAATATAGCAAAAGTGATGGGATGTTACTCTCATGATAAAATTACCTTACATGGTAAAGATGGAAGGATTTTACCGTGTAATTAAAGCACCTAGAAAGCTGACTTTAAGTAACTCAGAAGAGAGATGATCCTGGGTGGGCCTGACAAAATCAGGTGAGCTGCTTAAAAGAATGTCTAAAGGTTAGATACTTTCTCTATTGGTGCACCATGAATCCCACTGCTGCAAGCTAATGAATTCTACCAACAACCTGATGGTGCACAGAAGGAAATCTCAGCTGAGCCTCTGATAAGAATGCAACTCAATCGACATCTTGATTACAAGTTTTTTGAGACCTTGAACAGAGGATCTAGTTATGCTGTGCTCTGACTTGCTGGCCCATGCAAAGGGTGAGATGCTCAATGTTTGCATTTTCAGCCACTAACACTAACTCGATGCTTGTGTTCATTTGTTAAGCAACAATAAAAACTAATGCAACAGCCAAATCACTCCTGAGTCTATCTTTCGTTCTGTATCAGCCAAGCTGTTAGTTATCAGCAAAAGGTGTCAACTCTGGTTAACTCATTATTAAAGGTTACATCATAGTTTTCACATAATCTCCAAAAGGTCTGTAGAAACCAGGGTTGAAGCCTATGCAAGTAGGAACAATTCTCCAAATGACACAATGGGAGTGGCCCCATGGAGATACCTTGGCTGCAGCCACTGGGCTGCATGGACCCCAGTTCACACTGTCACCATCACCCAAGCTGGACATGGGCACCCACTGCTAAGGCTACTACTGCTTCTGGAAACCACATGTAGCCACTGACTTCTGCCAGCCACATAACAATGGCATCTGCAAGATCTGTTTTTCCAAAGATAGCAGTTTAAAAATCAATGTCCAGAACCAGCATGTCTGGGGTGCAGTGCCAGGTCATATACCTAAGGTAGAAAGCCCTCTATTTAGCTGCAAGGGTACCTAAGGAAGCAAGTGTCTGGAATTTTGAGGTTGATTATTGGGAAATGGCCCTGTTGAATAAGATGGGTATTCCTACAAACAAAAGAAATGGCTTCACATGCTAGGGGCAAAAAAACAGTGTTTACTAAAGAAGTTACTCCCATACTTCCCAGTCTCCCAAAGTTCTCACATCACCTAATAATGTGAGACTTGAACTCAATTAGAGTAACTTCATAGGTTAGTTTTGGAAAATGGCTCTTTCTAAACTCCATCCCCAAATTATAGATTTCTGAAGATAGTCAAATGAATAAAGAAATTATAATTCAGGACAGGGCAAATATTGATCTCTTTTATCAGTCAAATTATTGTCTAGTTTAGTTTTCTGACACTGTAAAATCATTGCATAAGACCTGCAATGGTTTTCATGGAAAATATTTTATTAATCTGGTAATCATATTGAATATCTGTTGTCAGGAGCAGGGCTGCCAGATTCTAGGCTGGAGATACTTATCCAAGACAATTATCCCATCACTAATCATCGTCGATAAACATTGAAAACATTAATCAGCTTCCATCTGATCAGAGTCCCCCACTTAACCACAGCAAAATCTCTGCTGTTTATGTACTGGCTTCTTTCCTCCTTCATTTATTTTGCTCATTTAAAGCCTCTCTTCCTGGCCTCTTGGTTCTGATCAGATCCTGACAAATAACCACAGGCAGAGACATATCTCATGGTTCAAATTACACTGATGAAATACACCAGCATTCCAATCCCCCAACATAAAACATCATAGGGGAATGTGTATGGACTATTATTCTACTCCCAGAAAAGGTCAAGAGAGCAATGAGTTGATCCCATGATATAGATGAAGGATGAGTAAGTAAAATTCCTTATTGATGTGAACAGTGCTGGTAGATCAAAGTTTAGGATACTTTCTATAGACCAAAAAGTCTCTCTTCCAGAGAGGTGAGAAAAACAGGGGGGAGAAAAGCAGAGTGAGGGAGAAAGTGGGTAGAGGAGCAGAAGTGGTTGAGAAATGACATGTAGAGATAGAAAGTATGTGTGAAGACAATAATAGAACAAACACTGTCCACAGAAAGGAAATGTGGGATATTAAAATGATTGTTATGGCATTTGACTTTTTTTAGATGCAAAAAATATGCCCATATGAAATATATATTAAACAGAATTTGGTACTTAACAATCTCCAGGCTCCTTGGATTTCTCACACAACTGACCCCTAAAATACTAACAGAGATGTGGACAAAATAACAAAGCCTACAGAAAAGAACAGCTTGCCCCAGCAACTGCCCTCTACAGTCAGGTGCAAGACACCTCCAATCGCGGAATATTCCACAGACCTTGTTTCCCTCTCTGCTTCTGCTCTTCCAGTAGGTGGAGGAGGCTGGGTGCAGATACAGGGGTGTGCCAAGAGGAGAAAGGAGTTATGGTTTGGATACCGGTAAGAATTTTTTGTTTGTCTGACTCAGTTGATTATATAACCTTTAGTTGTTGCTTTGCAGTTCTCTACAGTACAAGGTGTTCCATGTCCACCGGAAAATGGGTTCTGCCAGAATTCTAAATAGAAAGCAGAGTTGAGCATAATTTCAGAAGGAAACATTATGATTGAGGACTTAGACTGAGCCAGGTGAAATTGTCATTTTGGCAGGTCATAGGGAGCATACAGACTAATGGAAGAGATGACAATACTCAGCTAATCACATAAATGATTGTATGATTATAAACTGTACTACATGCTGGAAACTTATTCTGAGGGTCTCACAGAGGACTCAGACCTCAGGGTAAAAGTCAGCGGAGCCTCACAGGAGCAGTTCGAGTACAAGACGAAGGATGGGAGGGTATATGGAGGGACAGAACAGGGAGCAGTCATTTCCTTTTCAGACAGTGTGAAGCTCTATATCCACTGTCAAGAACCAAGAAGACACGATGCCCATGCCAGCCTCACGGAGACCACCTTCTAGGGGATGAGATGATAACAAATGGGCAAACATCTACAAGCAGAATGATTTCAAGTAGTCATATGTGCTCTGAAGGACATAAACAAGGGGTTCAGAGGAAGAACAATGGAGGGGGGATCACTAGAGTGGTCCAAGAGGCCCATCTAAGGAGATAACATTTATGCTAAGACATAAGGATGGGAAAAAGCCTTATACACAAGAGAAACAAGGAAAAGCATTCCACACAGAGGGAAGAGAATGAGAAAAACTATGTGATACAAAGAACTTAGTGGCTCCAAAGAGTAAGTGAGCAGAAGAGTGACAAGGATGAGGTTGGAAATAGAGAGAGAAAAAAAAGAGCATTTGGTTCTCTTAGGCATGGCACAGGGTTTCTGTTTCTATTGTTAGGTGTAAGGAAAACTCCAAGTCCTATATACAGTGCTTATTATCTGAGTATTACAGGTTGCAACATTTTCTCTAGTTATTTAAATTATGTACCACACTGAAGACATAGGCATAACCCTCATGTAGCTAAGTAGTTTAAATGTGTTTTTCAGGTAGGGGCAATGTTTTTCTAACAGTTTTGAAAACAGTGTTAATATTAATACTAAAGAGTAAGCCTGGAAAAGCAGCAGCCATAACTACTGGGCACATGCCAGGGCCACATCATATGTGGCATGACTGACATGTATTATTCCATTTAATTCTCACAATAAAGCTGTGAGTTCAGTACTATCGTTACCCCCATATGAAGAAGATAATGCTGGCGTCATAAAATGAGATACAGAAAAGTGCTCATTGAATAAACCTCCATGGGGTTACTGGATTGACACTTTTGACTGATCACAATTCTGTATTTCTAAGTTGCAAACATAATTTAGCATGATTCCAGAAGGGAGCTACTATATAATTTTGCTTCAAATAAATTGACCATTCATTTTACCAACTTCAAATATTAAGTTGAAGAAGAAAAATACAGTGCACTAACTGCAGCTTTTTAAATTAATTAGGTCTTAGGATGTCCAGCAAAATGCAGGTCATCCAGTTAAATGTGAATTTCAGATAAACAATGAATTGTATTTTAGTATAAGTTATGTCTGATGCAATATTTGTCCTAAGCAAACATGGTGTCCTGTACCTTTATTTGTTAATATCTGATAAGTCTAGTTTGATTAGATTAAATGGTTAGAACTGGGCCAGCACAGCACATCAATCAGTGATGAAATTTTCAAGTCATCAGTGAAATGAGAACTTAGTTATTGACATGGCTATATTTTTAATTTTAAAGGATTATCTTTTTTCTAAGGTGTCCTTTTTTATATAACTAAAATATTTATTTTTCATGAAAGATAATAAGCTTTTGTTGTTGCTATTTTGTTATTTTTAAATTTTTCAGCAAAATGAAATAAAGAGGAAGCTGATGTTAACTTCTATTTTTAATTTTTGTTGATTTTTAATTTTTATAGAGAAAAGAAGAGAAATTAGGTTTTATAGCTCTAAAAGTCTTCCAAAATGCATACACCCGATTTCTAACTTAAAAAATGTTGCTTGTATCTTTTCTCCAATTCCAACTTACTTCTCCAAAGATAGCAACTACTCTTTTTAAAAATATTCACCATAGATCGTTTTGTCTTTTCTAAGATGTATCAGTAGAAACATGTAATACATACTTTTCATCTGGCTTTTTCACTCAGTATAATGTTTCTGAAATGCATCAATATTGTTACATGCTTCATACTTCTTGCATATGTATTGCTTAGTAGTTGAAGTCCAATTGCTCAATCAAATGGTATGTGAATCTTAACTTGATACTAAACAAATTGTTTTCCAAAATGTCTGTACCATTTTATATTCTCAGCAGTAGTGTGCAAAAATTCCATTTTCTCTATATCCTATCAACACTTGGTATCATCAGCCTTAAATTTTAACCAATCTTGTGGATGTGAACTAGCATTTCACAATAGGTTTTAGTATTTGCTTCCCTAACAATTAATAGTATTGCTATCCTTTCATGAGTTTCCTTGTGGGTTTTTTTTGTTTTTGGTCATAATATATCATCTTTTATGAAGTATTTGTTCAAATATTTTCTTTTTACTACTGTGTGAGTTGCATTCCAGAAATTTTAATGTATTTTTAATATTATTGTGTTAAAATATATTTTTTTGTTTTCTTTGATTAAGAGGCTATTTAAGATTATGTTGCTTAATTTCCAAGAATATGGGATTTTCCAGATTTTTTTGTTTATTCATTATTTTGTTTAGAGAACTTGTTCTGTGTGATTTTAATCCTTTAATACTTACTAAGACTTATTTTGCTGTCCAGCAGGTGGTCTATCTTGATAATAGTTCACTTGAATGTACTGTGTATTTTGCTGTTCTTGTGTGGGGTGTTCTATAATAATCAATTAGTTTAATCTGATTCAGTTTCTCAAAATCTTCTATATCCCTAATGATTTTTGTTTACTTGTTCTAGCAATCTATATATTTATGCTCTGTTATCAGTGCCTACAGATAATCTTTGTGCTTTGGTTTTGATAATATCTATCATAATAACTACGTTCATCATGTTTTCCTTCACAGTATCTAATCTTTTTTCAAGCCGAACGAGTAAATTTTGTATTTCAGATTTTGCACTTTTTACTCCTATAATTTCCATTTGGTTCTTCTGTCTTCCATGTTTTTATCATTGTAATTATGTTTTCCTTTAAATTCTTCAATATTGGTTATAGCTATTTTAAAGTCCATGAGTGCTCATTTCATCCACTCAGTAATTCTGTCTTTATTTTTATGACCTTCTTTTCCCAAAAATGGATCATGATCCCCATTCTACACATTTAGTAGTATTTTTAACTGATGGGCACTGAGATTACTATATTGTTGAGATTTTAGATTTTGCTTAATTCCTTTAAATAGTATTTAGTTTGCTCATTTGATTTTCCAGCAGATCAGTTTGATCATTTCAAGCTTATTTTAAAGCTTTGTTAAGAGTAGGTATTAAATTTCCCTTTTCCTAATCTGTCATCTTTCTAAGGTTTCAATGAGTCCCTGCAGTGTTCAGCAAGATCACTTGACTCCACCTGATCAAAAATCCTACCACTGAGTAAACTTTGGAATTTCTGTTTGACCCACTGTTCCCCAAAAGCCATTCTCCACACCACTGTGGAATTTCTCCCTGCACAAAAGCAACACAGTATTAAGCTAAAGATTTCAAAGGATCTCTATGCAGATTTATGGTGATACTTCTCTGCACAACTCCCTCCTCTCTGGAAACCTGCCCAGAAAATTTCCTGCTGCCTCCAATTATGATCTCTGCCTCCACAGCTGAGTGCTCTGCTTGAGATTTCTTTCCCTGTACCTTAATTTGGAAAGTACTTCCAGGCATAAAGCTGAAGTAATTACAGGGTTCACCTTCTTTGTTTCCCTCTTCTCAGGGATCAAAGCACTGTGCTGTCTATTGCCCAACGTCTTAAAACATTTGTTTCACTTATTTTGTTCAGTTTTTAAAGTGTTTATGTCAAGAGAGTAGGTCCACTCACTATCTGTTATCCTGCCATTGCCAGAAGTAAAAGTCTTTATTCCTTCTCACATATTTCCGATTATGAAGTATTTTCAAAGTCTGAAAAAAAATGGATTTCATGATTCCTTAACAAATTATCAGATCTAAATGTTACATTGTTCAAATATTTGACAAATGTACTGAACATCTTCTGTGTACCTACTGTCAGATATAAGGAATCAAAGATAACACAGAACGCTTATCTTAAAGAATTTCCAAATAATTCCAATATTGAAACAATTTTGGAATTAAATTAGAGATCCATGACAAAGAGAAATTTGAGAAATTCATAATTATAAGGAAATTAAACATTTTCCAAAATAATCAGTGTATCAAAGAAGAAATAAAAAAGTAAATTAGACTATACTTTCAGATTAATGAAAATACAACATACAAAAATGTATGGTATCCAGCTAAAGCTGTGTTTTAGAAAGAAAACATAATTTGTATTATTTCAATCCTTTAAAATTTATCCTGGAGCTTGTCTAATCACCTACCATATTATCTGCCCTAGAAATGTTCCATGAGTACTTGAGAAGAATGTGTTTTCTGTTGCAGTTGGATAAAATTTTCTAGAGATGTCTGTTACATTTAATAAGTTTGTAGTGTGTTCAAATCTTCTGTATCCTTGATGTTCTGCTTAGTTATTCTGTCCATCATTGGAAGTGAGATATTGAAGATACCAACTATTATTGTTGAATTATCTATTTCTCCTTTCAATTCTCGGGTTTTTTGTTTCATGTGTTTGGGGACTCTGTTGTAAGATGTATATATGTTTATAACTGTTACTACTTCCTGATAGATTGACCTTTCTACCACTATAAAGTGTCCTTTTATTTGTCTCTAGTAACAATACTTTTGATAAAATCTACTTTTGTCTTATATTCATTTCACTTCTCTTTTGGTTAACAGGTTGCATGGCTATCTTGTCCATCTTTTCATTTTCAACCTACTTATATCTTCAACCTAGTGTGTCTCTAGTAGACAGCATATAGTTAACTATTTTTTTTATCCACTCTTCCTTCTCTGCCTTCTGATTTCAGTGTTTGATCCATTTATATTTAATGTCATTACTAATAAGGTAGAATTTATGGCTGCCATTTTTCTAATCATTTTCATATATCTTAGGTCTTTTCAGTTATTTAATTCCTCCATTACTTCCTTCTTGATATTAAATAAGTATCTTGTAGTGCATCATTTTAATTCCTTATGTCTTTCATTATATTTTTTTAGTTACTTTCTCAGTGGTTACCTTGAGGATTGCTATTACCATCCTAATTTAAATTAATTCAAATTAATACCAACTTAATATCAATAGTATATAAAGCTTTGCTCCTATAAAACTCTATTCTCTCTTCCCTTCCATACTATTATCACTCAAATTACATCTTTATACACTATAATAGTTCTTTTAATTCATATTAGAGAAGAAATAGTTACAAACCAAAATATATTTATACCATCTTTCATATTTATCTAAATAGTTACATTTACTACTGAAAGTAGTAAAGACTGAAAGACTCCCTTTGGTATTTTTTTTTTTTGTGGGCAGGTATGCTAGAGATGAATTCTCTCCATTTCATTTATCTGGAAATGTCTTAACTTCTTCATTTTTAGAGGAGACTTTTGCTGAATAATGAATTCTTGGTTGACAGTTTTTCTTTCAGTACTTTGAATATGTTATCTCACTTTGGGGAGGCCCCATATTTTCAAATGAGATGTCAGCCTTTGTACTTGATCAATTGTTTTGCTCTTGCTGATTTTAAGATTCTCTCTCTTTGAATGTTGACAGTCTGGCTATGATGTGTCTAAGTGAATTTTTGCTACTGGAGTTTATTCAGTTTCTTGGATGTGTAGATTAACATTGTCATCAAATTTGGGAAGTTTCAGCTGTTATTTATTCAAATGTTCAATCTCCTCTCCCTCTGGACTCCCCTTATAGTGGCTAAGCTTGATGGTGTCCTACAGGTCTCTTAGGCTCTGTTCATTTTTCTTCATTCCTTTTACTTTTGATCAGACTACATAATCTTAATGGGCTGATCTTCAAGTTGCCCGATCCTTTTTCCACCATCTTAAATATGCTATTGAGCAACTTTGGTGATTTTTAATTTCAGTTTTATATTTTTCAACTTGGTTCTCTTTCTTTTATAATTCTTACCTCTTTATTGATATTCTTTATTTGGTGAGCAAGTGTTTACATACATTCATTTACTATCTTAGACATGGTTTACTTCAGTTTCTTGAACATCTTTACAACATCTGATTTAATGTTGTGGTGTCTTTAGTCCAGTCTTAGCTTCCTTAGAGATAGTTTCTATTGAAAATTTCCACACCCAAATTATAGGCAATATATTTCTGTTTCTTTTCATATATTACATTTTTATTGTTGAAAACTATATTTTAAATAAAATATGCCAACTATAAAAACCAAATATTGTCTGTCCAGTTGTTTTGTTATGATTGTTGTTTTATTATTATTTTCTTTTTTTAGTGAATTTCCTGGGCTAATTTTCTAAGCTTTGTACTCTTTGTCATGTGCAGCCACTGAAGTCTCTGCTCAGTTATCTTAGTGGTCAACTAATGAGTGTGCTGAGATTTTCTTAAATTTCTGGAACCAATTAGTCTCTCAGCCTTTGCCAAGGGGTTATATATGTGTGTTGGGCTCACTTTCAACACTCTGGCAGTTTAAAACTCTACCTTAGCCTTTACTTCCTGTTGCACATCCTCAACTTCAACCAGAGGTGAGAGATTAGGCTCTTCTCAGGTTTTTCCTGAACATGAGCACAGCCCTGCACATGTACATAGCCTTCTAGATCTTTAGAAATATTATTAGAGCTTTTCAAATCTATTAAAAGCATATATTTTCCCTTTAGATTTTCTGGCATGCTTCTTATTTGTTTTACTTGGTATCATCACCTCAGGCAAATATAATGCTAAAGAATCACCACTGATTGGCTTCAACAAACACCCTGGGGAAAGAACTTTTCCCAGTGAGTCAGTATTGAATCAGGTCAAATTAAAGACAGTTCTTAATGATTGGGCTTTTCCCCAGAATTGCCAAAAAAGTCAAATAATGACAATTCTATGGGTATGGAGCTTTTTGGGATATTCCAAATCTCTTCTGCCCCATTCAGTGACTGTTATTCTGCTGGTTATCACGGCTACCATAGGTTACAAGAATGCTGGATTTCAAGGCTACCACAAACTGGGGAGAGGGTGAGGAGAATAGGGAAAGTTAGAACTCTGCAAAGATTGCTATTCTTACTGAGATTTAGCCATTTCCCTTCAATACATGCTCCTAGGATTGTTGCAAGACTATTTTCTAGAGTTCTGAAAACACTTTGACTCTTTGAAGTGTCCTCATAGCTTTTATATAGGAGTATATTGTTAGATATCCCTAGTCCACCATTATGGAAATATTTCCCAATATTTTTAATATCAATAGATAAACAAATAGATACAGATGTATAAATGGTGAATCTTGGATTACAAATTTGAATTTTACAAGGAATAAAATTTTTTTATCTTTTCGAGTTTAATTCCTCAGATTTATCCATGGTGATTGAAATTTAGTCCTATTCAATTAACACAAACTCTTAAGTTTTCACTTAAGTATCTAAGCAGTTATTTAATATCAAGAAGGTGGGGAAAAGGAAATATCTGGTTTCCATATTGCTCTATAAATGCTGATAACTACTGAGATGCTCACTGACCCACCAAGTCCTCATACTTCAAATCTTTCATGTCATGGCTAAGATATTCTAGTCTGCGGGGGCCTTCAGGTCCAGACATGCTCCGTGCTGTGTCACACATTCTGGATTTGCAAGAAATACTGGACTGCTCTCAAATTATGTCAAGACATGAGCTCTCTATGAGGTTACATCTACCAAGACAAAATCATAAGTATTTCTTTTGTGAGATATCCCCTCTCTTCTGGGGATTCTACCTCAGATAATCTTAGTGTCTTCTCTCAGATTCCATAAATTTCTCAGGTTGAATATGCCATTTTCTGAAGTCCATAGATACAAGGGCAAGACATAGAAACTCACAAATATCTAAGCTCTTCTTGCTTTTCCTCTGATTCTTATTCTTGTCTGACTGAGACTAGTTAGTCTCAAACTGGAAGCCTTACTCTGATTCCCTCTGTGTCCTTATAAATCTATTGCATACACCTAAATCCTTTCCATCTCCTCAAGAGCCTGAGATTTTGAAGCTAAAATTACAGGAACAAGTTCCTTCTTCTTTAATGGCATTTTCTTTTTTTGAGATAAGCTCAGAAATTCTATCTTATACCTAAATTAGTGAGAGTTGGTGAGGTCCTAAAAAGAAATATATCTGAGGAAAAGTGGTTAATATTTTCAAAATAGTGTCCTATCACACTAAGAAGCAGATCAGCACATTTGTCAATCTGCACTCGGTTTCTATTTTTAATTAAGGGGATGCGTTTAAACTAAGCCATAGTAATTTAAGTTAGCAATATTTGAAAAAGATTTCTGAATATATTGATACATGGGTACACTCAAAGATTTTGTCTAGGGAGATGTTTTAGCTTAGAATATTTATCAGTATGTCTGGAACACAATCTTTGGACATAATTTGATTTGGTATCCATCTAACTGGCGTTCCAGATGCACTGTGGCCAAAGTGGCTGGGGGTGGGGATGGGGCAGTAGTTCTAAGACATTTCTGTTGCTTTTAAAGACAATGATCTTGAGGAAAAAACTTTAATTGCATGTTTCATGACACCTTCACTAAAGTACAAATTGAACCTTCATTCTGGAAGCAAGCATGCCACATGCTCAATACCTAGTTTTGTTGATGAAAAATGGTACCTCACTGTTGTCCCTACCTTTCTCTCACTTAGCTATTCCTAGCAATCTATGTATGTACTTGACTGCCCCCCCTTCCCATTTACCATCTTTAAAAAACAAAGGCAGTCCTCAGATAGGACTTCATATTTTTAAAAAAGTTAAATGAGTATTTGGGATAGGAAATGGAGGGCTAGAAAGAGTTAAGCAAATTAAAAGTATTCCTCTCTGGACTTAGATGTGTCCTCCCAACTGTGAATATTGTAAGGGGTATCCTTATGAAAATATAACTCCCAGAGGGAACTTAAAGGCAATAAAAACAACATTAGCGTTTTTTCATAACTTTACAATGTCTTTATGCATGTGATAAAACCTTACTAATTATTGAAAAGTTATTTGTATTAAGATTTCAGAGCACAGAGATAATCTGTGCAATTTAGAATCCTGAGCCATCATCAGGGACCTGGCTAAGAGAACCAGAATTCCCTTGCCATCACCTCCAGTTGCATCAATGAACCTCAAACAGGATCCTTTGCTGGCAAATATTGGCTTACTGCAGTTTAAAAATAACTAAACATGTTGAGCAAATGTGCAGTGACACCAAAAATCAGTTTCCACAAACTGACTAAATATAGTATCTGTTGGGAAAAGGAAAATGAGTTCGAGTGGGTAAAAAAAAAACAACCAAGTTCTAGAGTGGAGTGCATACATTTCTTTAAATGGATGAAAAATTTTGTAATCAACATTCAAGGCTCACTAAATGAACAGAAGAAAGATGGAGGCTTACTGGGTAATTTCCCCAACTCGGCTCAGTATCAGTCTGGCAGGGAGAGTACAGAGTACCCTGTAATGCTCTTAGCACCCAAACCATACAACTGATTCCCCAACTCCTCTGATGAGCTAAGATGTGCTAAGCTAACTGTAGCCTGGGGGGAAAATACGGAGGCAAAATAACTTTGAAACCAAATCAGTCAAAGGGAGAAATAAAGTGGGAGAAACCCATTTATTGCTTGTAAGCAGTCGTCCACTTCTGCTTGCCTGTGTCTCTCAGGACCCTGCTGCAGAAGGAAAGGGCCCCCTCCCCTCAACCTCTCAGGTCCTCATATACTCTCAACTCCCCCTTGTAATTACCTATTGATAGGAGATGACTACTCTCCACCCCTTGGAAGCACCTATTGATATGGAAATGCACTAAGGCCAGGCAAGAAATTCTGGAAATTTGCAATTTTACCCACAATAACCAAAATTTTAAAGGCATATTATAGAAATTGTGGAGAGGAAGGTTACTGTGGTTTCCAAGTGTATTGAGGGGAGTTTGAGAGATGGAAAGGTCCTTAGAGGTCACTGAAGTACAACTCTGTCATTGTAAGGATAAAGAAATTGAGATCCAGAAAGATCAAGTGACTTGCTCAAAACCATGCATCCAATGAGTGTCAGGAACCAAGGTGAAAAGAGGTCTCAGCTTTTGAGAAAATATTCTTGCCACATAGGTAATGTAGGTGATGCATGGCAGAGCTATAATGAGAGCATATAAGCACACAAATAAACCTTTTATTATACTTTGAAAAGTGAGTATTATGGGGGTGGTGATTTGGGGATAGAGTTGTATTATTGTAGGACAACATTTGAATTCTATAGCAGTCTCTGAATACCAGGGGCCAGGAGCAGATGATGCCAATCTGAGAAAGGGAATTTGCTCCAGGGACAACACCCCATGAGTAGTACCCACTCAAATAACTAAGACTTATCTGTATTTGTAACCACCAGGGGCCCATGATGAACTGAATTCCACCTAAGAGCTGATGGCAGTAAGAATTAGATTCCCTATGCTAACACTCGCGTCCTGCTTAAAGTGTAAAATACCGTAGCCAAGGATCTAAGGCTCATTTGCTATGCTGGTACACCCATGGCAACTTAGTGGCATTAGTGCTCACTTAGTAACAAAAGGGAGCAGGCAGCAAATAAGTCAATTTAATTATAAAGTTTGCCAAAGGTCTGTTTAAATCCAGTAAGTGCAATAAGCCAGCGCAGCTGAGATCTACCAGCAGAACTAGAAGATTATTTCTTCATTGCTGTATTTCACAGGGAGTAAACAATCAGAAAGACTGTGAGGACGGTTTATGATTGAGTTCAATCACAGGCATTCATCGGAGAGAGGACTAGTGATGTCTGTCCAGCTCCTGTGTGCTTCTGAGAAGGCCTGAAGCATGAAGGTGCTGCCTGCTGGCAAAAGAAAGTTTGCAGGGGTGGAGTTCCATGTAATGACCTACTTATTATGAACAGCATGCATTTGTTAACCTGAAACCAATGCATTGAAAATCAAAATATGTTTCCACTTATTAAGTCTTCATTTTGCAAACTGAAGCAAAAGGGTCATGTTTTTATAAATACATACTCTCCTTCTGTGATCGCACACACACACAGATGCGTGCACATGCACACACACACACACACACTACATACTCCAACAATAACAATAAAGAAAATGCATAATAAAGGAAGACACAAGACTCAACATGTGGTTAAGTGAGAAATGTTCAGGCCGGAGAGGGATATAAGAGCAAAGAGCCAGAACAGTAATTTTTGGATAAGCAGAGGTGAGTCAGGAAACCCCTTGACTCTTTGCCTTCTCTGTTATTCATGTTATAACTTCTCATGAAAAAGAAAGAATGAATGAGAGCTACAAATCAGCTTTGTGCTTATGGTTAAGGTGCTGTTTAGAAGGCTCATATTTAGACTGACCTTCACTGGATTGAGGGGTTTGTTTGTCTGGGAAACCTCAAATCTCAAACCAGAAAGCAAACTGTTGAGAACCAACACCTGGAGGGAGATGAAATATTACCTTCCCACTGTACATGATTTTTCTTGATAAACCTTCAGGCAGTAAAGTCTGGATCTGAGGATCCCATGAGGAGCTGAAGAAGTTATACAGTTGTCTACCACTTGGCAGGCTTTTATCCGAGGGGTGCCCACCACTCTCCTGACTCATGGAGGAGGCAGCAGACCACAGTGGTTATGAACATGGACTCTGGAGCCCAACTGCCTGGGTTCAAATCCTTGCTGTGCAGTAGTTTCTTACCTACCAAATGAATATAATGATAAGACAATGCTTTAATTTTCCTTTGAAGATTAAATGAACATGTGCATAAGCCAATTACTTATCGCAGGCTAAGTTATGGTTCATATCTAATGACAATGTCTTGATGCTCTCTGTCATAGCTTTTTATCTGCTAAAAACAAATATATTTTGACATAGGTCATGGAATGGCAAGACTTCAGTCCCCTAAAGAAAAGTAAGTCAAAGTGATTAAGAGTACAAGTGTTAAGGTAGAATAGACCCAGACTAGAATACAGCTCTTCCACTTATTAACTCCATGATCTTAGTTAAGGTAGTCATTTCCAGGCCTCAGTTTTCTTATTTGTGAATTAAAGATAAGATTGCCTTAGAGGACTATTGGGCAGGTTAAAAATGCTTGATATATGTAACGTGCTTAGAATGGTAACTTGGTGGAGTAAGTACTCAGCAAAAGGAACTTTGGAGTTATTATTTTTATTATATCCTAGAATTGTAGAACTGGAAGTATAAATCTAGATGTTTAGTTGAAGCCAAGCATTTTATGACAAATCTACTTATCTATTATCTTTCTATTTCTTTAACTTTCTCTTTCTCTATTATTCAAGTGGCAGCTAGACCATTCTACACTTCTGCCTTAAGAAAGAGATATGACAGTAGAAAAGAAAGATAGGCAGCATTTTTCTGGCTTTGAGTTTCAAAAGCAAAGACCCTGGAGGCAATAGAAACAACTCAGTATAGACTACCAATTTGGGAATAAACTTGATAAAGGAACACAATTTCCCACACCCTAAGGCAGTTCCACCTCCCATAGACTGGGCTGAAGAAATGAAGTATGCATAGAAGTTGGTAAATCCCAAAGAAAGTAGGGCCTTATGCCCTGCTCCATGGGTCAAGCCCTGGAGAATTAGTAAAATCCCTAGATTTGTAGTATCTAAAAGCATTGGTGACTTGTTTCCCATTATGCAGAGTGGGCTAAAGGAATACAAAGTCACCAAAAAGGAAATGTTGCATGCTGTATATAGAACAGCAAAGCCTACATTACCCCTACCAGAGTTGACCACATCCAGTGAGCATTACAACATGAAAGTAGCAGAGAAAGCCACTGGAGCTGAAGGAGAGACTTGTAGAAAAAAGCAAGGGATGCTTTAGCTGCAACCTGGGTAGAGTGTCCACAGATGACCACATGGGAAAAAGGATGGCTCAGTGTTTGCCATCATTACTGCATATCATCAGTGGTTACATACCCATAATTCTCTCCTCACAATGAAGCCATGACACTAAATAAGTTTTCTAGAACTTAGAAACAGCCATGGAAAAATAGGCATCTCAAAATGACATTACATTTCTATCATGCTGACACAATAAAAATTAAGTTGAATTAAAGAAGATTAAACAAATTTATATTTCTTGCACAGATAACCTTGTGCAAGGATTAGAATAACTACCTACTACACAAGTGAAACTGAAACGTGGAGAAATTAAAATGAATTGGCTCATGTCACACTGTCCTCTGATATCCAACAAAATTAACTCTCTCTTTTCTTTTTTTCTTTTACAGGAAATTGTGCACTCCACATTTTATTTAAAATTCAGTCACTGGGAAATCGCTGCCTGATGATGCCAGCAACAGGGGAGTCACTTTTTGATGTGGCATGGTTTGGGGCAGGAGCCTTGAATCAAGGGTTTGAATCCTGAATCTGCGGCTGCCTGGATGTGTGGCTTAGATACAGGTGCTTAACCTCTCTGGACATCATCAGCTCTCTAACACAGTAAGTGGAAAGAAATCTTGATCTCACTTTATACACCCACATTTGCAGAAACATTCCTAATCTTGATATATTAAGGAATAACTGTGCCTTCAAATTATTTTCAGCAGAGCCTTTTTTCAAAGTATATCTTATGCACAATTCCAATATAGAGAAAAGGTAAACATAGATAAAGCCTGACTCCCTTAAAATCTCTCTATCAATCTGAAAAATAAGTTGAAGCAGGTTTAGTGGAAAGGCCACTGTATCAGTCTACTTGGGCTGCCATAACAAATTTCCACAGGCTAGTGGGCTAAAGAACAGAAATTCAATTTCTACAGTTGAGGCTGGAAATTGAAGATCAAGATGCTAGCAGGGTTGGTGTTTGGAGAGATCTCAATTTCTAGCTTGCAGATGACCACCTTTTCACTGAGTTCTCATATAGATTTTTCTCTGTGTATGCCCATGGGGCAAGGTGGGGTTTGTCTCTGATCTTTTCTTCTTTTAAGCACAGGAGTCTCTTCATAGTAGGGCCCCACCCTTATGAACTCATTTAACTTTAATAACTTCTTTAAAAGCCCTATCTCCAAATATAGTCACACTGGGGGGATAGGGCTTCAACATATGAACTTTGTGGAAATACAATTCAATCCATAACAGCCACCTGACTGAAAGTTTGGAAACCGGGGAGGTACTTTCAATTCTGATTCTCATCAGCTGATTCCAGAATAAGATGCCAAATGGCTCTGGGATACAATTTCCTATTTTTTCTAATGAATAAAATGAGCTAAATAATTTCTTGATCGATATTTTAAAATTATTTGAATACATACAAAAGTTTTAGGTCATTAGAATCCATCTGCCCAATCTATCCCTTGTTGTCTGTGTTATACAAATTCATACTTTGTTATTCTCTCAAGTTTCTATTACTACCCCCTCCTTGAATAGTATTTGAATATGCTGCCACTACTAATCACCTGAACACAGAGAACTATAAAAGCCAGAAAATTATAAAGTAAGGTTATTTGAAGGTAAGAGGGAACAACAAAGGCATCCAAGACTTGAGGGGCCATGTTTTTTGGAGGAAAGGAAATCATATTCAGGTGAGCTAGCATTGTCTTCTACTCTTGTGAGTCACTTTACCATAAATAAGTAGCCTAAAGTCAAAGAAACCCAGGAAGAAAATAGTGGCTTAGTGCTTTCAGTGGTCACATAAGTCTAGGGAATGAAATTTGGATTTCAGTGCTACTAAGACAATTAGGCCTCATGTTTATGAAAATAGATAACAAGATGAATCTAGAAAAAAAGATAAAATAAAAATGATAGTATCTAAGAATGCATTAACTAAATGAGGAACTCAGAAAATAGATTTATCACATATTAGACACTGCTGCAGAAAGGAAGATATCCAGCTGTAGCCAGGTTAGAAAAATGTAACAGACATATAGGACATCATGTAAAAGTCTAAAATACATGTAATTAGAGTCACAGAAGGAGCAGAAGCAAGGTGTTAAGGGAAAATAGTAAAAAAAAAAAGTCCAAAAGCAAGAAAAGATACCAAGCCACAAAGTTAGTAACAGTGTGACCCATATGCACGATAAATTCAAAGAAAAACTCATCTAGTTACAATGCAGAAAAACTACTTATAACCAAGGACAATGGTAAAATATTATAAAGACAGAAATAGACATTATGTTTTACAGATACTTATCTTCCAAGGAGCAATGTAAAAATATACAGCTGACTTCTCAGGGGAAACAATGAAACCAGAGAACAATAGAATGCAATATGAAAGTGCTGAAAGAAAATAACTATCAAACTGTAATTCTAAATGCCATAAATACTTTGTTCAAAAATATCAATAGAGTATATTTTCAGACAACCAAAAACTGAAAGAAATCATCAATAATATACCTGTAACAAAGAAACTACCAGAGGATGTTGTATAAGGGGAAGGAAAATAATCCCACAGAGAAACTTAGAAGTTCAAGAATGAAGAAATACACAATGGTAAATATCTGGGTAAACATACATGAATATTGAGTGAATAAAACATTAAACATTAGTCTTATGTGGTTGAGAATGCACAGAGAATTAAAGGCAACAGTAACTTAATTGGGGGAGGAGAATATTGAGGTTAAATTATTCCTTGCATTTTCATAAGAGTGGGAAAAATACTAACTTGTAATAAACCATAATAAGTCAAGGATGCATTTTATAATATCGAGGATATTAAAAGAACAGTAAATATATAACTGAAATACAATAGAAGACAATAATTAAATATTAAAGATTATTACCAGATTAACAAAAAAGAAGACAATAAATTGGGGAAAGATAGAACAGACTATGCAAATAGATAATTTATGGTAAAATGGTAGATTTAAACCCTTAAGGTAAATTTTAAATGTAAACAGATTATTACTCCAGATAAGAAATAAAAATTATGTGGCTGGATAAAAGAACAAAATCCAACCGTATTTTGCTTTAAATACTAATATATGAAAAGTTTAATAGTAAAAGGATAGATTGTAAGCAATACCCAAAAGAAAGCTGATTTAGTTCCTGTATCATATTAATAAGCTTTAAGAAGCATTATTAAAAATAATGAGAAATGATTCATATTGACAAAAAGATCAACTGACTAGGATATAAGAATTCTAAATTTGTATGTGCCTAATAACCTAGTCTTAAAATATGTAAGGCAAAACTACAAGGACAATCATAAAATACACAAGAATATTGGACTTTTTAAAAGACGCATTCAGTGATTATATGATAAAATAATAGTAAATACATAGATTTAAACAACATAAATGACCAACTTAACTTAATTGACTTATGTAAACTACAGAACTGCAAAAATATGGAATAAAAACTCTTTAAAAGCAAATGGAACATGAACATATAGGGCAAAAGCAAGCTGCAATAAAATTAAAAATATGAAATTGTACAGTTCAATCCCTAAAAATAGTAATATTATGATGGCAATCAATAAGCAATAATTAGAACATGCCCAAATGTTTATAAACCAAGAAAATCACTTGTATTTAATATTTATCACAGAATTCAATATTGTAAAGAAGTCAACTCCTTCCAGAATAATTTATTTAATAATACAATCCCAGTCAAATCCTACAATATATGCATGTGTGTATAGAAGTGCTAAGTTAACTCTAAAATTCATATGAAAATGCAAATACAAAGAATATTCAAGGCAATCTTGAAGAAGAACAAAGTTGGATATATTTCTATAACTATTTATCAATAATTACAGTAGAAATACTATGTATTACTGCCTCAAGTTAGACCTACTAGTAGGACAGACTAGACATCCACAGAGACCCACACATGTACAATTGCTTTAAAGGGTAACTGCTGGGCCAATTTGAATATTCATATACAAAAATCTCGACCCTCCCACATATATAAAAAAATCAATTTCAGCTGGATTCTAGAACAAAATGCAAAGGTAGAACAATAACACTTCCAGAAGACAGCAAAGGATAATTTCTTTATGACCTTGAGCTAAGCAAAATTTCTTAAGTAGGAGATAAAAAGCACTAAGCATAAAGAAAAATATTAGGAAATTGAATCTCATTGAAATTAAGAAGTTTTCATTATCAAAGACACCATTACAAGTTTAATAAAAAGGTAAGCCATATGGTGGGAGAATATGTTTGTGATACAGTTATTTAAAAAAGAACTCATATCCAGAACATATAATGAACTGACAAATAACTCATTAAAAAAAAATGAGGAAAAGACTTGAAAAAGCCACTTCACAAAAGAGGATGTCTAAAAGGCCAATAAATATCTGAAAAGATACTTGACAACATTAGTATTAAGGAAATGGAAATTATAACCTCAACCATGTTTCCAACCCCCTCAGAGAGCTTAAAAAAAAAAAGTGAAAACGAAGGGAAGGGAAGAAAGAAAATATTGCAATACCAAGTATTAAGAGGATATGGGGCACAAGAAACTTTTCTACATTAAGAATATTATTTGATAGTATCTCTTAAAACTGACATGTGCATTACTTAGGATCCAGAAGTTTCAGTGCCAATGAAAAAGCATATATGTACAAAAATGTACAAAGCAACATTATTCTTATATAATGACAACAATTAAAAAATGGAAAAAAAACTAACATTTGTCAATAGGAGACTGAACTAAAAGTAATATATTCACATGATATAATTTTATATAACATTGGAAATGAACAAACTAGAGTTACACTCACCACATGTTTTAATTTCATAAACCTAACACTAAGCAAAAGCTCTAGACATACAGGAGTTACCTTGGGAAGGAGGCGACTATGACTAGAAAACAGAAGTTTCTGATGTATTGATAATTTGCTATTTTATTATCTGGGTCGTGGTTGCATGGATGTATCATTTATTTTTTATTTTTTATTTTTTATTTTTATTTTTTAGATAATTATTTTTTATTGAAGGGTAGTTGACACACAGTATTACATTACATTAGTTTCAGGTGTACAACACAGTGATTCAACATTTATATACATGATAATTCTAGGTACCAGCTATCACCATACCAAGCTGTTACAATATTTTGACTATATTCCTTATGCTATACATTACATCCCGGTTACTTATTTATTTTACCATCGGAAGTCTGTCCTTTTTTGTGTGTGTGTGAGGGCATCTCTCATATTTATTGATCAAATGGTTGTTAACGACAATAAAATTCTGTATAGGGGAGTCAGTGCTCAATGCACAATCATTAATCCACCCCAAGCCTAATTTTCATCAGTCTCCAATCTTCTGAAGCATAACGAACAAGTTCTTACATGGAGAACAAATTCTTACATAGTGAATAAGTTACATGGTGAACAGTACAAGGGCAGTCATCACAGAAACTTTCGGTTTTGCTCATGCATTATGAACTATAAACAGTTCAAATATGAATAATCATTTGGTTTTTATACTTGATTTATATGTGGATACCACATTTCTCTCTTTATTATTATTATTTTTAATAAAATGCTGAAGTGGTAGGTAGATACAAGATAAAGGTAGAAAACATAGTTTAGTAAGAGAGCAAATGTAGATGATCAGGTGTGTGCCTGTAGACTATGTGTTAATCCAAGCTAGACAAGGGCAATAAAACATCCACGTATGCAGAAGATTTCTCTCAGAACAGGGGGGGTGAGGTTCTAAGCCTCACCTCTGTTGATCCCCAATTTCTCACCTGATGACCCCCCTGCGACTGTGCCTGTCTTAGGTTGTTCCTCCCTTGAGGAATCTTACCCGTCTCTGGCTAACCAGTCATCTTCCGGGGCCATACAGGGAAATGTGAAGTTGGTAAGTGAGAGAGAAGCCTTATTGTTTGAAATGGTTAGCTTTTTATTTCTTTGCATATTTATGCCCTGTGGCTTCTATGCCCAGCATTTGTCTTGAGGTATCTTTACCACTTGGAGGAGTTATGATACTCGGTAAATTTGATATGAGGCACGAATTCTATTTAAGAATTCGTTGTAATTAGGAAGGAAGAAGAAAAGCTATAGAAGTAGCAGGCGGGAGAAAACATGGGAAGATTGATTATTTCTTTGACATATCTTCCTGTAGAGTAACTTCAGCATGTATAGATTTTAAGCTACTACTTAAATTGCGCACACACATTAACATAATAGGAGTATAGTTACATAACCAAAGCATACCTGTAATTACCAGCCATCTCCAGTGAAACCAAGAAAACCAGTTAGGCACCCTAGGCATTTGTGAAAACTTATCAATGATATGATGGTTATTATCTAACTGAATTTGAATAGTTTGAGAAAAATCAGACAAATTAAAACAACCCATTCCTGGGCACTGTTCACATCCCATATGTTCTTTTAACAGTAAATAGTCTGTAGTTGTAAGATTTTGGAGCGCTACAATTTGCACTTCTCCTAATTCTTGGTTGAGTTCCAACAGTATAGATCCAGTCAAATTTGTTGTTTTACTGTATGCACAGGCCAGCTTAGATATCTCCTTCATTCCCATGGCAAGTCAAGGAGCTGGTGGGATGAGTGCATCTACAGCTGTAGCAGTGCGTGGATCTTTGTTGGGGTTTTTTGATGATCATCTTCTGGCATGAGTCTTCCCGAGAGTGCTGATGTTGGAAGTTCTCTTTCATATCGTATCTTAGTTCATTTTCGGGGTAGCCAAATTAGGCTTTGATCCTCTGTATAAACACAAACAGACCCTTTGCCTACACTTTTATATGTCCTTTATATCATTGTGTAGAACTCATTAGAGGTCACCACATAGGAACTGCATTTTTTTTTTTAATCATTAATCTACACTTACATGACGAATACTTTGTTTACTAGGCTCTCCCCTATACCAGGTCCCCCCTATATACTCCTTTACAGTCTCTGTCCATCAGCATAGCAACCTGTTGTAGAATCACTACTTGTCTTCTCTGTGTTGTACAGCCCTCCCCTTTCTCCCACCCCGCTATGGATGCTAATCTTAATACCCCCCTACTTCTCCCCCCCTTATCCCTCCCTACCCACCCATCCTCCCCAGTCCCTTTCCCTTTGGTACCTGTTAGTCCATTCTTGAGTTCTGTGATTCTGCTGCTGTTTTGTTCCTTCAGTTTTTCCTTTGTTCTTATATTCCACAGATGAGTGAAATCATTTGGTATTTCTCTTTCTCTGCTTGGCTTGTTTCACTGAGCAAAATACCCTCCAGCTCCATCCATGTTGCTGCAAATGGTTGGATTTGCCCTTTTCTTATGGCTGAGTAGTATTCCATTGTGTATATGTACCACCTCTTCTTTATCCATTCATCTATCGATGGACATTTAGGTTGCTTCCAATTCTTGGCTATTGTAAATAGTGCTGTGATAAACATAGGGGTGCACTGATCTTTCTCATACTTGATTGCTGCATTCTTAGGGTAAATTCCTAGGAGTGCAATTCCTGGGTCAAATGGTAAGTCTGTTTTGAGCATTTTGATGTACCTCCATACTGCTTTCCACAATGGTTGAACAAGTTTACATTCCCACCAGCAGTGTAGGAGGGTTCCCCTTTCTCCACAGCCTCGCCAACATTTGTTGTTGTTTGTCTTTTGGATGGCAGCCATCCTTACTGGTGTGAGGTGATACCTCATTGTAGTTTTAATTTGCATTTCTCTGATAATTAGCGATGTGGAGCATCTTTTCATGTGTCTGTTGGCCATCTGTATTTCTTTTTTGGAGAACCGTCTGTTCAGTTCCTTTGCCCATTTTTTAATTGGGTTATTTGTTTTTTGTTTGTTGAGGCGTGTGAGCTCTTTATATATTCTGGACGTCAAGCCTTTATCGGATGTGTCATTTTCAAAGATATTCTCCCATACTGTAGGGTTCCTTTTTGTTCTATTGATGGTGTCTTTTGCTGTACAGAAGCTTTTCAGCTTAATATAGTCCCACTTGTTCATTTTTGCTGTTGTTTTCCTTGCCCGGGGAGATATGTTCAAGAAGAGGTCACTCATGTTTATGTCTAAGAGGTTTGTGCCTATGTTTTCTTCCAAGAGTTTAATGGTTTCATGACTTACATTCAGGTCTTTGATCCATTTTGAGTTTACTTTTGTATATGGGGTTAGATGATGGTCCAGTTTCATTCTCCTACATGTAGCTGTCCAGTTTTGCCAGCACCATCTGTTGAAGAGACTGTCATTTCGCCATTGTATGTCCATGGCTCCTTTATCAAATATTAATTGACCATATATGTCTGAGTTAATGTCTGGATTGTCTAGTCTGTTCCATTGTTCTGTGGCTCTGTTCTTGTGCCAGTACCAAATTGTCTTGATTACTATGGCTTTATAATAGAGCTTGAAGTTGGGGAGTGAGATCCCCCCTACTTTATTCTTCTTTCTCAGGATTGCTTTGGCTATTCGGGGTCTTTGGTGGTTCCATATGAATTTTTGAATTATTTGTTCCAGTTCATTGAAGAATGTTGCTGATAGTTTCATAGGGATTGCATCAAATCTGTATATTGCTTTGGGCAGGATGGCCATTTTGACGATATTAATTCTTCCTAGCCATGAGCATGGGATGCGTTTCCATCTGTTAGTGTCCCCTTTAATTTCTTTTAAGAGTGACTTGTAGTTTTCAGAATATAAGTCTTTCACTTCTTTGGTTAGGTTTATTCCTAGGTATTTTATTTTTTTTGATGCAATTGTGAATGGAGTTGTTTTCCTGATTTCTCTTTCTGTTGGTTCATTGTTAGTATATAGGAAAGCCACAGATTTCTGTGTGTTGATTTTGTATCCTGCAACTTTGCTGTATTCCGATATCAGTTCTAGTAGTTCTGGGGTGGAGTCTTTAGGGTTTTTTATGTACAGTATCATGTCATCTGCAAATAGTGACAGTTTGACTTCTTCTTTGCCAATCTGGATTCCTTGTATTTTTTTGTTTTGTCTGATTGCCGTGGCTAGGACCTCTAGTACAATGTTAAATAACAGTGGGGAGAGTGGGCATCCATGTCTAGTTCCCGATCTCAGCGGAAATGCTTTCAGCTTCTCGCTATTCAATATATTGTTGGCTGTGGGTTTTTCATAGATGGCCTTTATTATGTTGAGGTACTTGCCCTCTATTCCCATTTTGCTGAGAGTTTTTATCATGAATGGATGTTGAACTTTGTCAAATGCTTTTTCAGCATCTATGGAGATGATCATGTGGTTTTTGTCTTTCTTTTTGTTGATGTGGTGGATGATATTGATGGACTTTCGAATGTTGTGCCATCCTTGCATCCCTGGGATGAATCCCACTTGGTCATGGTGTACGATGGTTTTGATGTATTTTTGAATTCGGTTTGCTAAAATTTTGTTGAGTATTTTTGCGTCTACGTTCATCAGGGATATTGGTCTGTAGTTTTCTTTTTTGGTGGTGTCTTTGCCTGGTTTTGGTATTAGGGTGATGTTAGCTTCATAGAATGAGTTTGGGAGTATCCCCTCCTCTTCTATTTCTTGGAAAACTTTAAGGAGAATGGGTATTATGTCTTTCCTGTATGTCTGATAAAATTCCGAGGTAAATCCATCTGGCCCGGGGGTTTTGTTCTTTGGTAGTTTTTTGATTACCACTTCAATTTCGTTGCTGGTAATTGGTCTGTTTAGATTTTCTGTTTCTTTTTGGGTCAGTCTTGGAAGGTTGTATTTTTCTAGGAAGTTGTCCATTTCTCCTAGGTTTCCCAGCTTGTTAGCATATAGGTTTTCATAGTAGTCTCTAATAATTCTCTGTATTTCTGCGGGATCTGTTGTGATTTTTCCTTTCTCATTTCTGATACTGTTGATTTGTGTTGACTCTCTTTTCCTCTTAATAAGTCTGGCTAGAGGCTTATCTATTTTGTTTATTTTCTCGAAGAACCAGCTCTTGGTTTCATTGATTTTTGCTATTGTTTTATTCTTCTCAATTTTATTTATTTCTTCTCTGATCTTTATTATGTCCCTCCTTCTGCTGACCTTAGGCCTCATTTGTTCTTCTTTTTCCAATTTTGATAGTTGTGACATTAGACCGTTCATTTGGGATTGCTCTTCCTTTTTTAAATATGCTTGGAGTGCTATATACTTTCCTCTTAAGACTGCTTTTGCTGCGTCCCACAGAAGTTGGGGCTTAGTGTTGTTGTTGTCATTTGTTTCCATATATTGCTGGATCTCCATTTTGATTTGGTCATTGATCCATTGATTATTTAGGAGCGTGTTGTTTAGCCTCCATGTGTTTGTGAGCCTTTTTGCTTTCTTTGAACAGTTTATTTCTAGTTTAATGCCTTTGTGGTCTGAAAAGTTGGTTGGTAGGATTTCAATCTTTTGGAATTTACTGAGGCTCTTTTTGTGTCCTAGTATGTGGTCTATTCTGGAGAATGTTCCATGTGCACTTGAGAAGAACGTGTATCCTGTTGCTTTTGGATGTAGAGTTCTGTAGATGTCTATTAGGTCCATCTGTTCTAGTGTGTTGTTCAGTGCCTCTGTGTCCTTACTTATTTTCTGTCTGGTGGATCTGTCCTTTGGAGTGAGTGGTGTGTTGAAGTCTCCTAGAATGAATGCATTGCATTCTATTTCCTCCTTTAGTTCTGTTAATATTTGTTTCAGGTATGTTGGTGCTCCTGTATTGGGTGCATATATATTTATAATGGTTATATCCTCTTGATGGACTGAGCCCTGTATCATTATGTAATGTCCTTCTTTGTCTTTTGTTACTTTCTTTATTTTGAAGTCTGTTTTGTCTGATACCAGAATTGCAACACCTGCTTTCTTCTCTCTGTTGTTTGCTTGAAATATCTTTTTCCATCCCTTGACTTTAAGTCTGTGCGCATCTTTGGGTTTGAGGTGAGTCTCTTGTAAGCAGCATATGGATGGATCTTGCTTTTTTATCCATTCTATTACTCTGTGTCTTTTGATTGGTGCATTCAGTCCATTTACATTTAGGGTGATTATTGAAAGGTATGAATTTATTGCCATTGCAGGCTTTAAGTTTGTGGTTACCAAAGGTTTAGGGTTAGCTTCTTTACTGTCTTACTGTCTAACTTAACTCGCTTGTTGAGCTATTATAAACACAATCTGATGATTCTTTATTTCTCTCCCTTCTTATTCCTCCTCCTCCCTTCTTCATATGTTGGGTGTTTTGTTGTGTGCTCTTTTTAGGAGTGCTCCCATCTAGAGCAGTCCCTGTAGGATGCCCTGTAGAGGTGGTTTGTGGGAGGCAAATTCCCTCAACTTTTGCTTGTCTGGGAATTGTTTAATCCCTCCTTCATATTTAAATGATATTCGTGCTGGATACAGTAGTCTTGGTTCGAGGCCCTTCTGTTTCATTGCATTAAGTATATCATGCCATTCTCTTCTGGCCTGTAGGGTTTCTGTTGAGAAGTCTGATGATAGCCTGATGGGTTTTCCTTTGTAGGTAACCTTTTTTTTCTCTCTGGCTGCCTGTAATACTTTGTCCTTGTCTTTGATCTTTGCCATTTTAATTATTATGTGTCTTGGTGTTGCCCTCCTTGGATCCCTTGTCATGGGAGTTCTGTGTACCTCTGTGGTCTGAGAGGCCATTTCTTCCCCTAGTTTGGGGAAATTTTCAGCAATTATTTCTTCAAAGACATTTTCTATCACCTTTTCTCTCTCTACTTCTTCTGGAATGCCTATGATTCTTATATTATTCCTTTTCGATTGATCACTCAGCTCTCTTAAAATTCTTTAATTCCTGGAGATCCTTTTATCTCTCTCTGCATCAGCTTCTCTGCGTTCCTGTTCTCTGTTTTCTAGTCCATTAATGGTCTCTTGCATCTCGTCCATTCTGTTTTGAAGTCCTTCCAGAGCTTGTTTTATTTCTGAATTCTCCTTCCTTAGTTCTTGCATATTTCTCTGCAAGTCCATCAGCATGGTTATGACTTTTGTTTTGAATTCTTTTTCAGGTAGACTGGCTAAATCTATCTCCCCAGATTCCTTCTCAGGGGAAGATGTAGCTGATGCTGAAGCTGTCTGGGTTAGTCTTGTCTGGATCATATTTTTTTGCCTTTTCATGTTGACAGGTGCTATTGACTGTCAGCTGGGAGGGCCAAAATTTTCACTTACTACTGGCCTTTCTTTACTGGGGCAACTGCGACCCCTAGTGGCTTGTGTTGGGTAATTGCGTGTAGAGTGGGTCTTTGTGTCTTGCCTGGCCGGGAGGGAGAAATTTCCCTTTCTGTGGGCGGAATTTGTCTCAGGCTGCTTCTCTGCTTTCGCAGCGCCCGGTGGGGTGATGGATGGGGGGGCTGCTTGACTGTTTGCCTCCGTGAGGGGTCTCAGAGCTGTTGCCCAGGGGGTTAGTGCACCCGGTTTTCCCTGTAATTTCCAGCTGCTGTACTGTGACCTGGGTTGTTTCCGTCAAGCTGTTAAGTCCCTGTCCCTTTAAGACTTTCAAAAAGCCCCCGCTTTTCTTTGTCACAGGGGCATCAGCTTCAGCACCCGCTCAGAGGTCTTACTCCCTGTTCCCCCAGTATCCAGGGCCCCCTGGGCACGTACTGTGTCTGCGCTCTGGCCCGATGGCTGGGGCTGGGTGTTCGGCAGTCCTGGGCTCCGTCTCCCTCCCGCTCTGCCTATTGTTCTCCCGCCGGGAGCTGGGGGGAGGGGCGCTCGGGTCCCGCCGGGCCGGGGCTTGTATCTTACCCCTTTCGCCAGTCGCTGGGTTCTCGCTGGTGTAGCTGCAGTCTGGCCACTGTCCTGCGTCTTCTGGTCTCTCTTTTAGGGCTAGTTGTGTTTGTTGTATTTTCAAAAGTATATATGTTTTTGGGAGAAGATTCCCACTGTCCTACTCACTCCGCCATGTTGGCTCCGCCTCGGATGTATCATTTTTGTAAAGATGTCTTGCACTGCACGCTTAAAATGTATGCATTTTTTCTGTGTATATCATAATTTAATAATGAAAAAGAACAGATAGAGTAATGAAAATGTAGAAACACTTTCACTATGGATAAAGTCATCTGGTTGGGAACACCAACAATGACTTTACTGGTGATGAGCAAAAAAGTTAGTGGACGCTTGGAAAAACACAGTTGGTTAAATTTTGTAAGGCACCAACATACAATTCCATGCTACACTCTTATTAAGTATCCCAGAATTGGGTAACATATCCTGGTAGATACAAAAAAATCTCTCATAACATGATTTTGATTTTTTTATAAGTCTACTGGAGAGTCAAGGTATATATAGCCAAAATAAAGAATAGCCCTAGTAGGTTTGTAATACACAGAATTACATAGAAGAGATTGTAATATACAGAAATGATGAAAATAATCAATATTGGAAGAACAAGGGCAGAACTCAAACGGTATTGAGTGGGGCTCTGGATGCAAAATATACAGGGGTACAATTTTTGTCTCACCAGAGGGTTTTCTATCTGGCCACAAGGACCCTTTAGAGAATATTAGTTTGTCTGATTGTCTGTAATAGGGGAGTTTAATTCTGCAGTGCTTTTTTGGGATTTTTTATAGCATATATAGTAGATAAATCAAGCTATTTAAAAAAAATAAGATTCACAATTTGCTTCCCTTGAACTCAGTAGAGAAGGATTTGGGCTGAGCAGCATAAGTGGCAGCTGAGAAACTGCCTTGCCAGCCCGGTCACTCTGTGACATCGCTCTGTCTTCCCTGGGCTCCCCAGAGCGGCCCTGAGAGCTCATTCCAGGTAAAAAAAAAAAAAGAGAGAGAGACCAGAAGGTCAAACTTTGAAAGAGGGGTCATGGCAGATTTTTAAAAGACCAGGGGTTTTTATTTATTTATTTTCAAACTGCATTTGGCTAAAAGAGTTAATTTCCCCTGAACCTTCAAGCACCCGATGAGCCTGCACCTCCCAAGGACTCTTTTCTTCTTTAAAAGCACAATTGTTGTGCAGTTTCTCTCCCAGGTGTGGATTCATTAGCTCTTGACTGGCTCTCCTTGTTTGCTGACTACTTGTGGAAAAAGCCATTTACCCTGGTGAATGTCAAGGTTAGTGCAAACTGTCCTTGCCATCAGTCTCTCTGGCAGAAGGTCAGGGATAAGCTTTCCTCAAATGGGCAGCGTCAAACAAAGCAGAGACGGACTTAACTCACCAAAAGGAAGAACGAAGGCCTGCTCTGGAGTTGATAAACATTCCTGTGAGCTCTGAGAACAAAGGATTAACTCTTCCCTTGCCACTTCAAACACTGCCCACTGGAAGATGCCTTATAATATCTGGATATTTTTGAAGCTGTGAGATGTGCATGTAAAGTAATGAAAAACTATATTCATCCATATCTATATCCAACTATCTATCTATAGTTGATACATAGATATCCAGCATATCTATCTATATGTCATCTTGTTTGTTTAAACAAGTATTATACTTTCAATGCGCCCAGTTTAGAGGTGTGTCCCATTATCCTAGCCTTGCTCTAGTTGATCTTTTTTTTTTAGTTTTGTCATTTCTCTCCTCAGTTTACTTTTATAGATAAGTTACAAACCACAAATGAAGAGCTGCCACAGTCTAAAATAGATCTTTATTTATTTACATAAAATAATACAATTTTGAAGTTGGAAGGAACCTCAAGACTAACCTAGTCTAACCTTCCACTCAACAGATAAATCCTTGGCAGCGGCTCTGGCAGCTGTCACCCAACGTCAGCTTGGTTACTCGCAGCGACTGAAACAGCCCTGCCTCACAGGACAGCTGCTCTGCAGCAGGGAAAGTTTGTTGCAAAGAAAGCTTTACCTTATACTTACTAAAATCCATCTCCTTAGAAATTCAACCAGTTGTTTCCATTGTGCTTTCTAGCATGATAATGAGAGCCAGTGCTTCCTCAGCACAACAGCTCTCCAAACATCATGCAAGACAGAGGTACTTCTGTCTCTTAGAAACTATCCCACTTCTCACATGACGTGACTTCCAGACAAGACATTCTTCTGCTTCAGCTCCTCTGCCTCACCACTAGTAATGACCACTAGTTTTTGCAATGTGTCCTTAAAACATGAGATCCAGAAATGTGAACCATATTTCAGATGCTGGACTATGAACTTCATATACATATTTGTATAATATATTATGTATATTTATATATTATATAGTATATATTTTCAATACTTTCAATACATCATGTCCCACATTGACTAACAAAGGAATCAATTAGTACCAAGAAGACTTTTTGCATAAGCTATAGCCAGGCAGGTTTGCTTTTGCATTTCTGTATTCCAATCACAAATCATATGCCAGCTATATGTTTTTAGTTACATCATATTTTTAACATAACTGTTTGCTACACACATTTAGCTACCTGCTATATTAACATACAAAAGTCCATATCATTCTTACAGAAAATACTGGGGACCCTGTGTACTATTCTCTTGGGCACACCATTTGCTGTACTCACCCTTACTATTTTTCCCTTTTGGTTTTGCTAGACATGTTTCTCTATTTCAAAGTTATCTCCAGAGCTCTTCACCAAATCACTAAGATATAATGCCTTGCATAATTTTAATGACCTAAACACTTTCCCAGAAACACAAGTCTTGCTCTTTGGCATGAATCATCACTTATTCAATCAGATAGAATTAGAAATAGATGATTTGTACTCATGGGTGCATTTCTCCCACATAAATTAGAAATAAGACATCTCAGAGGTGCTTCTTATGTCCTCTGCAGCTCATCTCCTGTACATGATCCTGATTTTGCTTTCTTGTGACTTTTTAAAATCTTTGTTTTAGACTTAAATCATGTGGATTTTTTCCCCAGGCTTTCTAGAATTCTTCCACATCATATAATTATCTGAAACATTAAAAAGTGTTCCTTCTTTACCTTTCCTTCATTCACCTCCTCCTCCGGCAAGGAAACAAACCACTACTCATAGTGTTGTTGGGCAGCTGTGTCTGGGGAGGTTTCTCCCTGTGCACTAGGTGAAAACTACACCTGCATGGGGGAGGGCTTTTTACTCTGAATGAGAAAGAATTCTCAAACAGGTGGAAGGAGTGTCAGATAAAGAAGGAATTCATTAACGGAGAGCAGTAGTGAATGGTAGCAGCCATGCAGGCAGCAGAGAACAAGGAAGAGCAGAAGGGGAAAAGGGAAGCTCATTGCAGTCCTGCTCGGCATAGGGCAGATCCCTTGCTAACTCTTAAAGCCAGAGTCCCCTGGAGTCCAGTGTCTGAATCTGCACAGCATGGGAACTAATTCCCTAGCACACCAGGATTTGGGGAACCTGCAGAGCACTGGATGGAATGAGATTATGTTCTTGGAACTTCACAGAGGCAAAGAAAGGAGATTTTCATGCAGAGTACCGAACAGCATGATCATACAGCTGCAGTCCTGTTTGGGTCACCCAGGTGATGGGAACTTGCAAGTCCAAATCAGAGATCTCAGTAGCCCTTCCCTACTTGTCTAGAGTAGAACTGAGACAGAGTGAGGACTTGTGCTTACGTCTAGAAAACAGAATGAAACAGCAAAGTAACAAAGATGCTTACTACTAGAAGGGCACAGAGACAAAATGCCATAAGTTGAATAATGAGAAGTTTTTATTTAAGACAAAAAGCACACACTTGAAGAAAGGGGAGTGTGGGCAACCTCAGGGAGAAGGTGCACTTGGAGGCTTAGGATTCTGTCTTTTAAGGCTTTCAAGAATGGGGCAAAGGGCAGGGGAGAGGAGGGGAGTGTAGGCTTGACACGTGGTCTCATGATGTCCATCTCCTGTGAGAGACATTGTGTCATTGTCTATACTCTGTCCTCTACTATATTTTGCAAGATAAACTTAACACAAGGAATTTACTGATCCTGTTCTTCTCCAAGATAGTGGTTACCCTCAAGTACAGGGAACATATCAGTGAGGGCTGCTTTCCCTGCCTTAAGATAGGCTGTTGGCTCATTAGCAAAGAATATATGGGGATTCTTACTTATTAAATCCTTGGTTTTTAAAATGAAATCTTAGCCTTAAGATGGAGTCCCTCCTGTTCTTCCTATACTGTTTATATTTTGGTATTTTTCATCAAAGGCAGGAAAAGTTCTTTATGATGCTTGTCCTATGTTCCTGCCCTGCCTCAATAGCACATGCAACTGTTCAGAACTTGAGGGAGGAAAGTTACCCTAGAGCTCCAGAATGTGAAGATGATTCCTGCAGTGTCCACACTTGCTGGAGGTCCATTATGAACTGGTGTTTTGTGTGGCTTCTCCTAGAAACTGTCTCATAAATCATCATGGCAGACTACTGTCTTGTGTGTTCATTCCTGAATGACTTGATTTTTATTTCAATTGCCAGGTGACTTCACCCTCCAACCACACTGTTTCTTTCACAATCTACAAAGGTCTTAGCAATGGACACTACCTTATATTACTAGATGCCAGTATCATCTTTCTTAGCAAACTTTTAAAAACACCAAGAACTTTAGACAGCTTTTCTCTCAAGTTTCTTCATCTTTTATAGAAAGCCTGTTTTCCTTGCATTTACCCCCATTCCCTGCTCTCACAGCCATGTTAACGCTTGCTCAGACACTTCACAACTTAAACCTATGAACTTGCAATAACTTCCCAACTAGTTACCTTATCTCTAGACTCAAAGCTCCAAATCCATCCTGTGTGCAAGTACAGAATGTACTTCTGCATTTATTTCCTGACTTAAAATCTCTTCATTTTTCCAATATGAACCAAATACAGTCTCATCTCTGTATCTACACTTTACTAGTTGTAAAGCAGTTGTAGGTACAATAAGACTTTATGTTTGAAAAACAGGTGGCATTATAATAGACATAATAAACAATATTGAGATCCTATATAATTATTACTCTTTTCCTTAAAAGGAGTCTTCTCATCACTCCAGTTTGGACAAGAATGAGCCATTTAAAACTCTGCCAACCATAATAAGGCCTTCACGAAGTCCCGCCCATTTAGATAATCCCAGAAAAAGCAACAGATACTGACCTTTTCCAGGAAGTACTAAGAAGAAAACAGTTCTAAGTTAAGTTTGATTATTACCTTCGATTCTAGTACACCGTCAGTGCTACAAGGTTTCATCAGGCCCCTTGCTGCTATGTGCTGAGGGCTCCACAAATGTTTCTCTTCATCCCCTCTCCCTCTATGGATGGTATAATCCATGCAGGTAGGGAGGAGAGAGGCTCATTCATTGACTGCACCTGCTAAAAGGAGGAAAATCAATTTTCATCATCCAAAAATACAGAACTGCTGGCACACAAACTAGTTGCTCAAGGTCCCTAGGGCCCAGAAGGGGAGACCCACTAAGAAAGACATACGCTTAGAACAGAAGTCACTACTCTCTCCATGCAGCCATAATAATAATAAGGGAAGTGGGGAATAATGAGGTGGAGGATGGAATGTTCTGTGTAGCTCACCAGTTCTGCAATATAGAGACATTTTGCATCAGTATATCAGTTGGGATCTTTCTAAAGGTAATCTCTAAGTTTTATTCATCTAAATGTTCTCACATGCTAAATTTAGCTGAAAGGTAGAACCTATTGTGAGTCACCTTTTACTGTTACTTCAACTCTTCACTACTTCTATTATTATTTTTTCCTATTAGATTCTTTTCTTATTACTGATCTTTCAAGTTAGAATTTCAACATTTGATACCAGAGATGATTTGTGGGGAAACACAAAAGTATAAATTTGCATTTTAAAAAAATAAATCTCACAGAGGGGCTGATAAAACCACATACACCTTGACACAAGTGAGTGTTACAGTATGTTTGTAATTCATATTTTAATTATATAAACAATGAGCAAACACACATTTTATACATTCAAACAATATATAGCTAGATAGACTAAAAGAACAAACATGTCACTTCACATATCCTGACCTCACTCCTCTCCACAGACCTAATCCCTCTGTTAATGCTGTGTATCTTCCTGACTTTGCACTATTCACTTTCATAAAATACATATTCACATATGTGCGCTTAGTATATAAAGAAATGATTTTCTTCTGCATAAATAGGATAGTACTCAATTCTGTTTTATAACTGTTTTTCCATTTAATATCTCCTTTGAAGATCTATTTCAGAATTTGTAAATCCACCTGTTCTTTTAGATTTCTGAATGGTGTTCCATTAACACGGATGAACTTAATTCACATAAATATTTCACTACTGAAAGTTGTTAGGATCTTTTACCCCCCAATTTTTCTCGATTACAAAAAAAAGCCTCACAATTGCCACAATGAACATCATTTTATCATCTTATTCATGTGCTTTGCAAACATTGCTCAAGAGTAAATACTGAAAAGTGAAAAGTCTAGGTCAGAGTCTTTGAGAATTTTGATAGAAACTGACAAGTTGCCCTTCTAAAAAGACTATACAGTTATATTACTACCAGTAGTATATGATGGTTCTTATTTCCCTACATATACTCAAATGCTACATAAGTGTTTTTAATCCTTTACAGTTTTTTTTTTTCATTTGAATGTTCCTGACTTTTTAAAGGTTTCTGTTTGTTTTTGCGTTGAACTGACTATTCATTTTCTTGGACAGTGTATTGAGATACAACATGCTTTTCTTCTTGAGTGTCTCATTTTCTTTCTCGCTCACTGCAGATAGAAATGTGATAGATAGGCAGATGATAGATAGATAGAAAATAGATAGATAGACAGATAGATAGATAGATAGACAGATAGATAGATAGATGATAGATAATGCTTGGTTGTTTTTTTGACATACGTATGTATATTTTACATATTTTTACATACTTTATATATGTTAAATTATATTTTATGTATATAGTTATATATATTCAGCCTGTCATTTGTCTTTTTTTCTTAGCTTATGAAATCTTTGTCATACAGAATATTTAATTTTTATGTCATAAAACCTGTCAATCTTCCCTTGCAGTTGACTTTTACTTTTTTTCCTTTTCTGCCTTCTCAACCCTAAGGTTTAAAAAAAGTGTCCTAAATTTTCTCTTTTAAAACCTTTATTGCCTTTCTTTTTGTTTTAAAAAATAAACAACTTGTGCCTTTATTATTTCATTCAAATGTTTATTGAGAATGGGTATTGATTTATATGAAAGAGATTTTATTCTTTACTGGGATCCCATATTATCTTTTAATCTATTAATTACTTATTTAATTATATCAATACATTTTCTCATACTGAACCATTCTTGTATTTCTGAGATACATCATACTTGTTTGGGATTTAGTATTACCCATTACTAGATAAAATTTGTTTGTATTCAATATATTTATCTTTATCTGCTTACTTTTCATCTATGCTTAATAATAAGACTTTTAGTTTTGTTTATTTGCTTTTTATATAGTATTTTCTCTTGTTTTGGAATTAAACATACTAACATTGTAGAACAGATTAGAAAAGTTCTCTTCATTTTTTTTCTAGGTTCTGGAATACATTATGATTTTCTTGAGAATTTGGAGAATATAATTATTTAAACTTTTTAAAATAATTCAGAATAGAGAAATAGAGAAGTGCAAAAAATACAGTTTATAATTCAATGATTATCACAAAGTGAAACTCCATGTAATTTTCATCCAGATCATGAGACAGACTATTACCAGGACCCAAGATGACTACCTTTCATGCCTTCTTCCAATCACTGCACTCTTTTTCCTCAAGTATGATCAACGTCTTAACAGTACAGTCAACATCAACATTACTGAATGTTGTGGAATCATATACCATGTATCTCCTTTCATGTCTGACTTCCTTTGTTGAACATGTTTATGAATTTGTTCCATGTTTCAACATGTAGCCATAGTATATCCATTTCATTACCTTATAATATTTCATTGTATAGCTATACTACAATTTACTTATTTAGTATGTTGTTTCAGGTTTTGGCTATTAGAAACCATGCTTCTATTGACTTTCTCTGATGATTTTGGCATGCACGTGCATGCATTTCTACTGGGTATCCCAAGGAGTAGGAATGCTTTAGCTGGTAAGGCCAGCGCTATCAATTGTCATTCCCAGTAGCACGGAACAGCAGCAATGATCCATAGCCTCTATTTTTCCTACAGCTTTCCACTGTCATTCTTTATAAATCAAGTCTCCATATATGTGTATATCTGTTTCTGACTCTGTTCTATTTCAAGAATATATTTTCTAAGTATATATCTATACCACACAGTTTTTGCTGTTGTAGCTTTAAGTTTGATATATAATAGAAGTCCTAGCAAATATATTTGTTCCTTTTCCATATGAATTTTAGATTTAGCTTGCCAATTTCCATAATTCAAACTATTGGAGAATTTGTTTGGGATTGTAGTTACTCTAAATATAAATTTGGGAAGAACTGATATTTTTATAATTTGAGTCTTTCAATAAATTAACATGTTATTATCTCCATTTATATAAACTGTTTTCTCTCAATATTGTTTTGTAGTTTTCTGTGCAGCAGTTATAAACATCTTCCTTTAGATTTGCTGCTCTAAATAATTACTGTTATGCATTGAAATGCTTTCTTCTGAAATATTTCATTTTCTTCTGTTTTTGAGCCTCATATAAAGAAATGTGATTTTTTATTTTTGCTACACCCATTTATTAGTTTCAATAATTCATGTGAAAGATTAAAGATTTTATTATGATAATTATATCATTTTTAATCATGAATATTTTAATTCTTTCATTTCTCACTTCTTTAATTTCTTTTTAAAATCTTACTGCCCTAAAAAGGACTTCCAGTAAAATGTTGACCAGTACTGGTAGAGTCATCCTTGAATCATTCCCAATATTGAGTACCTTTCAATATTTCAACATTAAGTCTGATATTTGCTGCAAGTTTATTTATAGTTAAATTTTATCAAAGGAAGGAAATTCCATCCCTACTTTGCTCAGATGTAGTGATGTGTTTGAATAATGAGTAGCAAATGTTTCTAAAACTGCCTTTTTACATTTACTGAAAATGTTTTTATTTTCCTTAACTGTGTTGATGTGAATTACATTAATTAATTTTCCAATGTTAGACTTTGCATTTTGGGAATGAAAATAACTTGATAGTGAAATGTGATGATTTTTATTTATTGTTGCATTAGTTTGCTCCTTTTTGTTTAAAAATCATCATCTATGCTTATAAAAGATAATGACCTGCAGGAGTCCTTTTGTAAATCATTGCCACTTTTGGTTATAGGGGTTATGGGGGTTATGCACACCACATAAATTTAGTTGGAAGTTCACTAATTTTCTTTTTGTTTTCTATTCTCTGGAGAGGATGTATAAGACTGTCATGATTTTCTTCTTAAATAATTGGTAGAATTCACTCATGATGCCATCTGGCCATGGAGTGTATTTATTAAAGTTGACTTTTCATAAGGGAGTCATTTTTGTTTAGCAGTTATGTGTATCTAAATATTTCTTCTTATTCTCATTTTTGTAAGAGGAATTTTCCCTAAAATTTGCATTTTTTATATTTTAAAATGTCTAGTATAAAGTTGTTCATAATATAAGCATATTATTTATAAGATCTGTAGCAATGTCCTTTTTCACTCCTGATTTTGACATTCATTCTCCCATCAGTTTTATTCAAATCTGAAATTAATTAATTTCAGAAATATTTCAAAACATTTCCAAAGTTAACGTTTGGCTTTATTGCAAAATTGTTGTCTAGTTCTTTAATTTCTGCTGTATTTACAATTTTCTTCCTTCTACTTTCTTTGGCTTTCACACTGTTATTTTATACCTTACTTTCTTTAGATGGATGCTCAGATTATTTTTTGATCTTTATTATCTTCTCATACATGTAACTAAATCTGTAACTTCCCTTTAAATTTCCTTACCTGGAATATGCAAGTTGTATTTACATTATCACTCATAAATTTATAATTTTGTCTGTAATTCTTTTTTTGACTCAAAATCTATTTGGAAGTATACTTCTTAATTTCCAAATATATGGGACTTTACTAATTATCTTTGTGTTTTGTTTCCCTGCTTAATTTGCTGTGTGGTCAGAGAACATATTCATATTTTAAAATTTGTTTAGACTTTCTACAGGAATCAACATATAATCTATTTTGGTTAATGTTCCATGTGCACTTCATATGAATTTATATTCTGCAGATGCTGGATGCAGTATTCTATATCAGTCACGTTTGCTAATTGTATTGTTCAAATATTATATTATTCTGTCTTATCATTTATTCTTGGTTTTATCAGTTAATTTAGACAAGTGTGTTAAATGTATCACTATGATTGTAGATTAATTAGGACTTTTTGGTAATTGTTTTGTGTATATATGTATGCACACACATATATACATTTACTTTAAATATTTATTTTCAGTGATGACAGAGATTAACATTAGAGTATAAATTCTTGACATATTAAAAAGTATAATGACAGTACTTTCATCTTTACCCAGGCATTTCAATGACCTCAAAATATTTTAATTCCATTTCCCATTCTCATATCCTGTAAGCTACTATTGTTTATTTTGGATTCTCAGTATATGAGTAAAACCCTGAAATACATTATTCATATTTTATTTTTATACTCATTGTTCATTTAGATGTACCCATATGTTTACCTTTTTGTACTTATCTCTCCTTTCTTAACATTTTAAGTCATTTCATTTTTTTCTAAAGAATACCTTTTGGAATTGCTTTTAGTTAATGTTATAGACTTTTTTTTTTACTGTTTTTCAGAAAGTGCCTTTATTTCAGAAGGATACCTTACTAGTTATAACATTTTGCAGAAGGATACTTTACCACTGATAAAATTCTAGGTTAATTTTTTATTTCTCAGCATTTTGAAGGTACCATTTCAAATGTTTTCTGGCTTCCATTGTTTCTGTTGTCAGTCAAACTGTGGCTCCTTTGAAAGAAATTTTTTTTTTGCTCAACTATTTTAAGATCTTATTCTTTGTCATTAGTTTTTAATAGTTTTACTCTGATAGGTATAATTTCTCTTAATTTGTTTTACTTGGGATTCAAGGGCATTCATTTATAATTTGTATTTATATTATAGATATTGTCTCTTCAAAACTACTTTCTCAAAAACTGTTTTCCTTCTGGATATGTCTTATCATGTATGTTAGAACATGTCCCTTTTCTCTCCTCTGTACTGTCCTTCAGTTTGTTTTTCTATGCTACATTTATGACTTTTTCCATCTATGTACTAGTTTCTTATTTCTCTTTTCAAATGTACCTCATATGCTCTTAAATCTTTGCATTGAGTTCTCAACTGTGGTACTTAACACTGTTCAATTACAGCATTTTCATAAAAGTTTTCAAATATTTATTTTTAGCTTCACTGAAACCATATGGATCTGCTGAATTCTTTTTCAGAAGATTTGAACTTACAAATTCAATTTCCTCAATAGTTACATGACTATTAAAAATATCTGTCGCATGTTGAGTTTAGTAGTTTACACTTTTTGAGAACTGGTCCACTTCATCTAAGTTGTCAAATGTATGTGTGTAGAGTTGCTCATATTAATTCCTTAGTATCCTTTTAAAGATACTTTTAAAGATACTCTGCAGAGTTTGTTATGCTGTATCCTGTTTCATTCTTGATATTGGTAAATTGTCTCTTCATTCTTTTTTCTTTGTCAGTATTATTAAAGGACTGTCAATTTTATTATCTTTTCAAAGAACCAGCTCTTTGTTTCGTTGACTTTGTCTAGTATTTTTATTTTGTCTAATCTCTAATCTTTTCTTTATTATTTCCTTCCTTTTTCTTGCTTTCAGTTTATTTTGTGCTTTTTTTCCTTCTTTCTTGAGGTCAGAGCTTAGATTATTGATTTGAGAATTTTAATTTTTCTACTGTAAAAATTTCCATCTCAGAACTATTTCATCTGTGTCTCACAGTTTTTGGTATGTTGTGTTTTCATGTTCATTTAACTTAACATAATTCTTTAATACCCTTTGAGACTTGCTCTTTGATCTATGAATAATTTTGAGGTGTATTGTTTAATTTCCAAGGAGTTTGATAATTTTCTCATTATAATCCTACTACTGACTATTCATTTAATTGCACTGTGGTCAAAGGACACAACTAGTATGATTTCAATTCTTTTAAATGCGTTAAGCTTTGTTTTATAACCCAGGATACGGTCTAGCATACTATATGTTCCATAAGTACTTGGAAGTGTATGCTGTTGTTTTGGGTGGAATATTCTATAAATGTCAAATAGATCCTGTGAGATCACCTATAACTTTACTGATTTTCTGTCTAGTTGTTTTATCAATAGTTGAAAGAGGGATATTGAAATTTCCAAGTATAATTGTGGGTTTGTCTACTTTCAGTGTTACTTCACATATTTTCTGCTTTGTTGTGTGAAACATATACATTTAGGATCACTATATCTTCTTGGTATACTGACCGCTTTTAATGAGTATGTAATATCCCTTTCTGTCCCTACTTATTTTTTTTACCCTTAAGTCTACTTTATATAATATTAATATAGCCATCCCTGCTTTCTTTGAATATTTGCATGGTGTATCTTTCCCTAAATTTTTTTACTTTCAATACACCTATTATCACTATACTTGAAATAAATTTCTTATAGATAACATGTCAACAGGTCATTTTTTCTTAATGCATCCTGCCAATCTTTGTCTTTTAATTGGTCCATTTAAACCTTTTATATTTAATGTGATTATTGATAAGTTAGGGCTTAAGTCTGCCTCTTTTTGTTGTTGTTATTTTCTATTTGTTACCCCTGTTTTTATTTTCACTGGTTTCTTTTTCCTGTCTTTTTGTGAATTAATTGTACATTTTTATAATTCTATTTCAATTTATATGCAGTGGTATGAAGCATCTATCTCTATACATTTTTAGTGATCTTAGGTAATACATTATATATATATACCTTATCAGATTTCAATGGTGTCATAATTTTATAGTTTGAGTGATGTATAGAAACATTATCTCCCTTTACATCTTTACCCTCCCACATTCATTAAATAATTGTCTTAAATATTTCTTCTACATACACTGAGAACCACTTTACATAAAAACAATTTAGAAAACTCAAGAGAAGAAATGTCTATTTTAGTTACCCAAATATCTGTTCTTTCTGTTATTTTTTCATTCTTGATATTCTAAGAGTTCTTTATTCTTTTTTTTAATCATTTCCATTTTTGTAAAGAGAACTTAGCCACTCATGTAGGGTAGGTTTACTGGGGGAAAATACTCTCAGTTTTCCTTCATCTGAGAACATCTTGATTTCCCCTTCATTTTTGAATTAAGACAGAATTCTGGGGGTACCATCAGCAGGAATGGCCCAGAGTAAAGACCTCTAAAATCTCACTCTTCTACAAAAGCCATGAGAGAGCTGGGAAAAATAGCCAAATAAAGCCTTGCAACAATCTAACAAGTGTGTTTATTCAAGAACAATAGATAAACCGTGATAAGAATAGGAAATGGTGTGGCATTTTAACTTGTGATTTTCCAATCACTCTCTCTCTCTAAATCCATAGAATCTTTGAAAACTGAAGTCCCATAATCAGAGTAGGTGTAAAAACCAGCAGTTGTAATGTGTACAGAACGGGTTTGTATCTCCTCAGATGTTCCATACACATAGAATTGTCATTACGTTACTTGTCTGGAAGTTTCCCAGAAACCCCAACGTGCATGAATTTTCTTTATTTCACTATACTCAGAGCTCACTCTCTAAAAACAGCTTTTTCCGCAGAAAATGTTCAAGACGTTTAAGGGGATCTCAGTATTATTGTTTAGCAAATCAGCCAATAAGCTAACTGTGCAGATATTTCAGTGGCCACACATGAAAAGGATAGTAATTAAACAGCCACGAAAATAACATACAGCAGCAACAATAAAACCTGGAGATGGTGGGGAAACCTGATTTCTAGAGTTGCTACATTATAGAACTTAAATATATTTGAAAAAGATGGGTTTCCAATTGTCAACAGAAAATTATGAGATGTAAAGACATAAGAAATATGGCCTCTACACATTAAAAAGTCAGTCAATAGAAACTACCCTCATGAAACTCAGAAATTGTATTTAGTAGATGGACTTTAAATAAGTACTTAAAATATGATCAACGAAAACCATGACTAAAGAACTGAAGGAAAGAATAATAATAATAATGTCTCATTAAATAGAGAATATAAAAATAAAAAATAAACCCTAATGTCTGCACAAAAACCTGCACACAGATGTTTATAGCAGCTTAATTAATAATTTTCAAAACTTGGGCGCAATAAAGACATCCTTCAATAAGTGAATGGGCAAATAAACGATGGTATGTCCAAACAGTGGAATATTTTTCAGTGCTAAAAAGAAATGAGCTATCAAGCTGGCAGGTGTTAGTGGGATTCAGGCAGACAAAACTCAAGGCCCCGGATGCAGGGGCCATGAAAAGCTGGGAATAGACATGGAGGAAACTTAAATGCTTATTACTAAGTGAAAGAAGTCAATCTAAAAGACTATATCATGTATGGTTCAAACTGTATGATAATCCAGAAACAGCAAAACAATTCAGACACTAAAAAGATCTGTGGTTTCCAGTTGTTAGAATGTAATGAATAGTGGAGCATGGAGAATTTATAAGGCAGTGAAAATAGGCTTTATGACACTGTAATGATGGATAGATGTCATTATACATTTATCCAAACCCACAGAATGTACAACACCACAGGTGAACCCCAACCCAAAGTAAACTATGAACCACAGGTAGTTATGATGTACCAATGGAGGTTCATCAATGGTAACATGTACCATGCTGGTGGAGGCTGCACATGTGGGGAAAGGGGGGGATATGTGGGAAAGCTCTGTACCTGCTCATTTTTCTTGTGAATCTAAAATTACTCTACTATTTTTAAAAAACAGAATTCTTGAGTGCAAATCAAGACTGGTTTATATCACTCCATGATTCTGTCTGTTGTGGCCTGGAATCTCTAGAAAAAGTAGTCTGAGGCAAAGGTTAATGTATAAATAGTTTATTTGTGGGCAGGTGTGGAGTATAGAGAGAGGAGTGTATATGAGAAGAAAAGAATGCCAATACAAGGTTGCTTTCCTGAGATACCACCATTGTGGATGACCTAGTGCAGTGTCCCATTGGCTGTCAGAGAAGCCTTATGAAATACATCTCAGGACCTTGTGACAGAAAGAGGAAAGCACAGATCTATTGTCCCCCATCTCCCACAGGTAAGGGTACTTAGTCCCAGGCTGTGTTCATTCTTCTTATACACCACCACTAACATGTGTGGGTTAGTACTTCCTTGACTTTGAAGACATTCCTGCTAGTGTCCCATGTGAAGGCAATGATTAGAGATTCTAAAGATCAGCAAGGTAGAGGTACCGGAGTGAAGCTGGTTACTTAGCAGTGGATGTAATGACAAGTGTGCACAAGAGATGAACACAACTTCATATGTATGTATTCAACCTCTGTGACTCAGATTCCTTCTGTGTTTTTCCTCTTAACCCTTGGCCTGTAGCTTCCATTCTTCACAGCTCCTTTTGGTCAGAAAGTCTAACGATATGGCAAAAACTGTAGGCTGACAGAAGCAAGAAGGAGAAAGGGCAGCTGGGTCATGCGGGTTTTTAGCTGAGCACATTGCCACACCCCAAGTGTCGGGGAGGCGTTTGTATGGGGGAAGAGGAGAATGGAAACCAGAAGTCTGTCGCAACTCCTGAGGAGAACGTGAAGTGGGGGCAGGGTATCTCTGTGCTTTTGGCCTTCCTTTTTGAACATGAAAATGTTTTTATCCATGGTCATGTTCACCCAAACTAATTTCATTTCTCACCTCCCACTCCCCCGTTTCCTCTTTATCACCCAGACCTTCAAATGCATTTTTCTAGGGATACTTCAAAACTGATAGCTTTCCAATTAATTATCCCATTTCAGAAGATTTTGCAATTCTACCAAAAAAGATTTTAAAGAGGGACAAGCTCTGAAGGTGGAAAATCAGGACTCCATCAATGTGTAAGCAGGGAAGAGACGAAGAAAGAATAGAGAGGGTGACTCAACACTGCATATTGTCTGTTCTCTCTGCACTAAGACTAGAGCTGTGTTTTAATGTGGCAAAACTCTATAAACTGAGCCTAAAGTTTCTGGTAACCTCTGCCTAAAGTATTTCCAAATCTTTTGTTTGCTACTAAGAATAGCCAGTTATGCTCATTTGTATCCCAACTTCAGTATTTATAATATATATACAAACAAATAAAAATAAATATGTATATATTTCTTGTACCCTTAGAGTGCAAGAGTAGGATATTAAGCCCTTTGATTCTCACTTTCTCTGCCCTAAGTTATCCTCTGTGCTAAATGCAAACGGAGACAGATGAAGGCCAAGCAGTGTACAAATGAAGGAGACAATCAAGAGGCCTAAGAGAGGACACACAACCCCTGCCTCTTGCAAATCAGGAACGGTCAGAATCTTACCCCAGGACTGTTGACCAGTATGGTTCTTCCCTCAATCTTATCCAAGTGGCATTTATTTTAATAACAAGTTAAACTCATTATGTGAATTGCACAATTCTATTAGAATATTGTTATCCCATGTAAATGCTATTAGTTCCACAAATGAACTACTCTATGTGAAACTGCTTAGAAAACTATAAAGCACTTTACAAATGGAAGAAAAATTATAATGTCCAAGAGAGGAAAAACATTATACTAAACTGGAATCATAAAATGCTACAGCACCCACTGATGCAGCTCTAATTCACAACTTCACCCTTTTTGTGTGAAAAGGTAAAGGGAAGCAAAGTGTTTTCTTTGTAAATCCCATTTCTATGACTAATGCTCTTCTACAACTAACATGTAATTTTCTTTCTTTGATTTGTTTTCCCTTCTTACCCGACATATTTTATATCCCTTCTGTCTTCCTAGAAGTGCCACTTCGTTGAGGGGGGAGGTAGGATTTTGCAAGAAGTTTTAAAATATGCTGTTAATGAATGAATGGACAACTAATTACTTGTTAAGTGCATTAACACAAATCTGGGTCTGAAATTGTTTCAGAATTAATCTGGGACATATGTGCCCATCCTTGCCTGTATTTGTGGGGGGCATGATACATGGATTTCCATTTGTATATGAGGAAGTTTTTTCCTTTTTAACACAAACCTGTCTACAACAAAGAAAACTCATTGGCAGGTTTATCTTATCTTTCAAACTGTATGATTAAAAAAGATAAATTTCTAAATTATGCTACTTGTACATTGGTTTTATCATCATTCACTTGCTCTCCCTCCATAGTCCCTGCTCCGTCCCAGCCAACATGTAGTCTATGTATACAGGTAAGAGGATTATAAATGAACTACACACAAAGTGAACAATCACACAGCTTCCATTCAATGAATTATAATAGTAATTATTCCCTAGACCTAGTTGATGCCTAAAATGCTTTATTTTTGTTTTCCCAAGCCTCATTTCTTCTTATTAAATAAGGAGGTCTATCAGATTATTATTCTCTTAGTACAGAGACTGGATTTTCACTTTAGTTCAAACAAAAGCTCAATATAAACTTCTATTTAATAGCAAGGATAACTTAAAAGTCCCCCCATAGATACTGTGAATATGTAGCTATTTCCTTTGATGGAAATTAGCCAGCCATAGGGGTCCATTAGCATTCACATTTGCAGATAAGTATTATATTTTCTTAGATATTTTTAAAAACTTAGCTCTCAGTTGATAGCACTGCCAAAAACTACAGCCAACTTCTACATCAGACAAGATCAGAAACAGATTATAACTTGGCACAGAGGCCCTTGCCTCTCCGAAGACTAGGGCTCTCCTCTTTGGGGAGCCCTTCTGGGAACTTAACATCAGTCTTTCAGTCAGAAGGAATTCTTAGCTTACACTAGTCCAATGTCTTTTGCCCATTTGACAGCTCTTGTCTTCAGTGTCCTTATCAGTCATAACTACCTGACCTTAATCATCCTCAATCCTACACTGCAAACATACTATGTATTTGTTTCAAGGGGGGTCATCCTCCCTGGCTTATACCTGCCCTCTAAGTCTCAAGAGAGAAAAATGAAACTCAAACACTATTCTTCAGCTACATCTGTCTCCATAGTGCAACCTAGACTAGTCCATGTTATGGACTGAATTCTGAGCCCTCAGAATCTTTATGTTGAAGCCCTATCCTCCACTTGACTGTACTTGGAGACAGGGCATTTAAATGGGGTAATAAAGCTTAAATGAGGCCATCAGGGTGAGACTTCAGTCTAGTGTGACCACTGTTCCTATAAGAAGAGAGACCCTAACCACAAAAGACCTTGAATAGCCAAAGCAATTCTGAGAAGGAAGAACAAAGCTGAGGGCATTATGCTCCCCAACTTCAAGATCTACTAGAAAGCCATAGTAATCAAGATAATTTGGTACTGACACAAGAACAGACCCATAGACCAATGGAACAGACCAGAGAGCCCTGATATAAACCCAACCATATATGGTCAATTAATATATGATAAAGGAGCCATGGATATACAATGGGGAATTGATAGCCTCTTCAACAGCTGGTGTTGGCAAAACTGGACAGCTACATGCAAGAGAATGAAATTGGATTATTTTTTAGCCCCATACACAAAAGTAAACTCAAAATAGATTAAAGACTTGAATGTAAGTCATGAAACCATAAAACTCTTAGAAGACAACATAGGCAAAAATCTCCTGAATATAAGCATGAGCAGCTTCTTCCTGAACGCATCTCCTCGAGCAAGGGAAACAAAAGCAAAAATGAACTCATGGGACTACATCAAACTAAAAAGTTTCTGTATGGCAAAGGACACCATTGGCATAACAAAAAGGCATCCTACAGTATGGGAGACTATATCTGTAAATGACATATCCAACAAGGGGTTAACATCCAAAATATATAAAGAACTTACACACCTCAACACCTAAAAAGCAAATAGCCCGATTAACAAATGGACAGTGGATATGAAGAGACAGTTCTCCAGAGAAGAAATTCAGATGGCCAACAGACACATGAAAAGATGCTCCACATTACTAATCATCAGGGAATTGCAAATTAAAACCACACTAGATATCACCTCATACCAGTAAGGATGACCAGCATTGAAAAGACTAAGAACAACAAATGCCAGTGAGGATGCGAAGAAAGGGGAACCCTCCTACACTGCTGGTGGGAATGTAAGCTAGTTCAACCACTGTGGAAAGCCATACGGAGGTTCCTCAAAAAACTAAAAATCGAAATACCATTTGACCCAGGAATCCCACTCCTTGGAATTTACCCAAAGAATACAAGTTCTCAGATTCAAAAAGACATATGCACCCCTATGTTTATCGCAGCACTTTTTACAGTAGCCAAGATACGGAAGCAATCTAAGTGTCCATCAGTAGATGAATGGATAAAGAAGAAGTGGTACATACACACAATGGAATACTTACTCTTCAGCCATAGGAAAGAAACAAATCCTACCATTTGCAACAACATGGACATAGCTGGAGAACATTATGCTCAGTGAAACAAGCCAGGTGGAGAAAGACAAATGATTTCCCTCATTTGTGGAGTGTAACAATGAAGCAAAACCAAAGGAACAAAATAGCAGCAGACTCAAGAGACTCCAAGAATGAACTAGTGGTTACCAAAGGGGAGGGGTGTGGGAGGGTGGGTGGGGAGAGAGGGAGAAGGGGATTGAGGGGTATTATGTTTAGTACACATGGTGTGGGGGATCATGGGGAGAACAGTGTATCACAGAGAAGGCACATAGTGGATCTCTGGCAACTTGCTGCACTGATGGACAGTGACTGCATTGGGGTATGGGTGGGGACTTGATAATATGAGTAAATGTAGTAACCACATTGTTTTTTCATGTGAAACCTTCATAAGAGTGTATATCAATCATACCTTAATGAAATTAAGCACACAAGAAGATAGGAGGAAAGAGAGAGAGATGCCATCACTGAAGAACTCATCTCTGAGATTCTCCCCCTTCCACTCTATCTGTGGGAATAAATACACTCTTCTTGTGCCTAACTTACTTTAAGTTGTTTCTCTGTCATTGGAAGTCAGAGTACTTCTACTTCATGATTACGAAGAATATGAAAATAATTCTTACCTTCTTTCCCCACTTACGATCTGCTTTCCATCTCTCCTAACTCCCATTTTCTAATTCACCACTCTTTGGGGGTTTGGCCAGGAAAGTAGCAGGAATAAAATGGGGAATTGTCTCCCCCAGAGCGATTCAGCCAAAGAGATTAGTATTCCTTTATAGCTACTTTTTAGCATCCTCTCTGCATTCCTCCAGTTTCCAGCACCCACAAAGCTGCTGACGCCCCCACGGAGGTACCCCCTTGTTTCAGGCAGCTCATGACTCAGCAGATCTTTATCTCTCCCCCTCCTATTCACCCCCTGGCACCACCAAGTCTTGAAGCTTTGTTTATATCCTTTTATTTTATTCTCTTCCAATTTAAACATATCAGTTCTGTAGCCTATACCCTTAGGGACCCACTCAGTGTCCAGCTAGTTCTAATTTGGTCAAGCATGCTACTGGTTCATCATGGATTAATATTTTATTCTCCCAAAGAACATTTACATTTTTATGGTGGCCTTAAGCAAAAGGTGCTAATCACATGGTTATTTCGTGTAGTAGGAGAAGCACAACTACATGGGAACTGGTCTTGTCTTAGCACCTCTTGACTCACATCATGTACACAATGGCACATCTGCCCATCTGGTCGGTCCTGCCCTTTGGGGTGATTCCATCCCCACTGCCACTAAGCCTTCTATTCTACAGGAAGCATTTGCTTTCCTCTCCCCGGAGTGCCCTTGCCTCTCCTCCCTCTGGCCGATACCACTGCTCACCTCCCCTTGCTCTATGATTGCCTTTATCAGTGTCTATGGTTTTATTAACTCAGTAAATTTAGATTCTCTTAAAGAGCACATCAAAAGTTCAAGCCATGCCACACAGCCCTAGAAACAGTTCTTGAAACAGAAATGATGACTCCAAAGTTATTTTAGGTAAGAACTAGCAAATGTCACCAGAATGTTCCTGGTTATTTTATCAGTTTTAATTGAATAGTTACCCCAGAATCTATGGTTTATGGGAACCAAAGATAATATGGGAATGTTAAATGGCAGGAACAGGGCTCACAATCAATGCAGTATGGGCAATTACATTAAAACTTTGGTGCTGCAATTTAAGAAGAGGCTTGGAAAAAAAAAAAGGATGTCTTTAGAAGGCACTGGAAAGAGATGACAGGAACCACCCTCCATGGCATTAGAGGAACCGCAGTGAAGAAAGAGGATGCAGATACAAAAGCTTTTCTCAAGGCTTGGAGGCTCCTTATGTAGGAGCAAGAACCGAGTTCTTCTGGACTGTGCCAAAGGACAAAAATGGAATCATTTTTGAGTATAAATTACAAAGAGGAATTTTAAGGGAGACTTTCCAACAAACAGTATTGTCCAGCAGTGTTCTCCAAACAGTGTTATAAGCAGTTAGCTGCCTTACACCGTCATTACTGATAGTATTTGAAAAAAGGCCTAAATGCCCATTCACTAGGGCATTGTAGAACAGCTTCCTGCACTGGTGGGCTAGACAATGCCCATGGCTCCTTAAACACTGTGATTCCACCATTCTGTGAAACCATCAGCACAGGATTAGCTGGCTGACCCACACACATAGTGTCAGGTTTTTGCATGAGTTCTGGGAATAGCTAGAGGAGGTGAGAAACAGCACGAGTCCGAGGAAGCAGCATGTCCAACCTATCACCTGTTGGCAGTTTTAGTCTTTTGATTGGCTTCAGCCTGTTGGCTACTCACCTGCCCATTTATTTTCTAAATGAAGTACTCCAGCAATTGAGTTCAATTCAACAAGCACGGATGCTGTGTTACTATAAATCATCGCAGTCCCTTCCTCCCTGAGCCCTACAGTGGAAGGAGTAATTGGTTAATTGCCAGAGTTGTTAACAAGAATTAAGAATTCAAGGGAATTGGCTAGGAATGCAGATCTGTTGCAATATGGTTAGAACAAATGTGTATGTGAAGGGGCAGAAATTTAGAAATATGCACACCTAAGTCAAACCAAATGAGGCTTAAAGTCCTTTATAAAAATGCCTGAGACTTAGTGTGTCACCGTTCCCTTCCTTAAGGGGCTAGCAGTTTAAAAAAAAAAAAAACGCTTCCTCCTTAGCTCCTTTCCCTGCATCTTCCAGCTGCAGAGTCCAAAGCAAGCACATTCTACATCCCGTCCCTCAGCTCTCACTTCGGGCAGACACATCTCCCCCTACTTCATCCACTTTACTCACCTCACTTTTTTTTTTTCTTTGAGACAATCATCCCTTCTCATGTTTTGATTTTCTCTGTCAAAGGAATGGATGAAGGAGAATTTTCAGAAAGGATAAGAAAAAACATAACATACCACCATCCATAAGGTCTGAATCCACGGGCATGTGCCTCACCACGATATGAGTTCGCCTTAGCAAGAACAAGGATTAGACCCGTTCTGTGCTGGGCGGCCCTCTCTTGGGCATGGCTGAGTAGCCTGTAGTTATCTAGATGTTTCAGGCAGCAAGAAATCTAACACCAGCCATTCTTGTTTGCACAGCACTGTTTTTCAAAGTACTTTGTTTTATTTGCTGTTGTCTTGCCAGTGGGTTACAGCCCTGGGCAAGTTCATGTGGATTCAATGAGACTAAAGAATGACAATGGAATGTTCTTGGGGTGAAAGGGTTATACCCAACTTTATTCCCACAGTGGCAGTTCAGTCACTAGAATCCTGTCCACTCAGAGTGAGTCTGCATGCAGCAAGCCGGTCTCTGCCTCTGGGCTTCTCTACTCTCTCAGCCATTTCAATCTCTGTCCTCGGTGCTGCCACAACTCCAGTCTCATCTCTGCTCTCTTGCAGCCTTGTAGCCATGCCACCATGTCACCCAGAACACTGGGCAGAGTTCTTTATATAGAGTCAATAATGATGTATTGCCCATACGTGTGTTGTGAGCTAGCCAACCAGGGCCAGGTGAGAATCCTGGTCATAGGAACCTTCACTGTATCCACACTGATAGCAATACATACAAGTAATATGATTCCTACTCCAAGCTAAGTGGAAACAGAGCAGTTACAAAGCCAGTACTCAATGCCAGATTTCCTATCTCCTATATCCTACCTTCAACTTTCCATATCCTACCTTCACTGGTAGGTTAGCCTGTCAGCTCCAAAAACCTGAAGTGCTCATCTTTTTGTATAATCATACAATTTCTTCAGAAATTTGATAGAACAGGGTATAGATGAGAACAATTGAATTCAATTGCCTATATTCGTTCCCAGCTTTACTTTGATATAATTGACATGAAACATTTGTAAGTGTAAATATACAGTGTGTTGATTTGATACATTTTTGTGAGGCAAACTAATTATCACCATAGTTTTAGTTAATACCTCCATTATATCATCTAACTACCATCTTCTCTGCGGTGAACAGATTTAAGATTTACTCTCTTAGCAACTTGCATGTACACAATAAGCTATTATTAACTGTAATCAGCATGTTGCACATGAGTTCTTCTGGGCTTATTCATCTTGTAACTGGAAGCTTGTATCCTTTCAATTGCTTATACTTGAAGCACTGTGTATATATGTGTGTATGTGTCTTGGAGGAATTGTAGAAGATAGAATTGGGGGAAATTTGGAGCTAGTCCAGTGTACTTTTTAGAGTAGAAATGGAAACAAATCAAAGGGAAGCAAAGGTCAAACACATATTAGTGGGTTAACAAGGAGTAGCAGTTTTTAATCTTCTAAATGGTCTGAGGTAGGAGGCATATACAAGTAGCAGGCCAGGTATGAAAAATACAGTTAAGGGAGTATTCTCATTATATGACATAATTAAGTCACAGGGTTTCCATAAATTGCCACATGGATCCTAAATAGTCTATAACATACGGGAGCTAAAACCCTGACAGAATGAACTGATTAATATGAACTCCAAGTAGAAGTGACTACGTTTTTCAGCTGCTGAAGATCATTACTATTGCTTACACTGAAGCTAAGGCAATCATATGTCCAGATTTCCTAATTGTCTTGGTTTTGTGTAATTTTTTTGTTCAAAAAGTTTTTGTTAAATAGGAAGCCAATCGTGAAACATCTTATAACCAAGTGTCTTACTCTGTTCAGTCTGCTATAATAAAATATCATAGACTGGGTGGCTTAAACAATAGAAACTGATTTTTCACAGTTCTAGAGGATGCAAAGTCTTATCAGGGTATCGGTATGGTTGTGTTCTGGTGAGAACACTCTTCCTGTTTTGTAGATGGTCATCTTCATGCTGTGTCCTCACATGGCAGACAGACAGAGAGAGGAAGCATACTCTTTCAGGTTTCTTCTTATAGGGCATTAATCCCGTCATGAGGGTCCCACCCACACGACCTAACTATCTCCTGAGTCCCCATCTCCAAATAACACTTTGGAGAGTAGGGTTTCAATACATGCATTTGTGGGGCGGGGAGGGCAGCATAAATATTCAGCCTATAAAATCATGTAAGGCTTTTCAAACAAAAACTTTTCAAATTAGAAAGGAAGGAAAATTCTTTATCAGACCACATGTCCTAAATTTTAGCTCAGATAATATTTGAATCTGAATATGGAGACTAACGGATCTCCTTTTAAATGTCCAAGATCTGGAGTTACAGCGACCAGACAAGGAATCAGGGTGCCCAAGTGCCCAGCAAGATCCAGTCGAAGGGCAGGAGAACGGAACACGGGAAGGAGATTACCCTGAGTACATGAAGTCTGAGCTGGGCTCAGTGTGTCACATTACACAGAGGGGCACAAGTTCTGACACACGGCATGTCTAAGGTAGGGAACTCCAGCCAGGCCCTGAGCTGTTTGTGCCTTGGGGATGGTGGCTCTGTGTCTGAGCCCAGTCCATCAGAGGATGTAAGTTATTACTGAAGGAGCTCTATTGCTAAAAACTCTCCAAGTCTTTGGGCACAGACAACACTGCTTGAAGCAACTCTAACAGCAGGTAACACCAGTGTAGAAGAAACACATCTTTGCCACTTCCCCATAGATCAGCTGCACAGTTTGGGGCCCGCTGGGTTCTAGGGTCTCACCCACCAAGGGAATGCAGAGTGCAAAGGCACAGCAGCATCCGGGATGAGCCCAGGTTCAGGTGAGCGATGTAGGAAGAGGCAACCTCCTGCAGAAATGGATTTATGGAAACTCCAACCAAAACTGGTGGTATGAAGGGCAGTGGTTCCTGGGAGGCAGAGAGCCTGTGTCCTGGAGACAAAGAAATAGTGATGCCAGATGGAGGCTACTGAGAAAAGGGGAAATTTAGATTATAACTTGCAGGCTCAATAAGTTAGTGATTTAACTGATTCATCAATAGACTGCTTCACATCACATCAGTGTACCCAAAAAGAACTGAGAAATAAATCCCATGACTAGAGATCTACTTTTACATGCTGATCAGGACTGTGAGCAATCAACAAAATACTCAGATATCCATTGGAAGGGAAGCAGAGGCATGACCAACAAACCATTTAAATGCAAGACACATCAAAGAAGAAAATGTTATCTTATAACAACAGCCTCTGACTTTACTGGCTCGTGGTTAGTAACCTGTTCTTGAAGACTCTTTATCCATCAGTCTGAGTTTTGTGTTTATAGAAACTCTAGTTAGTGCTCGTCATTTCTTTGTAGCCTTTTCTGTTAGAAGGCGATGTTTTCATTGAAGGCTGCATAGAGGCTGCTGACATGTTATATGCTGGGTCACCCTATTTAACATCTTCTCCCCCATAGTTTTCCTGTGCCATCTAATACAGAGTAAGATCACAAACCCCAATCCCAACAGGTTTTATACCTGCTCTCTGTGTTTTCCTTATTTATAATTTCTTTGATGCTTTGGAGTTTCTAAAGAATATTGTCTTAGTTTCCCATTCCCATTACCAGGTAGAACCTGTGATTGGCAACTATCTGGAGAGGCTGGGAGAGAAGACCTCACCAAATTGGCTCTGTGCCAGGTATTTCATCATGTCTACAGATTTGCTTGGCCAGTGTGGGTAGAAAGTTCCTGTTGCACCATAAAGAAGTATAAAATATATACACACTGTGGCTGTAATTACTGCTGTGCTAGCAACACCGTTTTCTCCGGGCTAGACAGAGGGCCAGCATCAATGAGGGAGAATCTTACAGGATTGGTTTCAGAAAGAGTTTTGATCACACTTTGTTGAGTTTCCATTCTCGCTCTTTAAGTAAAGAACCAAGTCTGCTTCCAGTGCTCAGATTCTTGGCCTCCCACATGGAAACGGAATCACAAAGACATGTGTGTGTGTATGCATAGATACTTATGCTTGTAATCCAAACTCAAGAGAAAGAAAAAACTTCCCCAGATTTTTCAATTCCTATAAGGATTGTAGTTTACTATTTCTGGATTTGGATCATTGAGTTCCCTGGATTATTAAACATAGCAAAAAGCCATCTGCAATGAATCGGGCTTGCTCCTCTAATTGAGTCATGCTGTGAAGCCCTTTACTGTTTCCCTCACTTCACTGCTGAGTATTTTTTCAAGAATGAGGAAAAATACATTTTTACTACTAATGCCACCTGCAGGTTAAAGAGAAACTGTCACAAGTTTCTTGAAATCCTCGCAGCACACTATATAGTAAGTCCCTCCAAAACATGCCCTATTCTTGCCAGTCAGCAGGAATGCAGTCTCATTTCATTGATGACATTCTTTATCAAAAATATGCCTTTGCGATCACCACTGCAGCTAGCCTTCCTGCTTCACTTGGCACTCGGGCCAGCTGATTCTTATATCCAAGGACACATAAGGAGTCATTTCCTAGGAAATAATTGCTTTGGGCTACTCCATGCATCTGCATCTCAGTGCCCCTGTAAAGAGTCTCAGGTCATAGGTAAAGTGGGTACCAGTTAGCCTCAATCAGTCAGTCTCCACATAAATTCTTTTGTGGATCAATCTTCTCACCCAAGCACTGTTAACTTGGGTGCACTGAGCACACAGTGTGCCATCTACCTGGCTTATTTTCTCAGCTAGGCAAGGTTTCTTCAGGAGAGACATTGTTTTCCACTCTAATTACTTCTTTCTTATTATGAATGACATTGCCGTTACTACATTATGATTATTAGTCATAATAGATAAACTTTGCTATCAGTTCATTATAAATTATGCTGCAGCTTCTAGTTACAGTGATGTTATATTTCCAATTACCTGAAGAGCACAAATCTAAGAGGAAGTGAAGGACATACCCACCAATATTTTGATAGATGTTCTAGGCTAGCTGATGTTGCCAAACAGGACAGTAGCCCCCATTTTGTCACCACCAGATGGAGGCAACTTTCAATGTGTGGACTATTTCTGACACATGATGTCACATGGAATGTGATGATGTAATGGTGACAGGGACAGCAGGAATAATGTGGCAAGATCCTTCTTGAGCAGATAGGACAGCTGGTGACAACTTCAACACCTACTCTGCCTCTTAATGAAATTATTAAACCTGAGCATGAAGATGAAGAAATAGAGCCAATTACCTTAGTGCATCTGACAGGTCAACCTACACAGACACTCAGCTCCCTAATGTGAGGCCATTTTTATCCCCAGGAGTACTAACAGGAGGACACAGAAGAGATGGCTGAGAAAATCCCATGCTTCTAGAAGGGCTTGAATAACATTAATAAGAAAGTCTCCCCACAACTGAGAAAGAATGGAGTGTAGATGCATGATGTTCATGGTTTTCCTTTTCCTTGGCTGAATTTACGGAAGAGCCCTTAACCAGCATCTGAGGCAATTAAGAACTAAGAAGAAAAACTCAGAGCACTGTCCTTGGCGGCAAGAACCTTCTAAGAGTTTAATCCCAAAGTCTAAGCAAAATGCCATGGGAGCCTCATTCAGCCCCTACGTGCCATCAGCATGTGGTGACAGCCCATCAAAGTGTTTCAATTTTACTAGAAATAGAAACAGGTGTAGATATGCCAGAGAGGTCGACGTCTGCTGGGAGTTGCCCCTTGCTCTTTCCTCAGGAAATGATCATCTCTCTAGATCTTGCCACTATTGCAGTTTTGGACTGGACTTTCCTGTACCTGTGGGGTGTTTAACAGTATCCCTAGCCTCTACCCACTAGATGCCAGCAAAATTCCCCCAGCTGGAACAACCAAAAATAAATGCCTCCAGACACTGCCAAACATCCTCTAGGAGTAGGATCAAAATCGTTCCCCCATTGAGAAACTCCACTCCACTCTACACTGTGAGCTCTTTGAGTACACGGGGCTTATCAGATTCATCTTTATAACCCAGCCTAGCACAGGGAAAATGCCGAGCATACAGTAAATGTTCAATAAAGTTTGACTGCAGTTATGCAAGAGTGAAAAAGTGAACACAGCTGAGGTGGGAAGTGACTCCTTTCACTCTTCATCTGAAAGAAGCCAATGATGCCATTCTGCTCAACCACTTTTGCAGAAAGACCAATGTGAAAGATCGCTCCCATTTATTTAAGTTAAAAAAACTGTCACTGTCCACAAAAAAGCTTAATAAAGACAGAGCAGAGGGGTACCTGGACAGAAGGAAGGGAAAAAGCACAATTTAATTGTGGTTAAAAAAAAAATCTTTGCCAAGTAATGAAATTATTAATTGCAATTCATGTCAGGATTTGCGACAGCCATGTGAATAGATGGACAGGCTGTTCAGCAGTATTTCTGGAAGGAATTGTACATTTAAAAATGAGGCGTTGCTGGAGGAATGCCGTGTGTGTGAGGAGCTGCAGACATATACACCCCTATACCTACATGGGGTGGTAACAAGGAAGCTGCCATACCTTTAGACCAGATGTAGCTTATGGATCAAAAGGGCATTGTATTTATCCATGTCATTGTCCTCTGATAGATCAAACTCACATTATATGCCTGGTGCAATATCTTCTATTTGAGGCCGTTTACATATTTTTCTGTTTAAAAATATAGGCAGCTACTGTCTTCTTCCTACAAATGCTCTTATCAGTTTTGAATTACAGAGATCTATTTTGAGATGAACACATTGAACAAAACCTTCATCCGTGTGTGCGTGTGTCTGTGTGTGTGTGTTTTTATTTCCCAACATGGCGGTAGGAGCTTATGCCCGCTATCTGCATAAGTCTTTTGTGTATTGCTAATGGAGTGCTGGAATTGTAGCAGCCCTGAGCAGGGAATACATGTGAGCAACAATATGCTGAGAGACCCCTCGGTGGAATCTAATCTGTTCCAGCTCATGCACTCCTCAGAAACTATTTAACTTTCATTAAACTGTGTTTGATATCAGCTAAATAGGATGCATACGGCTCCAATATAGCTCATATGGTCACATTCATTCGATCACAGCAGTGCTTTTTCCTTATATTTCCCCCTCCTTGTGTCAGTACCCAGTATAGCTGGGTAAATAGGAGACCTTTGAAGATGTAGTTAGTACTCAGATTTCTTTATTCTTTTGTGCTCGTTTCTTAGTGTTGAAACAGTGATTCATGTATGTCGCAGACAGCCTCCATTAATTTCATGTAATGTAGCTTTTATCTCGTAGCTGGGACAACTATCTTCAGCATTCTGTCGCTCTAGCATCCCCAGATCTGTCCCAACTCCCCTCTGCATTTCCCAATCTCCCTCCAGGTCTCCAACACTCTCCATAGCTCCTTTTTCTTCATGGAAAATTATGTTTATTTCTGGCCACTGTTTTCTCTGCTTGTTGTAGCATAAGGACAAATGAATAAACAGGTTCAGATAAGTAGGAAAAAGCATACAGGGTGAGAATTTCAGTCTGGGTAAGCTTTCATGTCTGAAAGGAAAAGGGGAAAAGCTACTGGAATGAAAATGTCCATCCAAGCAGGAGAACGGTTTCCTGCGCCCCCCCCACCCCTCCTTCCAACACACACACACAATCTATTCAAAGGACACAAATCTGTATATGAATACAGCACAGTAGGGGTATGCAGTTTCCCAGTTTCTGGGAGGAAAGGGCCAGTGGATTTACAAACTAGAGCTGTTGAAAAGTTTTAATGATCAAGTATACATCACACACACACACACACACACACACACAGGGGCGAGGGGAGACTGAGCATATTACTAATATGTTATCAGCCAAGTAAACATCATTATTTACTTGCAAAACAACTTTTCTTCTTAATAATGAGAAAGTGTTAAGAATTCCACCTTTAAAAATATTAAGGGGACATGGATAGCTCTGTGTTATCCTGATATTTTTTTCAATTATGTTTTATTAAGTCCTAAGGAATAATCACAATTTTTTTTTAGATCACTTGAAGAAACTACATGGGGTCTTTGGTACAGGGTACCCAATTATTTAGGATATTATTTTGTGAACCTTTTTCATTTTATTAGTATACCAGAGGGTTTTCACATTCTTAAGGAGAATCCAGAATATTATTGCTTTTTTGGAAGGAATGTCTCTGTGGGGCAATTAATTCTATACATTAACACCAGTCACAGTTGTGTTGTATATTATTAAAATTATGAAGGCAAAAGCCCGCATTTCATCATTCAGTTCAGAAAGGGGTCATTTACGTGTGTGTGTGTGTGTGTGTGTGTGTGTGTGTGTTAGAGAATAAGCTGCTCTTGCTCTGTGTGCAGCCCCCACTACATAAGAGCTTTGCAAAGCCCTGGGCTGATTTGGATATGTTCTCTCCACAAATGCTGATAGTTAACAGAAAAGTAAAGTGGGGCTGAGAAAGGTGAACACGTCGGCAGCTTTGTAGCTCGCCTCTGTCTGTCTTTGCCACTCTTAAGGGATGTTATCCATTTAACTTTGTTGATGAGCACATGTAATTAAGATGCTGTGCCTTAATGTTTGATGCTGAGACTTGAAAGGGTGATTTAAAAAATTTATTTAGATAAGCATATTGACATTTTTAGTATATATTATTAATTTTATTAATAGTATTAACAAAGGCTAATTGAAAATGCATCGTTTATAATTATATTAGTCTTCATTTTAGTACATTTTTGTTAGAGTAAACTAGAAAGGAGTAATTAATGTGCCACTGTTATTTACCCCTGTTTGTATTAGAGCTGGTGTTACACAGTGTTAGAGATGAATATAGCCTGATTTCACTGAATACCACGGAGCATAGCATTCAGAAGCACTAAAATAAGCAGCTGTGTTTTCCTATACTAGGGACATAAAAATAAAATGCACTTCAGGACTGCAGGATAGGTGTGCAGGACACGGAGCCAGGAAGTCCCGAGTCTATGACCACCGGCACTCCTATACTCTAGGCTACCCTTTTCCTCCCCTCAGTGGTAGACTCAGGGATCCACAACTGCTTAGAATCTGTAGTCCTTGCATCTCATCATTAAAAAAAAAAAATACAGAAAAGCATGCCTCAGTGCACTTGATCCTGGGGGCCACTGAAGCCAGTTCCATTGGGGCAGGGCAAGGAAAATGACTTTACGTTCATTGGGGATAAATCACGGTCCAAAGCTGAACATTCAAAACACACTGGCGCAGTCTTTACAGTGAAAAGAGAAAACTATAACAATGGTCCAACAAGTATTACCCTCAAGAAATCAAATTCACAAAGTTAAACTTGACAGTTCCAAGCCCCATACCCTGAACCTGGACCCCTACACACACCCACAATAGTTTCAAAACTACACAAGAGAGACTCCCTTCTGACTTCCTTGCATGAACAAACAAACGAAAACCCTAAAAGCAAGCAAGGAGGGGAGACTTAAGTCAATCTGGAATGACCCACTTAAAAGTTTTCCTGCTCCCTGGCTTTCATGATTCAGCCTTTCTGAGGTCAGTCATGTCCCAAGGTAGGTGGGAGAGCACAGCACAGAGGTGTGAAAGGATGGCTGGCAGGGATGGCGACGAATGGCACATCTTTTAATCAGGTAGAGCCAAGACAGTGATGGCTGGGATTCCGAGGCTGGGCTCTGGGCTTTCTCCTGAGCTCTAATGAAAAGCGTGGCATATTGGTTGCAGTGGCTGCCAAGTGCTATGTCCGTGCCCTCTCCACAGTGGCCAACCGCAAACATGCTAGCTAGAAGCTCTCAGGGGGCCCCGCGTGTGCTGTTCCTACATGGCTAACATATGTATCGACACCTGAAAGCTACAGCCTGCCACGTCGCCAGGACCCTGCTCGCCTACCTTTGCTCCTTGGTCACCAAGGGTTAATTTTCTAATGGCTGCCTTACTGCTGAAGCTGGCCAAGTTTTTCATCGCCTGCAGAGCACCACAAGCTGTGATTTGGAGCCAGAAAACACCATTAATTTTCTAAATAGGAAGGATCACATATGTAAACTGTCTGGTTCTGTAACGAGTCAGGCAGGTAGAAGATGAAGGAGGAGGAAGTGAATTTTTCCAGACATATAGGCCAAACAGCCCAGGCCAATGGGCAGCATACTGTGCGAGACTTAGAGTGTGGTGGGGGTGTGGGGTGGGGAAGGATGAGGAATTTCCCTCTCATCTTTAAATCAGTTTCACCACCAATCTTCAGTGTTTCTACAAAAGGTCAGGTTGGTGATTTATTGGGCAGTGTTGTGAGTTTTCACATTAGACTTCACAAGAAACTTATTTGTAAATGGAAGGAAGGATTAAGCAAAGTGCACCAGCTCAGAGACCACATAGGGGCTCATGAGTACAAAAGAGTGTGCTTAAGATGCACTGGGACTTCAGGGGACAGAGAATCAAAAATTCCCCAGTTGGAAATTACTTAGGCAGCAACTTACCTGGATGTTCAAGACACTGAGAAATGCATTTTTGCAGATTTTGCAAATCTACAAAAAAAAATGTTGCCAAAAAAATTAAAAGATGCAAAATCCTCCATTTGGGATTTAGCATGGATGCCTGTGTGTGTGTGTGTGTGTGTGTGTGTGTGTGTGAGAGAGAGAGAGAGAGAGAGAGAGAGAGAGACTGTGTTTCAGAGAAAGAACATGGGGACGAGCATAAAAAAAGGGTGATAAAAATACCTTCCTGAGATTTAAAAATCTCCTTATCTGCTATATAGCTTTCTCTTTCTAGTCACCATCACTATTATCTGAGATGCCAGAACAGTGCCAGATTTGAAACTATGCGGTAGGCCTAACAGGACACGAAACTGTCTTTCTGCCTCACGCTCTCCAGAACACCAGCACTGATGACCTGTCTCCCAGCCTGCCCTCTAGCTGGGACCTTTTCTCTAACTTCTTCCCAACATTCTGGTCCCATTCTGCCATGCTTTAAAACAAAATTCTCTAGCTTACGTCAATTTCTTCATTGTCTCTTCTATTGCTCTTTGGGCAAAAATGAAAACTTTGGGGGTAAATAAATTTGGGACAAGTCACAGGGCTCCAAGTTACGCCTTGACTTGTATCCTAGTAGAGCTCCTCAGACAGCCACGATTCAGCACACCAGGCTGCTCTCCAAGAGAAGTAAAACGGACAAAAAGATGAGGGTGGGAGTCCAACAGTGCGTATGTGGGCCCGGGGCCGGAGGAGAGCACCGTGACGATGGTCTGGCGAAGGGAGGGGGAACGACAGACGGTTCCCTGTGATCACATACACATTTGTCTGAAAGACATGCAAGAGACTTCAGTTTTCAAAGAAAAATGACCCTCAGGAACACACAGTCAGTTCCAGAATGTCTGAGTTCGCTAGGACTGCCATAACAAAGTACCACTCACTGGGAGGCTTCAGCTACAGATATTTAGTGTCCTACATGGTTCCGGAGGCTGGAAACACAAGATCCAGATGTTGGCAGGGCTGGTCCCTTGGGCAGGCTGTGAGGGGAGGAGCTATGCCAGGCCTGCCTCCTCAGCTGATAGATGGCTATCTTCTCCCTGTCTCTTCACATGGTCTTCCCTCATGTGTATCTGTTTCTGCACCCACATTTCCCAAATTTTTAAGGGTACCAGTCAGACCAGATTAGGGCCCTCCCTCCAATGACCTCGTTTGAACTTATTACATTTGAACATTATTACTTATTACAACTTATTACATTTTTACCCTATTGCCAAATAAGGTCACATCTGGAGGTTTTGGGGGTTAGGACTTCAACATATGAACTGAGGGGAGGGGAAGCAATTTAACCCATAATGCAGGATGAGAGAAAGAAAGTCCTCAAGGGTTCGCTAAAACTTTCATAATGTTTATCCAAGGCATATCTGAAGTAATATTAATTTGTGTATACTTGAGTATTTTTACAGACTGCTGAGTATTTTTGCTTCTGATAATTTATTCCAGATAATTCTATTTTGATCTTCTTTGAAATCTGCATTACTCTCCTCTCCTGGTAGGGAAGCTGAGTCTTTGAGAAGTAGTCATTACATGCCACATAGCTATAGGCCTGAGACTCTTAATTCAAGGCTTCTGTTCCCTATTCCAGTGTTTTGCCCACCAGTCTACACTGGCTTGCTTTATACTGACCATTAACACACTTCATCACCAAAAATGTAGCTTGAATCCTACCATTAAATCACCAAAGAAAACCCTCAGCTTAATTCTAAAATTTCTGTCCCTTATTTCCTCTGAGAAGTTGGGGAAGGGGAAACTTATTTCCTGGTATAATTTTTTTATTCAGATAAATTGTGTAGTGCTGTATTCTGAATGAATCACAAAAACAGGTCTAAATCCACAAAACCCCACCTTATATTTTACTTACAGATATATGGGTCCCGCCTTGGGAGCCACACAAACACCAGGACCCAGCATATGACTCCAGAATTGGCCCACAGTAGACCCTAGCTGGGCAATGATGTTGGCAATAGCCAAGCTGGGTGTAGAATAGCCATCATTTTTCAGCTAATTTTCTCCTTTTGCCTCCTCCCTTGCTCCAGGTAGAACATTGTTCATTAAGAGCGCTGCAGAGCTCAGTAGAGCTCATTCTCGCTGAGATCGCCTCTCTGATCTTCTGAAGCCTTTAAAAGGGAATGAGCCTTGGCCTCCTTTTTATGGGCTACATTATGACCTGGCTTCAAAGTGTGAAAAGAGGTTCCAAGATTCCCTTTGTGCGGCAGAGTCTCTTAATTGCACTTTTAAACACAGTGTAATTTTTGTAATTAACATTATGGTTTCAGAGGGCAGAGAAGCCTGCACCATGCTAATTACAAACCTGTGTCTTTAGAGTGGTGGAATTTCCAAGGCCTCTGATATTGGGGTGGAATACAATTTTTATGAAGGATTTCAAAGTTCCTCTATGGGCTGTGTTCTGAGTCATCATTAGCATTTGATAACATAAAGAAATTTTACAACATGTGACAGATTTTCTATGTGAAGATTTTACCTGGTAACTGGAAAATTTGCATAAAGAGCTTCATTAGGTCTCCTCTCACATTACTGAAAGAGTAAGAAGTATAGGGCACACTTTGCCTAAGATTGTTCTTAGGAGCCAAGGAATTGGTGCTTTGTAATAAAATTTACAGTATATTATGAAGTGAAGTTGTAATAATCTTCAATGATGTTGAAAATCAGAGCATACGTGCCTTTTAAGAAGAGGGAGAGAATATGTATCAGAATTACCGTGTAACTGAAAACCTTGCAGTAAAGGTATATTGTACTGTTCTTTGCCATATAAAAGATCTAGTCCTGCTAGGCTGCCGAGTCAGGGCGAGAGCCTCACATATATAATACCAAGCGACAATAATGTGTAATTTTTTCACTCCATGAAGTCTGTTCACTGAGAAGAATTATCTTCCTCTTATTCCAGAGGCAAGTTTATCTCACCTTTATTTTTCAACCCCAAGCCATCCACCAAATTGTGTGTGTGCATGTTTGTGTAAAGATATACCCATGCACACACACACTAACTTCCAGAGATGCAGTGTGCAGGGAAATCACAGCTTCTGCAAAGAGTTACTGGCCTTTCTTAGGCTGATACTGTCAGAAATCGTACTGTGGAGTAGGAATTGAGTCCCAAAGCCATCCATTTGCTGAAATCCTTTCACTGAGCATGGATCAATTAAGCCAGTAATAGTGATAATTTCAGGAAAGCTTTCTGTCATGATGGGAACAAGAATTCATCATTATTCCATGCTGTCTTATTCTTTCAACACCATACATATGCCATTGGATGTATAGCAGCAGCACAAGGCATTATCTCAGTGGGATGCATTTCCCTTCATGAGAGTCTTTTCCTTGGCGATTATGCAGATAATGCATACCTTTGTAATGACATCATAAATAGAACCCGAAGTCCTAAGAAACAATTAGGGAAGTATATCAATACTTCCCTTGTAATCATAACATCGTCTGACTTCCAGTGGGATGCCAAGCTAGCTCTCCAAGTTCTGTAATCAGGTTTGAGCATTAATGCCTGCTTCACAATGTATCTTTGAGTCACAAATCCTGGCACTGGAGACAAATTAATATGCATTTTAACCCACTGTCAAGAAGGGAAATCACACTGAGGTTTTGATCAGAGTATAGGGTGAGATCCAGGCAAATAACACGCAAGCTGATACAAACTGGACCCCTTGTAAAACTAAGAATAGACTAACAAATAAATAAACCAATATCCCTTGAAAGTGAAGGACCAAAGAATTATTGCAGCAAATTGTTACGCCTTCCTTTTAATAAAACAATTTTTGCAAGTGGCTTTTATTTCATTTTTTTTCTTGAATTATTTTCCCCATTCAGCGTAGTTTAATTCCCCTTAAAAGTAAACACGCCTTTTTCATGGGAGAAAAGGGCCACTTTCTCTAATTGGTTTGAGGCATGTCAGTCACTTCAGCCTGCAAGGGACACAAAACCACGCTGTGAGTGGACCTTTAAAACCACATGGTGGATTTTACAAGTTCTGTTCCTCCTGCTGAGGGGAATGGGGGTGTGGAGGGATTCAATTATAGTTCTGTATTCCTTTCCCAATTTTAGGAGAGGGGCAAATCCTTCTTCTCTCTTAACTCTTAAAGCTCCCAACAAACAGAAGAAATGGAAATTTTAGATGAATGATCAAACTTACATAGTATAAAGCTTTTATTTTTACAAAATATTTGCTTCCAGCAGAGTCTATCTTAATTCACAAATGCAGAAATCTGTCATTAAGATCTGACCCAGCTGCACGGCATTGTCAAATGCAATAACGTATCTTTTAATAGTTTTATATCAAGTAAGGATATAACATATCATTAGTTTAAATGTATTTGCAAGCAATTACCCCCACCAGGATATTTGAGAATGCTCATGCAAAATTGATGAAATTCTGACATGCTTAAACATTGTTCATTTAGCTCAATTCCTTATGTATAGAAAAAATAGAATAAATAATTCCGCTGCCATTTGCAAACTACTGGTAGGCATTTTTATTTCACTCAGGGCTTCAGTGCTGCCTTTAAACTATAGCCTTTGGTGATCATTTAGAAAGAAACAGTTTCATATATGTTTAATTTTAAATAATGGACTAGATTTTTCATTCTCCTTATTATTGTTCAATGTAGTAATTTAAATATGGAGTAGATTTACTGCATGTCAGCTGCCTTTCTTTTACAAAAGGGGATAAATTATTAAATGAGCAGAGATTGTTTGACAACCAGTTTTCCAGTACTACACAAAAGAAAGGCCTGTGACATTCAGCTGTCTTTTGAAAAGAATAAAGTATAAATCAATTAAGCCACTGTGCTATGGTTCAGAAACACCACTCTGTGGCACAGTTTTGCTCTGCCTCCCGGGTGACTTACAGGCAGCTTCACCATCACATGGGGAACAGAATGAAAGCTGTGCTGAGGCCACCAGGTCCGTCCTGGCCTTCTGACACCTTCCTGGGCTGGAGCACACCCCACAAAAACATCCAACACACACCAGAGCCAGCAGGTTCCTTGCTGATTTTTCTTGACTGCACTTGTGAATATTACTTCCCAATGATTGATTGGGAATTTTTTTTTCTGCTTTTGGATTATGCCTGCAATTTTTAATGTGTTCACTGTGCCAGAGTAGAGAAATCTTGTGAACATCTCATCTCCCTTTATGCAAGCCAGGTGAGAAATTGCATTTCAATGCCTTTCTATGCTATTCTTCAATACCATATTAGCATCCGTGTAATTAATAATACTTTGAGCTGTGTCAAAATGAAATCACTTTCATTCTTCCCCAAAAGAGAATCATTTATTAACTATGTGGGATCCCCAAATACATTTTTCTTTACTAATGTCACTAGTAACTATACCTTCTGAAATATTAATCTATCTATCCAAAGCCATAAAGATTGGCCAAATTCTTTTTTAAATCTATCTAATCATTGTGAAAAGCAGTCAGATTGGTTATTTGGAGGGTCACATGGTAGGTACTTCATAAATGCTCTTTCTGAGCACAGAACTGCTATGGGGTGGACTGAAGACCAGTTAGTTCACATGGAACAATTAGGAGGTGCACAAACTGTATATAATTGGGCTAAGTGACAGAATATAGTTGTAGCAGAAGGTAAGAGAAAGGAGACATCCATAAAGACTGGAAATCTACATTTACAGAAGCTGCACAGATGATGAGGTTCATACAGTGGGTAAGATGTAGATGGCTAAAAAGAGGAGAGGACACTCTAAGTGAGGTGGTACAAATTCTTTGAATGTGCACAGAGTACTTTAAAAATTCTGAAATAAAACAGTTCCTGGAAAGTAGTAGGAAACTAAATACATTGGATGGTATCTACTTTGGTAACTGGTCTCAAATAGTCAAAAAAAAAAAAAAGAGAGAGAGGGGCATTCAGGTGGGTCACACTAAGCAATAATGAACCACTAAGTCCTCTTGAGCAAGGGGCTGCCACAAGTACTATATCCACCCAGGGTGTTCGCAGGATGGCCAAGTGGTGGGAAAAGAGACAAGCAGGCCAGTTACAGGGTTGTTGCAGTAATCCAAGGATGGGCTAATAAATTTCAAGGATGTGATGGGAACATGGGAATAGAGATGCTTTCCAAGACTGTTAATGAGCCAATAGAATATAGGTGATGAAGGAGGGAAGCACCAAAGTGCACTGGGATATACCGAATTGGAGTGAGAAATTAATTAGCGATGCTCCCGACAGGTAGACCCATGAAAGGGCTGTTTCTTAAAGGGAGTATCAGGAGAGGGAAGGAAAGAAACACAATTATTTATTATTTTAATTTTCAACCACTTAATACCAGGCACCATACAACTTGGCAATATTGTTGCTACACCTGTTCTCACCCATAGCTAATGACACAGAACACTCATTTCAGCATCATTCTTCCCTGCTTAACTATGCAGAGCCTCAGAACCTTCTGACCATTGAATACAAGCTAATCAGAATTAGCATACACACCACCCCCCAATATTTCATGCCTGATTTAAAAAGAAATATAGCTTGAAACCACCTTTAAAATGAAAGCCCACATTATATTGTGATATATTTAGGAAAAGATGAACAAAAAAATCTCCCAGAAAAAAACACACATATTTGCATGTGCATACATTCACATACACACACAATTTTACTAGCAAGTTGTCTACAGACACTGGTTACTTAAAGATGGGGGAAATTCTTCAGTTAATTCAAGTCAATGAATGAAACTTTAGGATAATTAGAGACTAAGTTCACCAGAAAATGATGACTGAAAGAGAAACAAAATTCCCCACCATCATTTCCCAGTAACAATGCCATTTAGGAAAAAGACAGCTACAATTCCAGGTGACTCCAAGAAGCAAGCAGCTGAAGAAGGACCTAAAGCCAGAAAGAGAAAGGTGAGTGAAGAAAATAAGTGGGAGAAAGCTTCAATATTTGGAGAAGAGGAGACGCTGAGGGAACTTAATAATAGCTTTCAAGTGTCTGAAGAGTTATTCTACAGGGAATGCTGACCAGCTGTTCTCCATCTTTATTCAGGACAGAACAAAAGGAGATGCACTGAACTGCAGGATGAAGGATTTAATTTAGACATAGAAAGAGTGGCTTGATAATAAGTGTTATTAGATGTTGGAACTAGTGCTGAGGCAGCCCTGTTCTTTGGAGGGCTTGTGAACAGGAGGACTCGGGCACAAACCCTTGGGCCCAACTGATGTGGGCACTGCTTGAAGGTAGTGGTTTATGCCCACTGAGCTCCCCTGTTCTCTCCCAGCCCCAGGATCTAAGATTGCACCCGCCCACCAAGGTCTACGAGGTCAGTTAGAGCCATTCCCAGGAACAAAGAGAAAGTGGGCTGCTCTCCGGCCTGAAAACTTTCGACCATTTTTAACAAGGTGCCAGGAAAAACAAGCAGCCTGAGCATGGATTCCCAAGCCTCTTGCCTTGTTAAATGCAGTTTACGGTTTACACAAAAGTGTTCTGTCTTAATTTGCTTCTTTCCTATAAATGAAATAGGGTACATTTAGTATTCCTATGGGGCTGGTACATTGGCCAAGTTCATGCTGCCTAGGGATTTTAAAAATGCCCAGCAGTGGTACCCACACTGAGAATCTTCAGACAAGGAGAGTAAGGAGCCACAGGCCCTGGTAACTGAAATATGCTTGAATCACGCATATCTTTTTCTTCTCTCTTCACTGTTTTTCTCATTCTCCTTCCTTGTAAAAATAGATGTAACAGGGACAGCGCCACACTAACAACATGAAATATGCCAATTTGCACTCCTTTTTACACTGTCTTTCCCCATGTAGCCCAAATTGATTAAGTTTTATAATAATATTTAAAAGTAAGAACTTATGATGTTTTAGTATTTCTTATCATATACTTCACACTGACTGATCTTAATAAGTGTTTATTAAATGAGTGACTAGGGGTTCTATTGTTCACTCCCACACAGTCCATCTGAAAGGCCTCCTAATGGACAAGCACTTAAACAGCCCTGCAGTCCTCATAAAATGAGTCATCAGTCCCCCTAGCGTCTGAGCTGGGCTCCTGTCATCAATGAAGAGTCAGATGTCCTCGAGGGCACAGAGAACACCCCACGTAGGCTGTGCAGCGCTGGACGTGTCCCGCGCTCCCACTGAGTGCTACATTCCTTTGTGGTGGATAACTGGGCCTCCCTTTTCTCCATATCCTAAAACTGTTTTACACAATGCTTGGGCGTAGGATATTCCAAAAAGATGTCTCACACAAAAATAAATAAAATACATAGAAAGCAGGAATTAGGCCTAGTGATTGAAGGCACAGACTCTAGAATTAGACTCCATTCAAATCCCAGCTCTGCCATTTACTGACTGTGTGACCTGAGGCAAAATAGTTGTAACCTCTTTGTCTCTCAGTTTCCTCATCTATTAAACAGGAGGTGATTATAGTACCTACCTCACGAGGTTGTTATAAGGATTAACTATGTTGATACCTATAAAGCACTTTGAATAGTATCTGAAAGTTTTAAGTCCCAAATAAATGTAACTAAAGTAAAAAGATACTGAGGTTCTGAGATACACTTCCTGGAATTGTAGCCCAGATCGACCAGCTGGTTAAAGCATTTGGCAACTCTGCTTGCTGCACCCTTTCTGCCCTTTCCCCAAACCACTAGAAAGATAATGCACATGGTGATGGTAAGCCCTAAGCTGGGTTATAAACAGTGGAAATGCTTTGAAAGCTCATATCGGAAGCAAAGACAAAAAGGGAAATGATGCTTCGATTGAGTAAAATTGAGAAGATGAACCAAAATGATCAATTTTGTCATTACTGAATGCCTACTCACCTACTGTTGAGTAGTGCTGGTTTCAATGGGACACCTAAGAGGCAGATCCCAAAGTAACATCAATGGCACCCAGAGCATCAGCTCTTGGACCTGGCTTTGAGATACACATCACAGCAATGGCAATAAATGGCACGTGCATTTCCCTGTACTCCTGAGCGAATGTGGTCCTTTTTCTCACTGAGCTTAGAAACCTCTCCGTGTGTAACTTACTACTACAGGCAGATCCTGCACTCCGCTGGAACCAGAACAGGGAGGGAAGGAAGCAAAGCGGTCAGAGCTTTGCTTTTAGATCCATGAAGTAACACGGTAGTCCTTCTTAGATACCAAAGCCAAATAGGCTCATTTACAAGACATAACAACCACGTGGACATTTTGAATATCCAAGACAGGAAATTCTGCCCCATTCTGAACCTTGCCTGATTACTAAGGAGTATTTTTTCTCAGATGATAATACTTGTATTTATTTAAATACTCTGTCAAAATGTGGTCATTCAGCTTTTGGTATAGTCCTATTATGTTCTAGGCATGGTGTTAGGTTTATATGGAGTTTCAAAAGTACAGTATACTGTTCTAGTTATCAGGCAACTTATAACAAGTTTGGAAAGCAGTATTTATACAAATAAAAATCAGAAAATAATCCAAGAGAGCATATGGTAACAAAATGTTAAATTTTAAGGTTCGGACAGGAAAAACTTTCAGAGAATGGACTTTCAAGGGGCCAGAATGGTAAGGGTAGAATAACAGTCACCACATATGAAGTGGCCCTAGCATTAAGGCTGATATGCGGGTCAGAAAAGGGGAAGAGCATAAGCAAAATGCTCAGGGATGGAAGTGACAATGGTGTACATGAGGGACAGATCTGATCATGTCTACCAATGACCAGGCAATTCTGAGATCTTCCTATAACACAATTTCTGCCAACCCAAAACCTTCCAAGGGCTAAGAGTCCCCGCAAGAACACAATCAGACAGAAGACTAAGTCTCTTCAAGGTTACAGACAGCATCTACTGACCATAAACATCTGTGCCAAAGACTTCTCAGGAATGAAAGCACAAAAAAAAATAGGTCAACCAACCAGCCTTTGTTGTACAAACTCTCTCAACTCTGCTTAAAGTATTGCTTCAAGAGAAAAGGTTAAATGAGGTTTGAGTGCAGTGTAATAAACCTTCACTGTTCATAAAGCTCTGAGTGATAAATGTATGTATGGTTACTGTATAAAAATATTGGGGTCAAATGCCAAAGATCTCTAAGGTTAAGGTTTTTTTGCATGGATAGGAGAAGGACCCCAAGTCATCAAATCTCAAGAAAATCACAGCTTGTCAGTCAGACACAATCTGCTCCAGCTCACCAGAGAAGCCCATTCCCAAACTCCTCTCAACCAGACGTTATAAACATTCTAGCTGTGATATACAGCACACTATGGCATGTAATTTGTTTGGTTCCAAAAGACTAAGGCAAGGGTTTGGAAGGTTCACTGCATTGTAAAAGAGATACGCCTGGCTGCAGGTTTTCACATTTGTAAATAAAAAATACACTATCCCTCAATAGTAGGACATCCAAGGGAAAGGCATGAGTTGCTATCCATGGAAAAGCAACTAAGAAGGCATATTTCAACTGCTGCAGAACATACCTGTGTCTACAAGTAAAACAAGGAGAACCTGCAACAAAGTCCTATAAAGAAAAGCAAGGCTCTGCTTATGGGTAACTTTGGCCTAGGGCATAACTTATGCCATATGTTTTTAAACAGTAAAACTTGGATTTCTGCAGCAATTAGGGAGCTGTGTAAAAGTATCATGGGATTCATCACTTCTGCACAACAGAGAACCCATTTTTTACTTCAGATCCAGCCTAAGGCTTGTCCTCAGTAAAAGAAAAACCATGGATCACAAAAACCCTCTCCTCCTTTGTACCATAGGGCTGGGCACGTAGAGCGGGTGGGAGACACCAAAAGCTATAGACACAAAAGGAAAGGGAAAGAACGTACCTTCAAGTAATTGACTGCATGGAAACTGTAGAACATATTTAATAAAAGCAAAGGCCTCTTTAGAAATCCATGGATATAGACTTTTATTTGAAATCTAGATTTTGAGACATTGCTGTTGCAGAGATTAAGTATTCCTGGCAGTTAGCATTACTTAGTGCATTACTAAGAAGATGTGAAAAAATATGCTTCCATTTTTGAGCAATTATGATGGGGTGGACACTGGGTCAAGCATTTCACAGACATCATCTGCATTTAGTCCTCACAACAGCCTTATGAATATCTCACCTTATTCGTCAACTGAGGAAACAGGTTAAGAGATGTAATATATTGCCTGAGTTTAGAGGGTCAGTAAGCACCCACAGTGGGATTCAAGAGAAAGTTGTCTGACCCCAAGGCCCATGTTCCTATCATACTTTCTATTGCTTTGGCAGAGTGATTATGTTGGTAGCTGTTAACATAACCAATCGCTCCAGCCCACCATGGGATACAACATATTAGCAGGACCTGAATGGTAAGAGGAGAATGTGAACCATAGAGGAAAAGACAGAAAAGCCCTTAGCTTCAGCTGCCTAGAATTTTCATCAAATCCTTGAAGATATATTTGAAAAAAAAATCCTAAACCTGGTATATTGTTTATTGTTTGCTATATGGATTTATTCATACTTTTACTACATAGTAAACCAAATACAGTTCAGGGTTTCTACACTCATTCCCAATTTTTCCTTTTATTGTCTTTATAAAATCCCTCAAACATCTTAGATGTTGTTATAGAAACTGGAGTGTCGAGTGTTATAGAATCCACTGTAAAAATGTATTCCACTGACTACTTAAAATCATGATATAGGGGTTCTAAAGTGGGATGGTCAGGTAAAGAGCACACTTTACAGCTAGTTTTACACTTCTGAGTTTGTTTCTGAGCAGAGCTGAGCACAAAATACTGTTAATTAAGGAGTTCTTTTTATCCTTGTTGTTTTGATAAAGTTTAGTTTTTCAATTTGTCGTTTTATATACCATGCTTTTGGTATTCTAAGAAATGCTTTTCTAAACCAGGGTCACAAAGATTTTCTTCTGGAAATTTTCCAGTTTTAGGTTTTACATTATGTATTTGGAATTAATGTTTGCATATGCTGTAGGGTATAAATCAAAGTTCTTTTTTACCACATATGGATATTACATCATCATTTGACTATGCTTTTCCACAGAATTCCCTGTGAATTTTTGTCAAAAACTTTGCTTATACACATGTAGCCAACCTACAATAAGGTCATGAAGATATTCTCCTATGTTAGTTTGTCCTTTCACATTTAAGTCCACAACACAACTGGAATTGAGTTTTGTACATGGTATGTGTTAAGAGACAAGATTCTTTTTTTTTCTTACGGAGTGTAAGTGATCCCGTATCACTTACTGAAAAGACAATTATTATCCCCACTGCACTGTAGTCATACCATTGTTTTATAATAAACATAATAACTTTTAATATCTGATACCATAGATCTTCCAACTTCTTCATGGTTTTCTTGGTTATTCTTTTCATGTGCATTTCCATATAAATTTTAAAACCAGCCTATCAATTTCCATTAAAAAAGCTACTGGGATTTTTATTGGAATGGCACTGAGACTATAGGTTGATTTGGGAAGAACTGATGTCTTTACAATGTTGAATCCAAGACATGAAAGCTTTTATTTAATTTCTCAATAATTCAAGTATTCTTCATAGAAGTCTTGCAAATCTTTCATCAGATTTATTGCTACGCAATTGATCATCTGACACTACGCTAAGGGGCATCATTCCTCATATTCCGATTTCTAAATAGTTTGTTATCATTTGCTTGGGACTTGACAATTTGGGATCTTTCATATGTTCATGCAAGCAAACCTTAAACTCAGAGATCACTGGCATCTGACTTAAACCTTTTGGTACGGTAACCAGACATAAATTGATTGTTCAGAACTTTGTGAACTGTGAAGGTTTATTACACAGTATGTAAAACTCAATTGATTTTTGCTGTATTCACTTACTAATTCTAGTAAGTTGTCTTCAGTTCTTTTGGATTTTCTACATTCAAAATCATGTTACCTATAAATAACAGCAGTTTTACTTCTTGCTTCCTAATTACAATGCCTTTTCTTTCTTGCCCTGTCACACTGGTAGGTCCCCAAAGCACAACGTTGAACAGAACTGGTGAGAGCAGACCTCCTGTTCCATTCCCAGTCTTGGTAGAAACCTTGCGGTTTCTCACCATTACATATGAAGATGGCTATAGATGTTTTGTAGATACTCTTTACTAGATTAAGGAAATGTTATTTTATTACCATGAAAGTGTGCTGGATGTTTTCTAATGCGATCTTTGCATTTACTGAAGTGGTCATAAGATTCTTCTCATTTGTTCTGTTAATGCAATGACTTGCATTGATCTTTCAACTGTCAAATCAACATGGCTTTCTTTCAGAAAAACCCAAGTGACTTGTGATGTACTTTTCTTTTTATATATTATCATCAATTTAACCTGCTAATATTATCTTTAGGAGTTCTGCATCAGTATCCAAGACAAAAATTGACCTGTAATTTTGTTAACAAATTGATGTTGGCCTTAGAATGAGTTGGGAAATGTCCCATTTTTTTTTCTATTGTTTCTAAAGAATTGCTGTAAGATTGATTTTACTTCTTCTTTAAACAATTAGTAGACTTAACCCAGAAGCCGCTGAACCTGGATCTTTGGGTGGGGCTGTTTTCAATAACATTTAATTTCTATAATTGATCTAGCATTTTTTAGGTTTTTTCAAATTTCTTCTTGGGTCAGTTTTGGTAACTTGGTAATTGTGTCGTTCAAGGAAACTGTCCATTTCATCTAAATTTTAAAATTCCTTGATAAAAAGCTGCTCTCCCCTCAACCAGTGCACATGGAATTCAGGGTAACTAACCAGCCCACAAACCTGCAGCCTGAGCAGGGCACCCCCAGAAAATGCCTACAGAGGGGTTGCCGTTGATGAACTGCAGACCAATTAACAAAATGAAAGTTTAATGTGATTTTGTGGTTGCTTGTTAGGCAATAAATAACCAATACCTAATTTATTTTCCAGTCAATGAATCCTCTCTTTGGATTTGTCTAATATATTTTTAACATAACTTTTTTGAGTTTTTAATTTTAGAAATTATATTCATCAATTTTTAGATTCTACTACATATATTCCATTCCTCCAGTGAAAAATCTCCATCATACTATTTATTTTTTGAATACGTTAATCATAGATTTTTTTTAATGTCTTTGTCTAATAATACTTAGGTAACCTGTAGATATGTTTATATTTTTATAATCTTTTTATTGAGACATAATTGACATACAGTAAACTACACGTTTAAAGTGTATTGTTTGATAAATTTTGATGTCTATATAGTCTTGAGAAACCATGATCAATATATGAATGTATCTATCACTCGCTAAAGTTTCCCATGCCCTTTTGTAATCTTTTCCTACTGCCCCACCCATACCCACCCCAATCCTCAGAAACCATTCTTTGTTTTTTTTGAGGGCATATCTTATATTTATTGATCAAATGGTTGTTAACAACAATAAAATTCTGTATAGGGGACTCAATGCACAATCATTAATCAACCCCAAGCCTACTTCTCAACAGTCTCCAATCTTCTAAAGTATAACGAACAAGTTCTTACATGGTGAACAAATTCTTACATAGTGAATAAGTTCTTACATGGTGAACAGTGCAAGGGCAGTCATCACAGAAACTTTCAGTTTTGATCACGCATTATGAACTATAAACAATCAGGTCAAATATGAATATTCGTTTGATTTTTATACTTGATTTATATGTGGATCCCACATTTCTCCCTTTATTATTATTATTATTATTATTTTTAATAAAATGCTGAAGTGGTAGGTAGATGTAAGATAAAGGTAGAAAACATAGTTTAGTGCTGTAAGAGAGCAAATGTAGATGATCAGGTGTGTGCCTGTAGACTATGTGTTAATCCAAGCTACATACAAGGGCAATAAAACATCCACGGATGCAGAAGATTTCTCTCAAAACAGGGGGAGAGAGCTTCTAAGCCTCACCTCTGTTGATCCCCAATTTCTCACCTGATGGCCCCCCTGCGACTGTGCCTGTCTTAGGTTGTTTCTCCCTTGAGGAATCTTACCCATCTCTGGCTACCAGTCATCTTCCGGGGCCATACAGGGAGATGTAAAGAGAAACCATTCATTTTTATCACTACATAATAATTTCCACTTTTAAGAATCATACAGTATATACTTTTCTTGGTCTCACTTTAACTTAGCATAATTATTTTAAGATTCATCCATGCTATAGCAGTTCATTCCTGTTTATTGGTCCACTATATGAATATTCCACAATTGTTTACCCACTCACCTATTGATGGATATTCAGTTCTAATAGTAAGGTCTTCCAAAGAGCAGGAGTTTTTTTTATTCTTGTTGTTGTTTTGATAAAGTTTAGTTTTTCAATTTGTCGTTTTATATACCATGCTTTTGGTATTCTAAGAAATGCTTTTCTAAACCAGGGTCACAAAGATTTTCTTCTGGAAATTTTTCAGTTTTAGGTTTTACATTATGTATTTGGAATTAATGTTTGCATATGCTGTAGGGTATGAATCAAAGTTCTTTTTTTCCACATATGGATATTACATCATCATTTGACTATGCTTTTCCACAGAATTCCCTGTGAATTTTTGTCAAAAACTTTGCTTATACACATGTAGATCTATTTCATGATGATCTATTCTGTTCCATTGATTTTTTTTGTCTATTTCTACAACAGACAATGGCTCACAGGTAAAGTCTGGCCCACTGCCTATTTATGTACAGCCATGAGCTAAGAATGGTTTTTACTTTTTAAAATGGTTTTAAAAATCAAAAAGATAGTTTTCATGACATGTAAAAATTATATAAATTTAAATTTCAGTGTCTTTAGATAAAGGTTTATTGAAACAGTCATACTCATTCCTTTATGTATTGTGTATGGCTGTTTTCATGCCAGAACAGCAGAACTTAGTTACTTCTGACAAAGACAGTATAGTCCACAAAGCCTAAAATATTTACCATTTGATCTTTCACATAAAAAGTTTTCTTATTCTTGCTTACATCAATATTACACTACTTTAATTACTGTAGTTTTATGTTATGTTTTGAAATCAAATAATGTTAGTTCTGTAACTTGGTTCATCTTTTCCAAAATTGTTTCTGCTATTCTAGAACCTTTGAAATTCCATATCAAACTTAGAAAACACATTGTAATTTCCATACACAAAAATACAAAACCCACTGTGATTTTAATTGCAATTGAATTCGATTTATGGACCAGTCTGGGGAGAACTGGCATCTGAACAGCACTGAGCTTTCTCAATTACTGTAATCTATGGACACAGTATAACCTCCCTCTCACTAAGTCTTCTGTTCTTTTTTTAACCAATGTATGTACGTTTTAGAGCATAGGCGATCGTTGGCAGGAGCATCAATATTTTCCCCCAGCCTTCTGGGTGTCATGAGAACCAGATTTCCCCTGACCTATGCTTGTCTATGTGTCTCTCTCTGAAAGAAAAAAAAAAATAAATTGGAAGGGAAAATGTATTCACCCACCCAGTCTGCTTGCAAAGTCTAGCCACAAAAGCCAAAACACACAAGAAGTATACACTTCCTAGCATTAGATATGAAATGTCAAGGCATGAAATATAAACATACTGTTTGAAATGTAGTCTTCCTTTCCTAATGTGGCAAATTATTTTTTTGGATGGCCAGCTATGAACCTCACTCAGCGTGCTTCCTAGTCTATCATGGGAGACACTCCATGTCTGATGAAGACATGCCACCAGTCAGCCAGCCACTATTGAGAATAAAGATATGTCTCATATCAATAAATTATGATTATAACAGCAATGATTTTCTTCAAATCAGGGTGTTGTCATGATAGCGGGTTGTTTCTGTGGGTGATCGCTGGCCACCTTCTGGTTCACCTCTGCTGTAAGCAGCAATAGAAGTATGAGAGGGGCCTGGACATTGCTGGGTGCTCTGTGCAAGTCCTCTAAATTTATTCTGAAATTCATTTCTCATCCAAACATGCTGAACAAAGGTAGCCTTGGGGAGAAAGGCCCTCTTTCCTCTGTGGACCAGGTACTGGCCAGGTCAGGATTTGGCTGTCTTACCGAGTGAATGGGGTGACCTAAGCTGTTTGGAGAGACTCCAAGGTTTACTCTTTCACCACAAAGGTGACCCTATTGAAGGAAATGTTCTTTGATGTTCAGCTCAACTTTTTCCCTCACTCAGTTTCATGCTGTCATTCATCATTGGATATCCTAAAACAATTCTTCTTCCTTATGGATGGTTTTCAATCTTTTAAACCTCAAAAATTCTATATTTCTCTTAGCCATGGTTGGATCAGGTTTTATATATTTATCTTCAGATTAGTAATAAAAGAGCTGATAATATTTGTTTTAGAATCATCAGGAAATTTGTTTTAGAAACACTTCCTGGTGCCTCAGATTTGCGACATTCACATCAGATTTTAGTTTTTGGATGCCTCTTGACTTCTTAAGGAGACAAGAAACAACTGGAATATGCTTGCAATTTGACCTGGATGCCTGCTGCAGTTTTAGCATATTAATATGAAAATAGAAAGACAAAAAGGTTAATATATTGTTAACTTGCTTTGTTTAGACACTCCATCTAATTAAAATGCAGTTATCATCCATGAGTAGGACTGTGAAAACCATACTGGAATAAAAAAAGTGGCATGCCTCATATGGGTATTTAATATCTTAGGTGATATTAGATATAGCTACTTGATATAACAATTTGATAACTTATGGTCTTCTATCATCTCCACAGACATCAGGAGTAGAAGATGAAGTTAATAAAGAGGGCATTCTCCCTATATAATATAGAAACAGCTCAGTTAAATGAGGTGATTTGCAACTCGCTGTGCCTGACCCCCTCCAGCCCCTTCCGCCGGATCTGCAGTGATTCACAGGGCAGCAGCCAAGGCTGCCTCCCCGTCCCCATTCCTGCTGCTGCGCCCTAGTCAAGTCGCTGTCACGTCTCATCTCTCCCTACATGACTATAATAGCCTCCTCACCAGTCTCCCGGCTACCATTCTTGCCACCTTTCAACCCATAATATAATCAGATGCCAGAGTGTTTTATGATTTAAAAACATAACTCTTATTGCTTTCCTATTTAAAATTCTAAAAAGCTGCTGCACTGGACCTCTGTCAACTGTGGCTACATCACTGAAAATCCTCCCTACATTTGAGTGCTTTTCCACATTAGAGCCCTTCCTGTCCAAGGTCTAGTATTCCCAGACTCTCTTGCAGCTGTGGGGCAAGTGTGTAACTTGGCTTCTACCCATCAAAACACACCTGTCAAAGACATGGTCTGGGGGCTGAGCAATATGGGAAAGAACTCCACAGAGACTGACCCCCTAGTAAGCCCAGCAGTGGGAGTGCCTGGCTCTCTGAGAGTGAATGTGGTAGGACTTCTGACATGCAGATCCAATTGTTTTTGGTGCCAAGGGGAAAAGCGGCTTTTGCCAGAGTGGTCTCCAATGCAGCTGGGTGTGGCTTGGCTTCAGCGTCTGGCTCCCCAGCCTTCCCAAAGCAGTGCCACCTCTAGACCTGGGCAAATGAGACCTCTGTCTCAAGTCCTGAACTTCAGGGGCCCCCATGTTTAGAAGACACACTTCATTATGACCACTAAAAAAATTAGATAAAAAAGAATTTTGAAAAAAAAACATACAAAATAATGACTGACATCCCAATCAAGCATATGTTACCTTATTTGGACAGGATATGGAAATGTCTGAATGCACCTACTTAAGACAGCCAGTTGTCTTGGAGTAGATGGGATGGTTCTCTATTTTAATAGCCCCGCATCCTTAATAGTTAAAAATCTACATTCATTTAACATATCCCACTTGTCCTGCCTTATCATCTAATCAGGTTGTTCATAGATTAGATGTACCATTCATTGTTAACTGTCATTCATTATTTGAAACAAATATTTGCATAGGGCCTGCACACCCTAGAGGCAGCCCTAAGATCTACCTAACATGTTTTTAATACATCCGTTTTCTGCCTAAGCTAGCATGAGTGGATTCTGCTGTTGGCAACAGAGAATCTAGATCAATACACTATGCCACTATGCTAGAATAAAATCGAAACTCCCTAATGTAGCCCTCAAAGATCGAGAGAGAAGTGAGGGTAGTCTTTCTACTTATTTGCTCTCTAAACTAAACAGATCAATTCAAGATATTATTATAATTAGAGCCATCATTTAGAAGCAATTTCATTCTTCTTGTTTTGGGGGTCACTGTCCTCCAAACAGCTGAAAAATTCCAAGATTCAAATAATAATGATATATTCTTGATTTCATGTTATCTGCCAGTCGTTGTGTCAAAAGCTGTTATTACGCTCCCATTTCTGACGGTCTTTTTCTTCTCTCAGTGAGTTCTCATGAGGCACGTCGTCACCCCGGAGATTCTCACTTCTGTCGTCCTCCCTTGGTGGAGCCCCAGGCCGGCTCCGCGGCCCCGGACAGCGACGAGCCAGCGCGGGACCGGCTACTGGACGCCGCGCGGGAAACACGGAGGGCTGCCTGCACAGGGGCACCCGGGGCCGGGGCGAGAACAGAAGGGTCCTCATCCGTTCCCCCTCCACTGTTCCTCCTTCCTCCCCACAGTCACACAAAGGAATCAAGGAGGAAAGTCTTCAGGGTCATTCTGGTTCATTCCAATCAAAAGCTCTGCTCTGTCCTATGTTTTAGATTATCCATTCACTCCATTTTTTTGTTTTTTAACAAATGTGAATTGACCACCTGCTGTATGCCAGGGATTGTATTAAAAACAGGCACAGGATGGTGAACAAAACAGACCTGGTTCTTTCCTTCCTGGAGCTTTTGGTCTCCAGTGAGGGGAAAACAGCAAACCATTAATCACAAAAATAAATACTCAGTAACAAGAGGGAATAGGGTCATCAAGCAAACATACAGCAACTCTGGAGAGTGTCTTAGGAGTGGTGGCTGTACAGGGACAGTCTACTCAGCCTTCCCAAGCAAGACCAGGCTTCAGTTTCTTGTCACCAGCTCTGACTATATGACCTTGACAGCCCTAGTTAATTCTGTAGCCTTGAGGTGGTTTTATTAATAACATTCTGAAAATCATTCCTATTCACTTCAGTGTTGGGGGAGGCGGAGGTTAGTGAGGACTTACAGGGAGGTCTATGGAGCCAGCCCCCTGCCTCCATCAGAAAGCATTCTCTCTGGAGAAGCCTATGTAACTCCAGAGGACACAGCATTTTTTCAGAATGGTTTACTGGGCTCAGCCAAACACATCCTCACTGGCCAAATTCCCATCCACAGGCCTGTAGACAATATTAGCAAGATAGGTGGGCTATGAAACAGACAATTAAAACACTCGTTGGTTACTATGTAAAGGATAAACTAAGAAAAATAGGTGACTGTCAGGATACAACAAAGTCTTCCAGACCTGCAAGGGGAAAAATCTTGAAAGGTCACCACTGTTTGGAATGACAGCAGCCCACCCAACATATTTTAAGAGGTAACACATGGGTGTTCAATTAGCACTAAGTGGGACAGGTTATTTAGACCTCGCTGCTTAAAGCCAATTGTTTTGACTCCTCCATTTTGAAAATGAGATTGTTTTGACTTCTTCTCCCACACCTCCTGCTTGCTTTCTCCTGTTTTCCTGCTCTTCCAATATCCTTTCCATTTATCCTTCTCCTTCCCACTGCCTTTTACTTTCTCTCTCTGCTCTTTAGTTACCATCCCCCAGTCTCCTTGGGGCCTGATTCTCCTGCCCTTTCCATCTCAACATTTCAAAATAAATGCTCAAATATTTGTCACGGGTGAGTTAGGAAACAAACATAAACTGTCATTACTTATAATGAATAGCATGAGAAAAAAAGAATCACCATAAAATAAAGCCCAAAATGCACACCTAAATCTTTAAAAAAAACAAAACAAATTTTGAAAGAAAAGTCAAGCCAACACTTCATGAAGTATGAAAAGTCAGACTTTTGGAAATAATGAGCTTAACAGGAATGACTCTCTATAAAGAAGGTCTACTAAAATCAGTTAAAATTGTTATGGACTCAAAACTGATCACTAAATCAATTCTTCACTGTAAAATTTAAATGGAATGGAAAAAAATTGATTTTGAGGAAAATAATTTCAGTAACATGAACATTAGAATGAAAAGAATTGAAAACGGTTTAGCTGGTCTTACAGAAAATTGATCAGTGATTTAAATTTGCTGGATGGAATGTGTTCCCTAAAACTTTCTCAACAAAATGTAATCAATGCTGACAAAGTTCTGATTTGAATGTGTTTACTCCGACTGGTAGTACCTCAGTGTCCTCGGTATGGAAGTGGCAGAGTCCACATGGTATGTCAATGTCCCGTATCAACCCCAACAACTGACCTTGAGGTGAGTTAACTAGTTGAAACCACGATGTACAACAAGACTTCTAACCTTAAGCAACCTTTTAACTCTTAAGACTTTTAAGACGCTAAAGGGACCCAAACAGTCTAACAGAGAATGAGTTGTTACACTGGAGAAAGTCAAATCCTCGGCACTTGGTAGAACTTCAGGTTTCTCAGGATACAGGCAGACTGGCTAAGCAAGCAATGGAATAATTCTGCCTACCATTCTCCTCCTCTGGATCTATATTCCTATTTCCTATTCACCTACAGGGCCATCTGCCTTGTTCACTATTGCCTTTCCAGTACCAGCACTACGCCTGGAACATAGTAGGTGCTGGACAATCAGTGACTGAATTAATTAATTACAAGCTTTTTGCCCACAGTATTTTAAATGTACAAGCCAACCTACTTCTGAAAAATACATTAAGAATAAATTATCTGAGTTCAATTTCTGGTGCTGCTGCTTGCTAGGTCTATAACCTAGTGATTTAACCTCAGTTTCCTTAACTATAAAATGAGTAAGAGATGTAACAACTCCATAGGTTTAATTGAGAGGATTAAATGGAAAAAATCTACATAAAGTACGAGGCAAAAAGCCTGACACTTCGTAAGAGCTCACCAAATGTTATCTACTAATATTATCGCTACCATCATCATCTCTGAATAAAACTGACAATAAAAGTCAAATTGCCAGCCTTTTTAAACACTCTATATTTATGAGGAAGGGATAATAACATCTAAGGGAATAGGTCTCATTTGGCATAACAAATAATTATTTACTCAGTGGCAAGTGGTAATATCCTGAGAATATTAAGGGTCAGTACAGATCCTGCCCAATCCCTTTAAACTTTTGAAAGCAGCCTCTACATGACTGAATGGTGATCACTGATTTTTAATAGTAACAAGTGCTGTTATAATGATAATCATGAAGAACTATAAAATTCTGAAATGCCTGTGAAACACCAGTATAACAGTACAATTAATAGGCTTTAATGTTTCCTAATTATTTGAGGCATTGTCATCATTTCCATGTGACTGAAGACGTGGTGAGCAGAACACTCTCCTTAGGCCCAGAAGCTCTGGGTTCAAATCCTGGCCTCTACTTATTTGAAGTGACCTTGGACAAACCCTGTAACTTCTTTAAATACTTTAGCTAATCTGTAAAATGAGGGTAACAATCCCTACCTGCATTAGGATTTTTAAACGTTTCAAGGGAGTTGTGCATATGGGTGGATACTGAGAGGACCTCATGCATTATTAGTTCATAAGTGAAAGAAATAAGGTTCAACGAAGAGACATAAGTCAACTCAATGCTACACTGCTAATTTTTGAGAGACTGGATCTTGTAAAAAATACTTCCTAAAGGAGACATCTACAAATCAAGACTTTTTGAGTAACTCAGTTTAACTAAATTAAGTATTAAATAAATCAAAACATGGTTTCTCTTGCCTTATTTTAAAAAAATGAGTTAGGGAGGCAGTGCATCATTATTCTTACTTTACAACTATGTTGGTCAGTAACATACAGGGTATTCTCAGTGATACTTAATTATAACAATAATGCTTAAGGCCACATGCCTAGAGAACAAAATGAGTGACTATAATGATGATGTAATAAGGGTGGCAATAGTGCCAAGGACTGAGGTAAGCACTTAAATATACATTATCTTGTGTAGTTCTCACAACACTCCCAGTATCTATTTTATATATGAGGACACAGAGGTTCAGAAAGGTTCAGCAACTTGTCCAAGGTGATACAGCTAGAAAGTAAAAGAGCCATTGTTTTAAACTCCAATTTGTGGCTAATGTCAAAGCAGCTTAGGTTCTTTAATACTAGATGCTTACAAAAGGCCCATGCAGCCCTGATTATCTGAAGCCTGCCTTTTCTTAGCCATTCCTCCTGAAGGTGCATCTTCCCAACAAAGGTAGGCCAGGCAAGACTATGAGCTCAACTATTATACCTTTCTCACACTCTACTCACTCTCTTCAGATTCTGGAGCTCCACAAACCAGTATTCACTGAACACCAGTTTAGTACAGAGGTCTGTGCTGGGACCACCTGGCCACAGCTGTGTGGTTGGTCTACTGAAGAGCCAGCTACCCTAGCTCCTTGATCTTGCCTCCACATGCAGGACAGTCAAGATGAGGCAACTTGCTCATCAGAGCAAAATAGAATGCATGACAACCTGCCTTCTCCAACCATTTCCTTCCCTACAACCTGGTATCCACATACATATAAAAAGACAGCAAATTCTATCTTCAGGACTTGCCAAACGTTAAGTGTCTTGGATGCCAACAGATTCCAGTAGGCAAGGGCTGCATATGCACTGTGGGTCTGTCACCATGGTGCTCTGGAGAGTATGAGACTCCCCGAACAGCACAGGCTGGTGTGGCGGCCCCCTTAACACTCCATGCACAGGAGGATGGCCAAGCAAAGCTTCCCTGACACCCCAGTGCATCTGGTGAACTTGCTTAGCCTCTGCCTCACAGCCCCATCAGAGGAGCAGCGACAAGTCTGCAGTCCCCAGCTCTCTTTCTCTCGCCTTTGTTGTACAGGTGTTCTGTTTTGGCAGGGAAATGTTAACCAGCCCTTAACAATCATAAATTCTGAGGTTAAAAAAAAAGGCAGGAAGAAAATCAACATGAATTCCCACTTCAATGGCCAAATGGCTGGATTGGAGAAGTAGAAATGCCATCACGGGAGCCTTGCCCTCTGCCATATTCCAGTGTTTCACTGACAAGGGTAAAAGTAAAGACCGAACGATGGTGCCTTGTTTCCTGTTTTTTTCATGCAGAGACTACTTTTCCAAATAAAGAAAATGTTGACCAAAGAAAACAAAGGGAAAGACTGCCTCATTCTTTACCAACACAAAATGTGTAGCATTGTTCTAACTGAAGCAGTATGCTTCTGAGAGTGGAGCCGTGTGGTAATAAAGCAACCTATTTCTGCGACTTGGCTGTACCTTTGGGCCTTCTCACATAACCTAGGTGGACAATTGCAAAACAGCAACGAATACTATAGCCTCATTGTTATGCACCCCTTTGCATACTATGACTTTAACCCACACAATGACACTGTGTCTTTCAGACCACAGTATAATTATTGTTTGGTGGACAGAAAGGTTGGTAAAGGGAAGAAAACTATGGCTTGGAAAAGTAAGCTTTAATATTGACTGAAAATAAACAAAATATTTTAAGATTTATTCTGGAAAATAAAGAAATGGGGGGGAAATTGCTGTATCCTTAAATAAGATTAAACAAAACTCAGGGTGAGGGAACTGGAGGACCTTAGGGTATTAAGTAAAATGACAGACCAGTTGCCCTGTGAAGTAGGACAACCGGCCTGGGAGGGGAAGCAAGGTCATAGGACTGGCTATTACTGTTTGCCTCCCAAGTTCTCAAGACTGCAATGATGATGGCAGAAGCTACATGGATGTCTCCTCTAAGACACCTACATCCACAGAAGCCTTCTCAGTTTTGAGCATTTAATATTTGCATAACTCTCACTGGTGCCCACCACTCTCTCAAGACAGCATACTCTTTCCACAGCACCTGTAACATGGCTGGTGATGGGAGTGGTGCCAGATATTGTATCAGGTCCTTGGAATAAAGTCCCTCTTCCAGAGAACTTTCCAGTAAAGATGATTAAGAAGTCACACATCATTTTCCTTTCCTTTTTTCCATACACTTATGGAAGATTTAATAAGTATCTACTGTTTGCTTGGCACTGTTAATAGCTAGGAATGCAGCTAACCTATGAAACTAACCTAGTCTCTTCTGAATTCCCCACTTGCTTACAGCCTCTCCTAAATGCTCTCTAAAGAATAGTCCAGTTTAAATGATTTTGTTTCTCCTGTGTCCTTTTATAAGGAACCTGGGAGAAATTACAGTATGGAATGGGAACTAAGAACAACTGGTTTGCATTCATATTCTGGACACTCCATGTAACTGACCAGTTTCCCCTCTCCTGTGATGCTTAGGGACAAATGCCAGCCAACCAGGAACCAGAAAAAAAAAAATCATCATGGATTGAGTTTTCTGAATCTAACGCAAGGACAATTTTATTGCCCTTTATTTTCCTTCTTTCATTTTCTTTCTTTCTTCCTCTATCTTTTGAAATTCATCTTATCACATTTTATTTATCTATAAAAGCCAAATTTAACTTCTAGGGCATAGTGGGATTCAAAAAAATAAACAACTGTTTCCCCCAACTCTATTGCCAGAGGCTCTCATTACAAAGGCATTATTTATCTTTGAAGGGTAAAAGCAGAAATAACCAAGTGACAAGGAGAATAAACAGATGAGACTTGCAGCAGCTGTCCATGAAGACATGGAGCAGCAGATGCCAGGAAACCACGAAGTAGCCACATCGTCACTCATACGCAGTGAAGCGAGGGCCCATTGGGGAATGCATTCTAACATCTCCCAGACTTAAAAATAAAAGTAATTAAGTAATCTTTAAATATAAACCCTAAATTTTTCAATGTATACTCTATCTACTCCATCCAGTACTTTTTGTTCCTTGACTATTTCTAGCCTCTACAGCCAGGGAAATCATTAGTTTAGAAGGTGCAACTAAGCCTTAGAAGCAGAAAAAGAACCAGAACTTGCATTGGCAGATTAATTTAATTTTTGGAGTTATTTTTGTCTATTATTTTAATTGATTTTCTTAGTGGTTTATAGAAACCCAGATTAAAAACAAAACCTGTAAAAACTTTAAAAAATTTCATTATAAAGCAACAATTAGTATAATAATTGAGCAGTATAAACTTTCCAAAATGTTTATATATTCACCAAATATTTATTAAATACCTATAGGGGGTTTAAACCCTGAAATAAAGTATAAAACAAATTACATTTTGTTTTTAGTTTCATGGAATCTATTCTTTTGGAGATTACAAATATTAAACAAATTCACATACTAATAAAATTATGATTTCCCAATATGAACTAAGTATTATAAAAGGAAAATGCTATTATTTCAGATATTAAGTTGTAACAATCTGCCTCAAACTTAGTCATGTTAAAAAACAGCTATCCTATGGAGCTAGAGGGTATTATGCTCAGTGAAATAAGCCAGGTGGAGAAAGACAAGTATCAAATGATTTCACTCATATGTGGAGTATAAGAATAAAGAAAAACTGAAGGAACAAAACAGCAGCAGAATCACAGAACCCAAGAATGGACTAACAGTTACCACAGGGAAAGGGACTAGAGAGGATGGGTAGGAAGGGAGGGATAAGGGTGGGGAAAAAGAAAGGGGGTATTACGATTAGCATGTATAATTAGCATGTGGTGGGGGGGCATAGGGAGGGCTGTGCAACACAGTGAAGACAAGTAGTGATTCTACAGCATCTTACTACGCTGATGGACAGTGACTGTAATGGGGTGTGGGGTGGGGGACTTGGTGAAGGGGGGAGCCTAGTAAACATAATGTTCTTCATGTAATTGTAAATTAATGATAAAAAAAAACAGCTATCCTAGTATGCTCATGATTTTTATGGGTCAGAAACTTGAAGAGAGAACAGTATGAACAGATAGTCCCTGCTCCACAATGACTTAGGTCTCAGTTATCTTGAACAGTTGGAGGAGTCTGGTACAGTAAAAGTAGAGCCTCATATCTGTCACCTTGGACCTTCTCAATATCATATTAGCACAGGATTAAATGTAAAGATGGCTTTTCACTCCCATGTTCACTCTAATTCACTGGTCTAAGATGATTGGTTCTATGTAGCCTTTCCAAGTGACTCATATGCATTTATGAGTCCTCATATAAACATTTATATATACTAGCTTTTATATGTCAAAGTTTAGATTTACCAAAATTTACCACATATAAAAACACAAAGCAAACTTCATAAAAACTAAAGAATCTTGATGTGTATGTAATTGATTTGAGTGCCTGTATTGTGTCTTACATATGCTTTTGTACTAAACATAATCATTCCAAAGTGCTCACACACAGTCTAAAAAATCCCCAAGAAACAAAAAATAAAAAATTAAAGAATTTAATCACTATAAAAGAATGATAAATAGCCATATTTAAGCAATAAATCAATATCAAAGAATATTTCTAAATAATACAAACAAAAATTATGAGATAAAACATGGTTCAAAGAGAAAATCATGCTTGAAGTTAAAAAGTACTTGAAATAATGAAAATTGAAATATTGTATAATAAAACCAGTGGGATGCAGCTAAAACTGCATTAAAGGAAAATTTATAGCCTTATGTGTTTTTAATAGAAAAGAACAAACCAATACTTCAACTTAAAGAGAAAGTAAAAGAATAACAGAACAATCCCGAAGAAAGTAGAGGAAATAAAATAATAATGGTAACAGAAAGAAGAGAAAGAAAGTGTAGAGAAGATCAACAAAATTAAATATAAATCAAAAGGTGAATACAATCATAGATTATATTCACAATCAATCAGAAAATATGAGGATAATTGACTTTACATCACTATATTTGAAAATTTAGATAATATGGATAACTTTTAGAAAGGTATGACTAATTAAAACAGGCCCAAGAAATAAAACCTTAATATACTCTTAATTTTTTAAAAAAATGAATCAATAATATAAAATACATATTAGCAAAAAAACACTAGCCCAGATTTTTACAGATTATACTTATTCTTTGAAAAATAAGTACTGCCAAATGTACACAAATTTCAAAAGATGCACTAAATCTGACAAAATACATATAAGACCCTTGAGAATATCATTTAACTACACTGAAAACATGTTTTAAAAACAAAATGTACACTATCTTCATAGATGACTAGACTCAGTAACATAAAATGCTCCGAATTTTCAAATTAATTTAAAAACATCAATACAATTGCAATTAAAATACTAACAGTTATTCTTTGGAGCATGGCAAATGTTAAATGTAAATGTAAAATGTATGTGCAAGAGCAAAAAGGTGATAATTGGCTAGCTAAGACAATTTCTGAGGAGAAAGAACAAGTATCAAAAAATCAAGACTTATTTTAATGTAGTAGTGGTAATAGCACAATTCCCAACTTTATGTGCTTTTATGTGTCAGATCCTGCCTATAGGTTTTATAAGTGTTTGCTAATTTAACTGTCATAACAAACATTAGGTAGTTACCATTACTTCCTTCATTGTACAGAAGAGGAAACTGGTATAAAGAGACTAAATAATATGCACACGTCAAAACTAGAATACGGTGGAGGTGATATTCAAGCACAGATATTTGACCTCTGGTCATACCATGCTATACTCCCCAAATCAATATAATAATTGACAGTGTGGTTTTGCATAGATATACAAAAACACAAAGAGAACCAAATAGGTCAGAAATGGAACAAAACAGTTAAGGAAAACTGGTATGTGACAGAGTTGTCACTACACATCAGCAGGGAGAGAGTGAGTTATTCAATAGTAGGTGGTAAGGAAAAAATACATATCTGCAGGGAAACCAACAAACTAGAGTTCAGCTTAATATCATACATGAGTATACACCCATGTATATGAAAGTCTTCATGTGTAAATTAAAATGGTAAAACTTTTGGAAGAACACATAAGATAAAGTCTGTACAGCCTCAGAGTAAGGAAGAATTTCTTAAACAAGACATAAACATAAGTTTTAAAGAAAAACTGATAAATATGAATACTAAATTAAAATGAAATATTTTGGTGTGGCACAACATATCATAAATAAGTAAAAAGATAAGCCACTGGAAAATGGTATTGGTTACTCAAGTAACCAAAAGTTTTTGGTAGTCAGAGTTCAAAAAACTTTTATGAATCAAATTTAAAAAGATAGATAACCTAAAGAAAAATGGGCAAAGGATATGAACAGGTAATTGGTGGTAGAAAAAAATCTAAAACTCTAGTAGACCTAAGAAATGATGTTCTATTTACTATTAATTAGAGAAATGCATAGCAAAACAACAATAAATAAAACTTTACCCTCAAGGGGCAAAGATGAAACTAAAATTCAGTAATACCAAGTTATCAGTGAGAATGTGAACTAATGACAATTTTCATACACAGTGTAAACTGGCACACCAGCCCAGGATGGTATCATGAGGTAAACTGGAAAGTGAGTGCAGTTCCTATGATAAGCCTTATTAGCTATATGCATCAAAATGGATAAATACCAAATAACCATGTTGAGTAAAAAATATAAGTTGCAGAATGATACATATAGTATGGTATTTATTAAAACTACACACAACTCTATCTTGTTATGGATCCTATATGTATCCACAAGATAATAAAAAGAAGCATGAAAGGATTAAAAACCAAATCAAGATAAGTATGACCTTCAGAAAGGGGAGAATGGAATGGGAAAGGGGGCAGATTTACAGAGGTTATCAACTGTACTTGAAAAGTTTATTTATCTAAAGTAAAGATATGAAAGCAAATTGGAAAATTGTTAAGATCTGACAAAGCTGATTGGTGAGCACACAGATGCTTACTCTATTATTCTGTATACTTTTCCATTTGCTTGAATTATTTCATAATATAGAAAAATAATTGTTTCATATGATATCTGTAGAATTAGGTTATTTGATGGGAAACATCATATGCATGGTAAATGTATTTTGTACATTTTATTACGGGAAAGAAGATGCAAACACATTATTTTCTAGGAGAATGGAGAATTCTGCCTTAATTGCAGCTTTTTCTACAATGGGATCATAAAAGTATACTTATCTGTCTGGAAACCAACTGGATAATTCAAAAATAAGGACTGCTCTATTTTGGATTTTGCAATTAAAATAAAAAGTTGTTTATTCTGTAAAAAAATAGTGCACTAGAATCTTACATTAGGTTGAGATCATTTTTTAAGGGTAAAGTACTTGGGAAGACTTTTCTCTTTTCATTGCATATGGTTGGATATAGCTAATTCTTAGCAGTCTTCTTTATTCAACAAATATGTTTTGAAAACTTACTATATGCCAGGGCCAAAACAAACAAGTTCTCTACTTTCATGGGGATTTCTTTATAGTAGGAAAAGACAGCAACTGTCAGATAAATAAATAAATATCAACCAGTGGTGAGTGCTAAAAAAAAAAATTTTAAGTGAATCAGTGGGGGTGGGGTGATTTAGTTGAGTAGTCAGGAGAACAGTCCATTAGTTGCTGAGATCAGAAAGATAAGCAAAACATGCAAAAATCCGGCCAGAAAAGTCTCTAGACACTTTCCCCAGAGCTGGAATATGTACTCAGACATTCATAAATTCCCAAACATCTTCACATCACTGAATTATACCTTCACTTTTAAGACTATGTTTTGTAAAGAAATAAGGATTTTATCACTTGATTAGAATTTCTGCCAACTGAAGAAGATTCCAGAACAACACAGCAGCCCTTTGGAGTAACTTAACAAACCCCTAAACACACTCTGACCCCCTTTTCTGTTTTATTGGTGTTCTTAGCATTTAAGACTCACAAACTATTGTTTACTGTCTGTCTTCTCCACTAGAATAAGCTCCCTAAGGGCAAGGGTTTTTATCTCTTTTGTTCACTACTAGTATAGTACCTATGCATAGTAGACAATCAATCAACATTTATTGATTAAGTAAATGTTCAAATATTGAGCACCAAACGTCTAACTTACTGACCTGAATTGTGCCCCAATTGTGTTACCTAATTATTTTTCTCTCTCACCTTATTGTAAGCAAGTCCAGGACAGAAACTACCCTATGTCACATCTGCATTACCACATTTGCCTAAATCCATATTGGGTATGCTCAGATTCTCAAAAGCAGTCATTGTTCAAATGATTCCTTTTTAGGACCACGCTGCCTAAAGGCAGGGCAACACGGAAAATGAAATATTAACTTGAGGGCTTATAGTCCTTACAAATCTATAATAGCTGTGAGAGACATGTTGGTGAGTTAGAGAAGAAACCATTTCATTTAATACTTGCAGTCAATGCACAAAGATGGAACTCTCAAAAAGGAACTTACTTAGGTTTTTGATAAAAAATTACTCCACTAGTAAACGAAGTAACTCTGTTAAAACTACAAATCAAGGTTCACACTGACAGAGAGTCTATACTGTGACCAAAGAGGTTTTGGAAGGTATCAGTTGATGAATAGAAGTTAATGGATGAAATGAAAGCAAATATGAACCACAGAAAGTAAGATAAATATCAACTACTTCTGACCTATGAAGAGTTTTGCTTTATGGGTTAACTCACTGCTTGGTTTTGTTTGCTTAGTAACTAGGATATCTCACAAATTTATATAATGCCTATTAAAGAGTCAGTGTTCTATAGCGCTAGACCAAGTACAAGTCTCATGGCTGTATCTTTGGAGCACCTAAAGATCCACTTATCTAAATTTTCAAGACTAATGTGTCCCCAGGAAGTTTAATGAAATGAAAGCATATTCCCTAGAGACTACATGTTAACAACATTCTAGTGGATTTTTCAGTTCCTAGCTGAGATCAAAACAGTAAGTAGTTAGAAAGGAGAGCAGGTAAGTATGGTAGGGCAGGTGTAGAGAAGACAAAGGGCCTCTAAGGCAGTCTTCACAGACTGAGATTCTGTGCATAAACAACCTATATCCAGATCAAGGGATGCTTGTTTGAAATACAGATTCCCAGGCTCTAGCCCAGACCACTGACTCAGAATCTGTTGTGGAGCATGTTGACACACAGCAAAGTTTGACCATTGGTGTGCAAGAAGGCAGGTCTGGCATCATCCCTAGATTACTACTGTTGGGAACACAGGTGGGCAAGGAGCTGCCAAACCTCAGGAAAGTGAGGAAAAAGGATAAAGAAATGAGGCACCACTCTCAAGTGGGTATGTAACAGGCATGATCTGGGTCAAACCACACCACAACTAAGACACAGTCTGTAAGTGCTAGCCTCCAGATACATTAACGATGCCATCACTAAAGGGACAGGGCAGTGACCTTGCTAACCACATCAGCAACAAGTTACTGTGTTGTCAGGGCAACGTGTGTGGCAAAGTGTGGGTGTAGTAATTCAGGGTCAATAGGCTTTTCTGTAAAAGACCAATACCACATATTTTAGGCTTTGTAGACCATATGGTCTCTACTGCAACTACTCAACTCCACTCACTGTTGCACCAGGAAAACAGCCATGGACAATATATAAACAAAGGAGCATGGCTGTGTTCCAATAAAGCTTTATTTATAATAACAGGCAGGATATAGACCGCAAGCTGTAGTTTGCCAACCTCTGCCGTACTCAATCTTAGAAAAAGAAAATGTAATCACTGTTTGCTTATAGTCCAGTCTGAAGTTGTGTGCATCTGTGAATGTAATTGTGTCTGTGCTTTACACCTTCTCTATATTTGTATATAAACTGCAAGAAAATTTACATCAAAAACACATGAACGATGGAGTATGAATTTTTTTGTTTTCCCCTGTATTTCCTAAGTTTTCCACTACTCTCTGTGTAATTATTTTTAATTTTCCTTTTGCAATTATTTTATAATCAGAAAAAAATTATTTTAAACAGAAAGAAGAAAACAGACTAGTTCATCTGTTTCCTGATCCCCAGCAGAAAAGCTCTGCTGGGAGTTTATAAAGCTTTTGTGTTGAAAACAATTCAGCCCCCATCATACTTGCAGATAACTGTAAAAACTCACTCAAGTCTTGCTCACTGGTGCAAGGAAAAGAGGAGCAGGAAGGACCAGGGCAATTCGGCAGTTAACTGCACAAGCTTTACCCAATGATCCTAATTTCCATGATTTTACTAATAATGAGTGAAACCCAAAGTGTTAAGTTGCACTTTCTACCTCAGCAAAACGGAGTGATAATTGTGCAGAGAATAATTTTATGGGTGAAGTGCGCCCTGTATTGTAAAAGATTAGAATGAAGTGCTCTAATACACAATGTCTTAGCAGGTGCAGGCACTTACCTGAGCAATTAAAAGCTTCTTAATATACAAATCACAGCCAATGCGACTGCTGGCATGACAGAAGAGATCTTTCAGGATACAATGTATTTGTCTCAAGCAGGTTTTTTTCTCCCCCACCCTGGCTTTATTTATTTATTTTTGCAAGCAATCATTTGTAGATACTTTATTTGAAAAAGAAAATTGACCAAACATAGATAATTTGCTCCAAATATACCCACGCACATTCATTCTCTTACAAACCCATTCAGACCACAAAAAAGCTATTAAATACTTACTATGTATGAGGCACTGTGCTGGGTGCCCAGTAGACTATTTTGGGACCAATTATAATCATCTTCCCCACAAACAGAGGGAAGCATTTCTAGATGATGGCTATGAATTGTCAGGCTGGTAAAAATCGGTCATTTGAGTTCTCTATAGCTTGCTGGCATTACATCCAACTGGTTAAATTTGTGGTTTTAGGACTACGTGCCACAGAAGCTGGACTGCCGTAATGGAAGGGCAGCCCTCTGGAGGGAATGATTCAGGTGAGATGTTAAACAGAAATCAAGGTAACACAGGCACCAGGTCCTCTCCTCTCTCATCTCTTCACCACGGACCAAACTGGATTTTGCCTCTTTCATCTATAGAAACTGCTCCTATAGAGGTCACCAATGACTTCCATGTTACTACTCCAGTGGTCAGTTATCAGCAGAATTTGACAGGAAGTCATTCTGCCTTCGATATCTCTTATTCCCTCGCACTGTTAGTTCCTTCCCAGTCAATTTGGCTGATTTTTCCTCTTCTTTCTGACCCCTGTCAGGTGCCCCAGGGGTTAGTCCTTGTTCCTCTTCTTGATCCATGACTCTCTCTCTCAGTGAATTGCAGTCCTATAGCTTTAAATTCTAATTATATGCTGATGATCACCAAATTCATATCTTCGGTACAGACTCATATATCCAAAAGTTTACCTAACATTTCTGCATACATGTTGAATAGATATCTCAAACATAGAGTGTCCCAAACTGACCTCATTAATAGAACCGACAGCCTCTCAATCTCCATTCATTCTAACTTCATTGTTCCAGTGCTCAGAGAGAAAATTTAGGAGTCATCCCTTGACCTCTCTCTTTCTCTTACGCCTCACACTCAATTCATCAGGAAATCCTGTTGGCTCTACTTCCAAAATACATACAGAATCAAATTCCTCCTGACCATCCCCACTGCAGCGCTAATGTCTAAACCCCTATCATCTCTCAATTGGACAAGTGCCATGGCCTCTGGCAACAATCCTAGAAATTAGGGGAATATTATAAGTTTCTCATCTCTAGTTCATTTGACGGTGCAGAAATCAGTTCAGGCTGCCCCAAAAGGTTTTAAAGAACATGCTAACCACAGTATAGTTTTGATAGGCAGAGAAAATAAAATTAAATAGTTCAGCCTCTTAAAACACTACAAGATTTACAGGAAGTGTTTAAAACTCACTTAAGTGACACTTCATCAATGCCACAATAAGTCATTCATTATATTGCAGACATGCTGTTGGGATTCATTTGTTAATTTTTTAAATAGAGAGAGGGAAAAAAAAAAGTAGAAGGTTATCCAGATTGCATGAATCAGCCTGTCTGTATGTCTGGGGTAAAATCTGTTTTATTTAAAGATATTATTGGCAAGGAAAGGATGGCCACAAAAATGTGCCTTTTCTGAGAGCAATTTTGGCTTCTTCACATTGACACGATGATGACCACTATGGGTGGGCATGAAAATACTCTGCCGTGAAAAAGCAGGGCCGTCTGGCTGTGTGAAGACACTGCCTAAGGATGGGTAATGGAGTGTGGGTGGCTCGCATGCTCCCCAAACCATCTCTAGGGGTGGTGAGACTGTCCTGACCATAATGACATCCAAGTGTCAACACGTGCCCATAAAACATCTTGCACTTTTGCGTGTGTGTATACAGGCAGTTTTATCAGCCACCTATCCCCTGAGGTAAGGCCCAGGACTTGGCCATTTAAAAGGTAAACCCAGCAATTTTGATGCAGGTTGTCTGTGAACCACATATTTAAAAACTGATGTGGTTGAACAAGCATAGGATTGGGTTTCAGTAGCCCAGAGCTCAAGTTCAACTGTGATCACCAAATTCACTGGGTAACCCTGGCAAAGTCTTTCACCATTCTGAGCTTTTGTTTTTACACCTGTAAGAGGGAATATTGGGATTCTAGCACACATTACTTTCTCATTAGGCAGTTCTGGTGAATAACATGAAAATGCTTTCAAAATCCAAAGTCCTATACAAATCCAAGGGACTGTTATTATTTCTTTTAAACATATTACCTTGTTTTCATTGTTCCCAGTCTGATGTCTGAAAATTTTTATTTATGGGCCAGTTTTATATCCATGACCTTATTGAAGCTTTTTAGAGTGAAAAAATGCATCACTATAAATACAGGAACCACTTCAGAGTTAGAGATGATTTCTATTATATATATTTTTTGACAAGAAAGCAAGGAGGAAATTGACATTTTCTCCACTTTATCAAAAGTATGTGATGGGCCTTGTTATCACAAAGTAATTAAAGCCAAGAAAGAATAAATGTGACAAAAAAAATCCATCACATACCAAGTTAAATAACTTTGGTGAAATGCAATCCTATGCACCAATTTCTGTAGGAAAAGCTGTGTCAATTATAAATCAACCTTACAGTGCAGAGATTAGAATGTAGTTGCTTCTCCTTCGGTCCTGAAAGGAGAAGCTGGTGCAGAGATTTCTCCTGCTTTAGCAGATGGCAGTGTAGCTGGAGGTAGATGGGCGTTGATGCCACACCACTGGTCCCCTCCCCACTGCCCTGTGTGCCCCTGCAGCTGCTGTGGGCATTCCCAAGGGCCCACATTCCTCTACTTCTTGGGCCAAGGGCTTCCTCTGGCTGGAGGGGGCTTGGTCAGTTCCTATGCAGAGCAGCCCAAAGCCCAACCCCTGAGGAATGGACACTGGAGGATGAATACCTCTAAGCTCCCCATACCAAGGTGAGGTAATTCTAAGGAGCACCAAGCCTCAGAGGAGCCCCAGAAAGACAGAGCTCCAATTTCCCATGGTGCCATGTGCTCATCAGAACAGCATGTATTGACTCCTCTAACCTCACCTGACTCTCCTCTTCATCTCATGCGTGTTTCCTGGGGTTACCTCCCAAATAAACTACCTGCAAACAAGTCCCTCAGCTCGGGGTCTGCTTTGGAAGAAAAACTAATGCAACAGGCTTTGGTACCATCTAACACATTCTAATCCTTGTTTAATCCCTTGGTGGTTATCTGGCCTTAAATAAATTACTTAATCTCTCTAAACTTCAGTTTCCTTATCTACAAAATGAAAGTGATAGTAACTATGCTACATTATAAGGCTATTGTAAAGATTAAATAAAATCTAAGACAAATAGTACAGAACCTGGCATTTGACAGGGGCTCAATAAATACTGGTCATGTGACTGTGATTATTAAGAAGACACCCCAAACAACCATGAGACCACCCACTTAATCAGACTAGAAAAACCACAATTCTTGACAATATTAAGACTATGGGTACCAAGTAATTTGGTAATACTAAGTTGTAAGATGGCAAAATAGAAATGTTCACATTGGGCTGCTGGGAGGAGAAGCTAATATAACTGTTTGGGCAAGTAAATGACAACATACAGTTAGATTGAGAATGTAAATATGCTATGATCCAGCTAATTTCTATTCTGGGACTATGGCCTGAAGAAATCTTGTGCAGTGCTCCAGAAAATGCGTGCAACAATGTTCACAGCAACTCTGTTTACTATTGTGAAAAAATAGAAATGATATAAATTCTTTTAATAGGAGAAAGGATAAATAAATGGATTATTTCTATATTTATTAAAACACATTAAAGCTATAATGCAGAGTGAAATAAAGCACATTATACATCACAGCAGTCTGAAACTTTTTATGTATATGAATGTTTCAAAATACACAATTATATGCTATATGATATTTATGGATGCCCTAACTTAAAAGGAAAAATAAAATACATGGGTGCAGAGAAAGTACTCATTTCATTAAAATGTTGATCACTAAAGACAGATGATAGGAGATGGTGGCTTAAACAACACAAATTAATTTTCTCACAGTCTAGAGTCTCAAAGTCTGAGATCAGTAGGGTTGGTTTCTTCTGAGGCCTTTGTCCTTGACTTGTAGGTGACTACATTCTCCCCATGTTCTCACATGGTCTATACTGACTGCATCCTAATTTTTTGTTCCTGTAAGGACACCTGTCCTATTGGATTAAGGCCTGCCCAAATGACCTCATTTTATCTTATTACTTCTTTAAAGACACTGTCTTCAAATATAATCACATTGTGTGGTACTGGGAGTTAGGACTTGAACATCTGAATTTAGATGGAGCACAATTAAGCCCATAACATTACCACAAAGAGAGAATACCACCATGTGAGTAACTGGTAAAGACCAGTGAGAAAAATGCACAACTAAAATGGAGTTTTGCAATCCCCAGGGTAACCAAGGCTGCCCAGAGCAAAATACGATGCAGTTCAGGCTCGCTCCATCTCCCTTTACATGGAACTCTTGCTCAGCCCTCTAGAGCAAATGGAGACCAAGAGCATTACCACATTCTGTGACAGGGCCTCAGAGAAATGTGAGTCCTTTCTATTAAGGTGCTTCTGGCCAGTCACCTGGACAACCAGACTACAATTATGCATTTAATTATGGGTTGGTTGGTTTTTGTTTATATCCATGTACAGACTCCTGCACAAAGGATTTGAGTCAATTCTTAAAATGCATGGTGGCAATTTGAGGCTTTGTCCCACTACCCAAGTTGTGTGGGGAGAAGCCACAGAGAAGTGGGGCCATCACAGTTTTCATTCCTGCCTGCCTGTCTCTGACCATGCTGCTGATGCGGCTCTGACGTTCTGCCAGCTGAAGCCAAGCACCCCACAAAGCAGGTCAATTCTCTGGTGAAGGCTGCTGAAATTCAAATATATGTATTTATCAGTTGACTTACCACATTTTCCCCTTTGTTGGCTCACTGTTCTCATGCCAACAAAGGTACAAGGGCTGTTGCAAACCTGGCCTGCTATGCTACACAAAACCCCAAAGCTATCCCCTCTGGCTTCACTGTATGTCCATATTTTGCATTACAATGGTCCTCTAAGGAAGCACCCAGCAGTATCAGGGAGATGCCTGGACCTCTCCCTCTGGCTAGGCTAATATTCCCTCTCATTGATGCCGAGACCTGTCAGTTTGTAATCTTTCTCATCCATTCAGAAAACATGGTTCCCTCAAGGATCAGAATGCAGCCTGTGCCCATTGAGACTCTTAGAAACTGGAAAGAACTTCAACTTCTAGAAACCAGAGACTCATGTCAGCACACAGTCTCCATCTCTGTGCATGATTCTGAATGTGGCTAACTGAAGTGTTCTGGGCATGTGGCTTGTTGCCTTAATTTACCTGCAGGCAGCCTTCCTCTCCCAATTACATCCCTGTCTGAACTCCACAGAGATGTCTTTACTTTCCTTGGAGATCCCTGCTTGGCCTCCAAACAAAGGCAAGAGAGTGGCAAGGCCAGAGGGATTTACACCATTTTAGCTGCAGGTCCGGCTCCTACCACCCTCTCTGCTCTATGACCCAGCCAGCACTTATGATGCATTGTCCCATCACCTTCACCATTTATAGCACAAAAGCTATTTACCCAGTGCCTGCAACCCTTCAGCCTGCCGTGCCTTGACAGCAGAGGTTATAGGAAAAAAAGAGAGAGAGAGGGGAAGACAGAGAGAGAAAGAGAGAACAATGTGCAATTGGCACTGCATTAGAGATGGAAAAAGTCCTTAAAGCCTGCAACATTCATCAAGACTGAATACATAAATGCCACATTTTGAATAAGCGAAGCAAAAGACAATGACAAAGGAAAGGCGCATTGCTTCAGGAATCTCTATCATTTTCATTTGCTGCTGTCAGGAACCTGTTTTGTGCCTCTCACTCTATCAGCCATTATAGCATTAATGAAGTAACCTCACATAGTTATTGACTGGCTTGTCAGAGGCCCTGCCTGATCCCTTAATAGAAACCATTGGTCTTCAGTTAAAAATGGGGTGAGCTGGGAGGTGCTGTGGGCATGTGCTGAATTTCAAGTGCACTCCTGAGGTTATCAAAAGCCATGAAATGCAAATTATTATATTTTTTAAACACACAGATTTCATGCAACTGAGCATATAAAATTGACTAATATTGTACTTTATGCATGCCTTATAATGTTTTCAAATATGCTCTGCATATGTTCTTTTCCCAGAAAGTTGTGGGTGGTATTTGAATAAGCAGAGGTAGGCCTAGTTTTATTTTGTTCCTGAGTTCTCTCCTGCTTGCCATAAGCTGGCACCTCTGTCTACTACAGAGCAATGTTGATGCACTTGCTACTCAACCACCACCACCAATCCTTTGTCTGAATTTCAGTTTCAGATCAAAATCATTTTTCTTCCATAATTTTCTTTTTCCATCTAAAAGTATCCAGATCTTCAAACCAGTATATCACATAGTAGCAACCACAGATTGACAGGAGGTCTAAGGAATCAAGTCTTGTCCCAGAAGGCAGTAAACTGGAAAAATAATTCCTGATGTATTTAACCAGGACCACAATACCACAGAGCAGATATGTTAAAACATAAGCACAATGAGAAAGAAAAGGGTAAAAAATAAAAAGTCAAAGCCAAAAAATCTGGAAAGTTGGTTTTATTTCTGAACCAGGAGGAGCAAAGACAACTCTGGGGTCAAGCTTGAGGGGGTCTTCAAAGAGACCGATAAGAATGCACAGCTAGCTTCCACTTTGGGGGCACACAGTGTATTGGCTTCATGTTGGGAGTTAATGGCTTATTCTCGTGGTATGACGCTCTGACCTTTTTCATCTTCTCTAGGGAGGAAATGTGGTATCTATGTCTGTTGATTTGCACTGTGGCTCCCCAAAACTGGTTCACTCTGACAGTAGATTATGTGCATTTTTACCTTTGGGATCATCCAAAAACTATGAACAAGAAGCTCAAAAATTTCTTTGCTGCATATTTGACACTCAAATACCTTGTTGCTTCTCTTTGCCACCTGTACTATCTCAGCTCAAGGCTTCATCATATGGCTAATCTGTGGACTCACCAGAATATACTCCATTTTCTCATTTAGGAATAGAATTAAAGATCTAAGAATCAGCCACCACATAAATATTGATGGTTCAACTTCCAAAGGTTCAACTTGGCTGAGAGAAACATTGACTAGCTCCCATCTATAGTCCATTACATTCGAGCAAATATTTCATTAACCTAGAGAAAGAATGAAAATGTATTTCCCTCTGAGGTATTTTCTTTCTTTCAGACTGGACCCAAATTCTTCAAGAAAAACACATTTCTTTCAGTATCTTTCACATACCCATAGGTCCACAAAACCCAAAATTGCAAGGGTGCAAGTTCTTCTTGATCTCTGGTGACCATTCACTGCCTGCATTAAGAAGACATTTATCATGGACTAGACAGCACTGATCCGAGTGAGAAGAAGGATTACAAACTCTTTAAACATATAAGCTCAAATCAAAAAAAAGAAACATATCACTCACTCATAGCTATTTTGAAATTTCTATTACATTTCTTGTTTGTCAATAAACATATAATTATAAATTCATGTAGCTTTAAAACTAGAGGCTACCTTCATGCCATTTTACTTCAGTGTTCTCACACAAGTTATGAAGAAAATAGTGTCCCAAACAACAAGTGACTTGTTCAAGGTCACATAAGTCACTGACATTATTGCATTTTATTTATTCCACATACATTTATTTGAACATATTCTATACATGGGGCACTGAAGTAAAACCTGAAGATATAAAGATTATATATACTTGGTCCCTAATCTCATAGAGGGTATAGTATAATAGGGAACCACAGACTGTTTAATGATTTGTGATAAGTGCTCTAAAAGGAAGAATAGAGATATTAACAACCTGAGAAGGGAACAATCAGATAAGGCTTCTAAACAAAGGAGGTTCAAGCTTAAACTTGGAAGATAAAATGGATTTAAGCATATGAAGATAAGAGAGATGGCAAGAGGTGCTTACTATTAGGTATGAGGCCAAGGACATGGCGTGTGTGAAAGCTTGGAGGTAAGAGGTATGATGGTGCACTGAAGAAACAAAATAAGATCACAAAGACAGAAATGTGGGCTTGAAGTAAGAGGAGTTTGGAAAACTGGCAGAATCCATGTCATGAAAAGCCTGTGTTTGGAGGTAACGACTTTGAACTTCCTCTGTAGGGTTTTATGAAATAATTAAGAGAATTAAATAGGGGAGTGAGCTAATTGAATTTATAAGATCAACTTGGCCAGCATTTGAAGGGCTTCGGGCAAGGCTGGAGAAAGGGAGACCAGTCTGAACTAAAACAAAGTGAAAAATGAAGATGTGGACAATAGCAGTGGGCTTTTGTCCACCAGCTGCCAACAGGAGGTCCTGGTGATGGAGTGGGAGGAAGTAAGGAAAAACCAGGTGGGAAATAACCCTCCCGCTTTTCTGGTTAGGGCTTCTGGACACTTGGTGGTTTTATTCACTGAAGCCAAGAGCTGGGAATCACTGTGGGTGAAAGAAAATGATGGGTTCCTTGTAGATGGGTTAAATAACTAACATTCATTTAGATCACCAAGCAAATAAATATGGCAAAATCTCAAGCAAGAATGGAATCTGAGCCTGCAAACCAGCAGTCCAGTGCTCTTTCTCTATAACTTCATGAATGATTCCTTGCTAATTGTTCAAAGTAGCTTTCTAGAAACAAAACACTGAAGAATTTTGAGACTCCATAGAGGGCATCTGTGGAATATACACTTAGACTTTTCAGTTTTCCCTAGGTTTTACAGTGTCAAAAGTTACGGTATAACTTTCACCTAGTGCATTATTAGTTACAGAAGAAAAAAAAAAGAATACCATCTTATATTTCACACATTTATTACATTATAGTTTACAAAGCACTTTTGCAAATGTAAGTTCCACATTTAATCTCCTAAAGGAAAGAAAGACCCTTTGCACTGTTCCCAGTCACTGCCGTAATACAGATGACCACAACTTCTAGTGAAATGTCCACTAGACATTTCATAGAGCCCTATGACTTTGCTGGGGTACTCAGATCCACAGCCAGCTGCTCCTTGGAATCTGCTGTAAACATGCTCATCTGTAAATAAGGGAACTGAATTAGAACATCTTCAAGGTCCTTCTCAGCTTAAGTCTCCCTGAGTCCAAGCCTGAGGTCTGAGGTGTTGAATTCTTAGTACATTATTTGTAAATTAGAGATGCACATGAGAAAGAAAAAGAAATATGGATCATGTTAGAAAGATCCAAGAGGAATATAGTAGCAAGAGAAAGAATCAGTGGAATGGTGAGACCTACAAGCTGCCAGAAGAATGGGGAATTCAAGGGAAATAGGGAAACTGGGCACACTATTCAGACATCACGTTGACCCCAGTCCATGCATGCTGTGTAGCTCCCCCAGCTTACTTCTAATGGACTGGTCACCAGGAAGACCTTGAGGTTTGATTGGGAAACAGCAGTTGGACCTACACTTCTCATTTGCTTCATGTGCTGCCAGCAAGGTAATGCCAAATACTTTCTCCCTGTAGTGACAGTATTGACCACTGCTCTTTTCTTCACAGGAATGGAGAATCGAATGGACCATAGAGCATTCTGACTGAGCCCCCAGTTTCTGCTTTTTAAAATGTGTTTAATGAGAGGACTTGTCCTTTGTAGAAAGTCAAGGACATATTTAGATTTTCCATACTAATTAGATATTTATTCTCAGGGAAGCATTTGGTTTTTCAATCAAATCGCCAAAGTTTGTTGGTCTCCTGGATTAAACAATTCCCCTTCTCCCTGATTTAGCCCTCCTTTTGTTTCCTTATGTAGATCTGACCTTTCACTCACAAAGGTGAAGGCACTGAAGAGACACAAATGAAAACCGCTTCCCCTACTGAAGTGCTGAGTTCCAGATGGCTTGGCCATCACAGATCTCAGCCTTGCATGTTTTCTTCTGCCTGCCCCAGGATATTGAAGCTCATGAATGCTGTCTCAGGTGAGCCTCAGAAAATTTTCTAGCTAAAATTGCCTAGGCCAAACAGGAGTATCTTCAAGCAAAACAGAAAAGTAAATCAAATCCTCAATGGCATCAGGAGATCTGAGAGTGTCCTAATGCCTCAAACTCCTGTTTCATATAACCTTTGGCATATTTTAAACATGCAAATGGGCCATCTTTTCTTCTTTGTCCCTCTTTTATTTTATTTTTAAGGATTCAGGAGCGGCAAAATAATTTGCATTCACTCAACTCAGTAGGGCATCCATTTATATTCTCACAAGGGAGTCAAAGTCCATGATGTGGCCCTGCCAGAAACTTTTTTTTTACACAGAGGGGATACAGTCTGGCATATCCAAATGTATCAAGACTTTGAATCCCTATGCTGGGTTATTTAAAACTCCAGTAGACACATCACTAAGGGGAAATTACTTAATCTCCTTCAAGATTTATCGTTATCGTGCTCTATGCACCAGGTTAAAACAGAATACTCACAGAGGTTTCAACGGGTCAGGAGTCTAATGTGCACTGCAAGTATTACACAGTGCATTACAAAGTTTCGGACAGAGCCCTTAATCCGCAAAATCATTAAATCCTACCTTTGCATTGATATGCATATAAAAACATTCCGCCAAATGAATCTGTTTTACATTGCCCTCAAAATATTGCTGCAACGCAGAAAAGGGTAGGATCGGAAACATTCTACGGCTCACAGGGGTACAGTTTATCAAAAGGTGAAAGAGAGTTTGTGTAAAGCAAAAAAAGGAACTATTGTGTTGGATTGATTTAAGGCTAAATGTATGCTGTCAAAAAAAATAGATCTTTCACCTGTCAGGCAGTCATTTTTACAAATGTATGCTATGGGTACTGATTAGTGAAAATGCTCTTTCCTAGATGAATTATAATATAACTCTTTGCTTCCTTGCCGTTCATTTTAGAGTTCCCCCTTTTGTGGGACTCACTTGTATACTGTTTCAGTTGCTAGGGAAAAGGTGAAGAGACACAGTCACTGCAAAGGAGAATTGATCTTTCAAAACCGTCAAGTGGGCTTACAGTGGAAGAGGAAGCCAGTGCCCGGCAAAAACAAACTTCTGCGCTGTGTGGAGCTTGTCAGTACATAAGGCACCACATTCCATTTTCGTATAAGAATCGCATGAGAACTGGCTCTCCTGACACCAGCGTTGACATTTCTCTGAAATTCTTATGACTTTGTCATCAACCCGTACATTTTCAAAACAAATTGTCTCATGTTTGTTTGCTTTAAAAACAAGATGCCATTATCCTACATGAAAATGTGACTTTATAGGAAAAATGTCAGCAGGACAACACAAGGAAGGAAAAAAAAAACCCCAGAAAAATAAGAAAGAGTCTAAGAAGCCTTTCATAAGGGCCTGAATATTGGTGATTAAAAATGATTTCAAAAACTATAGCAAATATATTCTTATATCTTGTAAGAATACCAGGGAACTAATGATAAGATGTTTAAAAGCAATCTGTATTTATGACACTTTCTGATGAACTTGCAGAAATTAGTGAGAACAACAAAATCAAGGGCTACTGACATCTCATAGCTGAAAAGCATAATCTGGCATCATTTTGCAACCTTCTTTTCCTTGGTTACATGCAGAGTAAAAATAAAATATATCTGGCAGTTGAGAAATGGCAGGGTAATCTCTGGGAACTGTGTTATAGATTATTGACCAAATGAATTGTTTCTCTTTATTAAGGTGTGAGACAGTGGAGTGCGGGAAAAACAATGCAGATGTAATCGAAAACCTCAAGGCAACCCTGTTTCCAAACCCACCGTTTTTTTCAAGTAGGCTGTGCGGGGCTACAGTTTTGGTGATTTTCCTATGTCTGTTTGGACATACTCAGTGACTCAGTCAGAAAGTTGTCTTTCTACTCCTTTGAGAGAGTCAGACTTGAGAAGTGATATACAGATTGAATTAAGATAAAACCAGACAATCTGTTTTCTCCTTCTTAAAAAATTATGTATGAAAATTTTGAAAATGAAGAATCAGGTCATTGGCTCTAACTCTTTGCTTAATGTTGAATGGAAAGTTCTAAGTGGCAAGTATGTGACAAATTGTACTGGATTTTGTTTTCAGCCCCAAACAACATGCCACCGATCTTACCTCCTAAGAGAAGTTTCCCAGGACAGACTGTGTGAGGGAATGGAAAAAGGACTGAGTGAAGGCTGGAGAAGTTCTAGGCCCAGGTCTCCTTCAAGACACCACTGAGCTTAGTATGAGTTCATCCATTTTCTCAGCGTTTCTTGAAAGGCTAGTGATGCCGATGGCTGCATCTAGCTATAATAGTCTAATTTGTATGGCATAACAATTGTAACATAATTAAACTTGTTTGTCAAGTTTTATTTCAATTGTCTTCAAAACTAATTTCTGAATAGTTAATGATCAAATTATCTGTAGTGTTGGCTGGAGATTTTTGAGTGGCCAGGAACAAAGGTATCCAGAGTCATGATCTAGGTGTCACTGTCCCTGAGCATGTCTGTATGAGTGTGGCTTCTTACTAAAATCTCCATGCGTTGTTAGGAGTAGAGGTGTGGTCATCTGCACTCCATCTTTCAGCTCTGATCCGTGCCCTGACACTGGTTGTTTTGCCAGTAACACTTGGGAAGTTCACAAGGTTAGGAGCTAGAGAAAGAAGCCACCAGAATCACTAGTTAAAAAATAAAATAAGCCCAGAAGTTTAGAAATATGAGAGAAAACAAAACAGGATGAAAAAATCCTAAAGAATCAGAGAGTGGGCTGTATAGATAAAAGGAGTGGATTTAAAACAGAAAGTGTTGAGAATAAAACATATGTCTGAGGACAGGAGTAGGAAGACAACGATCTTAAAAAATAATAAACACACCTGGCTAAGGGCAACATATCAAAGGCGATGACTACCACACACAAGAACATGAGCTCACCTGATGTCTGTCCTCTCAGGTACCCATATCCCACAGATGCTCCATCCCTGACGCCTACAGAGAAAAGGAAAAAGAGGCTCCTTTCATGTAGAGGATTAAGCAGCCATCGTTTGAATCCTGGGGCCTATAAAGTCATTCCAAGTCATATTTTTCCTTTTTTTTTAATTAAAAAAGCTTTAACTCTCCCCTCATCACTTGTGGCCTGAATTGGTTTGATCCAGAGAGGCAGTTATGCATAAGAGCAACCACTTTCTATTGAATTAGGGGATCTCTCATGCAACACATCTCACCAATTACAAGGTGGGGATGCAATTCTATGATTTATCATACATTATACTGTTAAGTAATATAACATTATAGATACAATTTGTACCTATCTCTCTGATGATTAGAGAGGTGGCACACAGAGAGAGGATCATTAAACACAGAGCAAGGGCAAGGGCCAAGCTCTTCTCTTTAACAAGCTGCTCCAGTACCACCTCTCTAATCCTGGAGAGGAAACAATAAAATGTTCCAGTAGCTTATTCCAAATCATGCTCTTTAGGTGGGGGTTTTATTAAAACAAAAGGATGCAGAGAAATATCATTTCTATGTGTGAAAACAACTTTGGATGTATTGGGAAATAGCTTCTATTCCAAAGGTGATGGGATTTCTCACACATGCGTGAATATAGCTGTGGGTGTAGATGCACATCACACTCACGCATGCAGATCCATATCCCCCACAAGCAGAAAGCATATTGACATTCTAATTTAAATAAGGCAAAATTATTGAAATCTGACTCTCAGATGATATCATTTAGGCAAAGCATTAGACCACTACCCTATTAAAAAATAGAATGAAAGCCACATATGTAATTTTACACAGTAGCTACATTTTAAAAAGTATTAAGAAGCAAGTGAAATTTGTTCAATATCTTAGGTAACCCAATACATCCAAACTATTATATTTCAACATGTGAGCAATAAAAATTATTAATGAGATATTTATGTTATTTTCTTTATAGTAAGTTTTTGGAAGTTAATATGTATTTTACAATTAAAGTACACACTGCAAAACTACACATTTCAAGAGCCCAATAGCTATCTGGGGCTGGCAGCTGCCATACTGAAGAGTGTGGCATTAAACTATAGGCCTTCTGCAGCTCCACAGTCTCCATTAAGGCTTTGTTGATTTGTTTGGAGAAGGATGTAGTTTTCAGCCACTCTACCCAAATCAGCAGAAGGTCTCCTAAGTATGAAATGGATGAAATATATTTCACCACACTGAGTATAAATAACTCTTTCAATTGCATGGAGGTCTAGGCTGTTGCTGCTACAAAGCTAAATACTTGACCTAAATCTGCTCTGTCGCTAGTTCTTTTCTAAGGTCAATAAATGTAGACTTAAATATCAACCTTAACAGACAACCCAGCTTACTCTTACTGGAATATCCTATTTGTAATATTCTTCTCCAAGTCTTCTGTACTACCACTTCCAGATTATTAAACTCAGACTTGCTTTTGCCCTGACTGCACCCCCTTTATAATAGGAAAATTGTATAATCCGCTTGAATGGCAGTAATATGAGGTAGGCAAAGATATAAGGACACTAGTAGGCTGCCTCATAAACCCTACCTTGTCATGGGACAAGTCATTGATTTCTATTGGCAATCTCATTGTAATGTCAGACTGTAACTTGAATTCATTCTTTGCTCCTCTCTGAGGTAACAATGGAGCAAAGAGTAGAAATAGACTAGAGTGAAAACACAGTAATTACTCTCAGAAATAACTGGGTGACTTGATTTTGTCTGATATCTAAGAAAGCATGGGTTACTGATGCCCCACACAACACCTGAACTAACTGCCCCCAAATTAGTACCTGTCATTGGACTTTGGGAAAACCAATTAAACTGTGACTTGAGTTAGACAGTTAGAGAGTCAGTCAAGGGAAGGATGAAAGGTGAGTCATTCTGGGGAGGTGAGAAAAAGCAGTTCATTATTTCTATATTATCCCTATTCATTCTACTTAGTAAGACATGTAACTCTCACATATACATGACTGTATGCTTGTTGGAAAGACCATGAGTTTGGGGGTCAGACTTGTTCTAAAACTCTGGCCTTACTAGTTATTTGCCATGCATTATCGCACAAGTTTCTTGGCTTTTATGAAACTTAGTTTTCTCATCTGCAGTAATGGCTCAGCTCGACTTTTGCCCAGCTGCAGTGGTTTGAAACAGGGATGTGCTCATGGTTATCACAGTCATCTGTGTGGGCCAGGGAAGAACAGGGTTCAGTGTTTGCTCAGGAATCAGGCATATGGGTAACAATGAATTAGATTTTTTAAATGAGGAGGTAGATTTTTAAAAAATAGTTCTATACTGCTCCATATTAGTCAGTTTCTAGCATCGCTGCCTTGCCAACAAGATCCCATTCTGTGGAGGTACCCCATGTATTTTAGAGATCCGTTGACCAAAAGTTCTTTGCGACCATATGTCCAGCATTAGAGCTAAGTATTTTGGGAGCAGAATCAGTGCAGATATTACGATGGGTGGCAGTATTACATCTGAACTCTGTCTGATTAAAAGACCCCGAAAATGTTTTGCCTGTACACCCAAAGTCCTTTGTGCTCATTAGACTATTACTAGAAGCCATGGTTATTGTCCCTCCCATTGTTTTTCCCAGTATTGGAGACTGACTGCCCTACAGAGCTCATATATATAATTATATATAATTTATATTATATATGTATGTGTGTGTATATAATTGTTTACAAGTACTTACCAATAATCATAACCCATTATATTTGTACAGAAACACAGAATATTTAAAGTATTTTTCCATGTCATTTTACATGAACCTTATAGCAGCCCTTTGAAATCAGTTTAACATTGCTACCCCCATTTTAGGCTCCTGATAAATTAAGGTTGTCCATTTTACATTGCCACCCAACTCCTGTCCCTTAGACTAATGGCTTGCATTTGCTTGTTTATGGGCCTCTGCTGGTCTATGACACAATTTTAACTGATCCACACAGACAATGCCCATCCCCTTCTGCTGATATTTCTTTCTTGAAGAAAGCACTCTTTAAGTCTAATAATATGTCATTTCTAATTTTTTATGGTATTCAAAGAACCTTTCATTCATAAAGTAAAATTAGTAGATAAAAGGAACCTTTTTAAAGCTCCTGACACTCTACATAGTGTTGATAAACTTTTATCCATCCCATATTACAAAGAAGAAAATAAAAAGGAAGGAAGAAATAGAAGTTTTTACTGTTTAGTAAAAGCAAAAATCTGAGAACTATAAATTTAAATAAATTATACCACACAGCCCCTTTGCTTAAGTACTCTACCCTCTGTGGGGAAAAAAAGGCCAAACCAGGAAAGAATCAGTGGACAATAAATAATAAAGTATTCCAGCTGAAGGGAATCAGAATGCCAGACCAGTAAGGACAGTGACCTCAGAGAAGCAAGTGACATGCAAAGTTCAAGGCCTGAAAAAATTTATTAGAAAAACCCAATGAGGAAAAAAGAACTAAGACCCTTCAGAAAAACTCTTATTTAGCACTCATTTCAACATGAAAAGCTTGATCTGAGAAATGGCAAGGAGGTGGCAAGCCCATGCCGGGAATATCTGTGTACCCCCAGACACACATATTAAAACCTAATCCCCAGTGTGATGGTATTTGGAGGTGGGGCCTTAGGAAGGTGATCAGATCACAATGGTAAAATTTTCACAATGGGATTAGTACCCTTATAGAAGACACCCATGAGCTCCCAAGCTCCATCTGCCATGTGAGGCTGCAGAGAGAAGTCAGCTGTGTGTGAACAAGGAAAAGGACCCTCACCAGACCCCGAATCCGCCAGCACCTTGACCCTGGACTTCGAGCCTACGGAACTGTAAGAAATAAGCTTGTGGTTTCAGCCACCCAGTTTATGGCATTTTTGTTACAGTGTCCTGAACAGACAGACAGTCCATTAGTCTGGGTATCACAAGAACGGGGACCACTCCAAACTCTGGGACCATTTTGCATGTTGCTGTACAAACTGCTTAACTTCTTTTAAATGTAGTTTCTTTTTCTGTAAAATGGGGAAGGTTGAGCTAATAGATCTTAAAAGTCTCTTCCAGCTCTAAGACCTCTTAGTGTAATGATAGTAATCTTTTTTGTTGAGTATTACGTGAGTACTACTCTCAATCCTCATAATAGCTACATGGTAGAGACCATCACCCCATTTTATTTATGAACTAACTGAGGTCAGGAGAGTCTGGCCTCCCCGAGGCCTTAAAGTCAGCTAAGCAGCAAAGCAGGGACTGAACTCAAGTTTGTCCCTCTCTTTATCAAGCCTGCCTCTCACCAGTCTATTAGGCCATGAAACCTTTATCCAAAACCCAATTTCATAAAGAGAGGAATTCGACTGAACTATTAAAAAAAAAGTCCTTATTTCATGGACTATCACAAGAATAACAGAAAGATTATGGAACTACCAGCAAAACCCTTGGGATCCAGAAAACCCCTCACCACCATATGCCCAATATGCAATAAGGCGATCTTACCCACACTGCTCTGGAGAGGAATGTTCTTTTGCAATGGATTTGCACTAATGCCTGGTATTTATAATGTGCTACTCAGACTTGAGTCAGACTTGAAATTCCTAAACTAATATAATCATTAATATTTGCTATATGTCCATTTGTAATTAAGCAACGCAGAGACCCTGTCTAGGCCTGTCTTCTCATTCTCTCCCACCAGCCTTAAAAAGAGAAAAAAAAGAAATCACGATGGATAACGTTGCTGGATTTGATCACTGTCTCCTCTTCCCTCCATCATTCCAAATGCCCATCCCCATCAGCCCCACAATGGCAGGGGACCATGGGCCCTCACAAATGGCAGAACAACTGCAGGGATAATCGGCTGCCATGAGACAGCCAAATGCAGGGCCCTGGGGCCCATGGGTCTACCTCAGCAAAACCCTCAGGGGTGGGAGGCGTGGATGAAGCAGGCTGAGAGGGCTCGAGAATTTTCCAAGACTGATTCCCACCTCCTTCCCCGCCTCCAGCTCTAAACTGTAAAGTACTTAACTTACCTGATGTCATCATTTCCAATGCCTGCTTTCTGCCAGCAGTTCATGTGGCCTGCATGACCTCAGCGGCTGTGTCCCCCGCCCTCCTCCCCACCCGCCGTCTCAGTTCCACCAGCGGACGGCAGGCGGGTGGGCCGCAGGGGCGCAGAGCACAGCCCCCGGGACGTCCCTCCCACTGAACCAGAACCAGAGTAAACGCAACGTGGCTGCCAGCTGCGCAGGGCAGCCCCAGGGAGAGGAGGAAACAAGGAGGGCAGTCCATGAGGCCAAGGAGATTCTGATTAAAGCGCCTCTCAGCTTTCTCCCAGCCTGTGGCCTGAGGTCTGCACACACATCTTGGCCTCCCGGTCACAGCAGGAAGTAGACGGTCAGGAAGAGTTCTGGTGCTGAAAAGGCCCCGAGCCATCTCCTGACTTTGGAGTGGCCCTTACGACACTCTCCAGCTCCTTTCCAATTGTCAGAGATCACATTAGTGCAGTTGTGAAGGTTTGACATAAGGATAAACAAAAGGGCTGTTACTGGCTAGTGAGAGGAGAGAAGTTTCCCATCCAAAAGAAGAAAAAAATTCTCTCCTAATGAATAATGCTGGGAGCTGGGGAGGGGGGAGTGATGGTCACATTCTCCCTACTGCCACCCCACCACCACCCCCTTAAGTTATAAGCACGGAGCACAAGGCAGAGGAAAAGAGCAGCATTTCCCCATGTTGAGGTTGTTCCTAACGTGAGTCTGTCAAGAGCTCATAGTCGTGTATGGTGAAAGATTGTCCCTTTTTGCCAAACCAAGGACATTCACAGGTCAGCATTCAGACATATTTCAGCATTTTTTTGGCACAAAGTGATCCCATTGTTAAGTATTTTCTCAGCACCCCCTGTCCTCACACTACCTCCAGCACCATTAAAACCTCAGAACTGTATCCCTCCTAATAGAACTGAGACCCATGGTTGACTGAGTTGTGGGGTCAGGGGTAAAGTTGCAAGAACCAAGCCCGGTACGATCAAAAAGAGAATGCTAAGGAGCTCAGAGATCCCGAGAGAGGCAGGACCCAGTTTGCACCAGTGTGGGCAAGTCACCAAGAGGCCAAATAAAAGGTCCTCACTTGGAAATGAAATGCTAGGCTTTCCCAGAAAATAAATTAAAAAACAAACACAGTGACCCCTTAGGTTTGATATCATTGCATTAAAAGTAATAACAATAATAAAGCTGACACAGACTCACAACCTGTAATTTGTAATATTTAGTGCCGTGCTTCCTATCTGTAGAAAAGTTTAAAGCATATTTTTCATTAATACTGATACAAATTGTCTTTTTCAGCCTCTAATTGACTCCACCCTCCACTCATAATTAACTCTTCCCCTACCTCATTTTTGAAGGTGCTTCCTCATTCAGCGTTGAATCAAAAATGCAGGCTGTCCTTCCTGGAGGGCCCTTGAATCCCACTTAACCTGGCTGGTGTGATGTGCTCTGCAGGAGGGAAGCAATGAAGCAAAACAGGGATGATCGCAAATGGAGAACTCTTCTCCAAATAATGGAAAGGGAGAAATTAGACAAAGTGGCTTTTCCATTATCTCCTCTATCCTCATCCAATTTTGCATAAGGAATCCCTGGGATATTCTCTCTGCACATGCAGAATGACCTCTAAAGAGGTCCCTGTCACTCCCAAGGCCAATGTGATCCTGGCAGGGGCTGGCCACTCCAGACCCACACAGGGCAGAAGGCCGAGTGCACTGTGGAGGTAAGGAAGGTCGCTGGGTGGGCCGGCAGAGTCTCTCACCCAGTAGCTGTGTGTTTTGGAACCAATCTGGAAATATCAACACAAAGGCCTGCCAATAAACTACATGGTGTTTGCATATCTTATATATACCAAAGGGATAGACAAATGCCTGGTGGGAACAAAAAGGGAGAAAGAAAAATGAACTTGGCTATTAAGCAGCTATAAAATGTTTTGCTCTCTTCCCTATTTCAAAAGCTTCCATAGCATAAATAGTGGTCAAAAGTTCAGTGAACTGTCTTGTAGTGTGGGGCTCCATTCAAACAGGGCTATTTTCTGAGAGTCTCCTGACACCATATCTAATTTCTAAAATGAATATGCTTTAATTTTCCTTCTTCATGCATTGTGCTTTTTCCTCATTTAAAACAGCAACAGCCTCTGGCAGTAAAGGACATCACATTTCTGTGTGAGATGAAGCTTTTTTCCCTGTATGCAGGGGAATGGCATGGGTCAGGGGAGAAAAAATATATGCAAAAAACAGCACACCCCACTGACCCCGGTATATTTTACATTACAATTTTGCCATTTCCAATATAGGTTCATTTTGCAATGGACCATATCAACCATATTTCAGGATTTAAAAAAGGGGGGGAGGGTAGGGGCCGTAGGCAAAGCATTGTCTGCATACAGTTCATCCTAGTACAATGTGCCAATTGTCTGATCAGGGTGTACTGTCACCTGCAGAGAACATACACAGACATGTACACAGCTCCGGCCACACAGTTCAGAGTACATTTGCAAAACAGATACTATGTGTGGATCCTACCAATTAAAGGAAACATTAGCTTACTTCTTTGTGGATATAGCCAAGAATGGCTATTTTGAAAGACTTGAATGTCATATTCAACATTTCTAAGCTCACTTGAAAGCACCAACATCCCACTGCCTTGTTGAGAAAAGACAACAAATAGAAACTGGGCATCTTAGTGATCTTTTTTTTTTTTAAGTTGATATACTTTTCTTAAAAAATTAATTAAATTTTTATTTTGGTGTCATTAATATACAATTACATGAGCAACATTGAGGTTACTAGATTTCCCCCATTATCAAGTCCCCATCACATACCCCATTACAGTCACTGTCCATCAATATAGTAAGATGCTATAGAATCACTACTTGTCTTCTCTGTGCTATACTGCCTTCCCTCTGCCCCACCCCCACATTATGTGTGCTAATCGTAATGCCCCTTTTTCCCCTTTATCCCCTTTATCCCCTTTATCCCCTTTATCCCCTTTATCCCCTTTATCACTCCCTACCCTCCCATCCTCCCCAGTCTCTTTCCCTTTGGCAACTGTTAGTCAATTCTTGGGTTCTGTGAGTCTGCTGCTGTTTTGTTCCTCCAGTTTTTTTCTTTGCTCTTATACTCCACATATTGCAATACATCTGCCTACTTATATATATTTACACACACACATATATATATATATGTATGTCAAAAGGACCTACTATATATCTTATATGTGTGTATGTATATATATACACACATAGACATATATAAAGGATCTAGATTCCGAAATTTAACATTTTACTTACTCAGAAATCTCCTAGAATGCACCAGTTAAAGAAGATAGAAATTTTACATGATGATAATCTTAAGTTTTGATATGTATACTTTATCACAAATATCAGTAAAGGTGATATCTGTTTTTTTCTTGCTGGGGTGCTCCCTTTCATCAACAATTACTCTTGCATTAAAGTATTTCTTATTAGTCAAGCCCTAGTCAATGAGCTGATCAACCAGTAAGCATTCTTTGAGAAAGACATATGGGAGTTGTGAAATGGTATGAAGTGTGGCCTCTGCCTGCAAAACACTTACAGTTCAGTGGATGTAACCAAGAGAATAGGCTTGAAATCACTTGACATTAAGCACTGGAATTTCAAACACCTGATCAATTTTTGCTATTTGATTTAAACAGGCAAATAAAATTCTTTGTGAATTTATTACAAATTTACTGTATTGGTAACAGATTGTACAAAGTTGATCAATCAGTGCTGTCTGGAGTAGTGAAAGAGGTGGCACTTCATCTGGACATTAAAAGATGCACAAGACAATGGGGAAAGGAAGGGATGGGGGAAGGAGGGCCATCTGAGTAGGGGGAGAGCAAATGTGAAGACAGAGAATCCAAGAGCTTTTATGTGATTCTCCGCACACGTGTCATGTGCATATCCATGCTTCTAACAGGTACCCAGTGCTCATAAAATGGCCTTCTCTTGGGGAAAAAGTCAGTAATCAGCAATACAGACTCAGTGTCCTAGAAATGTGGGTCCAAGGCAATCATTAAACAAAAGGGAGTGAATGGGGACTCTGTGAGTCTATGTGCTCTACTGCCATAATGAGGCTACATGTCCAGGCTAGCAGTCATCTCACAGAATGCTCATTGCACCCCTGTGAGCTATGAGTCACTCTGCCATTTCATAGATGAGGAAACTGCAGCTAAGAGAGGTGGATATGCCAAAGGTCACCAGAAAGTGTTTGTGCTGAGACCAGGCAAATCTACCTTCAGCGTCTGAGCACATTCACCGAAACCACACTGTCCTTCTAAGAAATGATTATGAAAGATAGATAAACAAGAAAATGTACCTCATCCAAGGCCAGAGACTCTTCATACAGAGATAAGTAATGGTCATATTGGAAAGCAAATGATAAAATTAGTGAACTTTGCTTTAGGAAATCCCTATTCAACAGGTATGTTAAGGAGTGACTACTCAAAAGATGGCAGTTGTCACCACGGGGTTACTTTAACCAGCAAGTCCTCCTGGAAGACTTAAAATAGGACTCCATTTACAATGAATTTTGGCCATGCTATAAAGAACAAAATGAGTGGCCTAATACCAAAGTCTTTTAAGCCAATTAGTTACAATATTAACTTACATCTATCTTGCTCAGCACTGTCTAATAGCAATATAATGTGAGGAACATATATAATATTAAATTTTCTAGTAGCCACAATTTAAAGAAAAAGAAACATGAAATTGATTTTAATAATATATTTTATTTAATCCAATATATCCAAAAAGTATTATCATTTTGATAATTAATATAAAAGTTGAGATATTTTTCTTTTTCTGTATTGCCTTCCACATCTGATAAATATTTTACATTTACAGTTCTTCCCAACTAAGATTAGCTACATTAGCCCAGTAGCCACATGTGGCCAGAGGCTGAAATGGATGGCATAGATTAACTCTTCACATCTCTATTTTAAAGTTGTACTTGACTCTACAGTGTTGGAAACCCTTACTGGTACCTTACTTTCAGGAACAATCTGTACACATATATTTAATTATATATTTTTTATTTCTTCCTAAGAGTGTCCTAATTATACTGCCCTACACTGACATGAAGTATGGTTGAATTTTGTTGTCTGAAATCTTGAATATGAAGGCATTTATTTCTTCCTTTATTATTTTTAATGTGAAACTTCTGAAAAGGTATTAGAAACAATTACATAAGCAGAGTGGAAAAGAGGTAAGTGAGTTAATTGCACCAGGAACCTAAGTTCTAAAAACTCAAAACAATACATTACAAGAAAATGAAATGCAGCCATATAGACTTCTGCTATGAAGGAAAGCTAATATTGCAGATATTCAACGGGAAAAGTTCCAGCTGACAGATCAGGCAAGAAAGAAAGGTTTCTAAGTAAAACAACTGTACCCCTTGATGAGGAGACATTTTTCAATTCTGTAGCTGCATAGAAAATTTTGGCTAAAAGAGATCCCTTCAGTTATCAGCATTCAGAAATACTGCCACTAACACTTTCTGACTGTCCCTCCGCTTCTCCTCTTCTCTATTCATAGGCTTCCAGCCTTGAAAACAGTTGCTGAACAAGTCTTAGCTGTTCATACAGTTAGCAGTTCATGCAGCTGTTCATATAGATCCTTAGCTGGGAGCAAAGGATCTACTTTCCCAATGTGAACTGAATACTGTGAGAGTCACTAGGCACAATTTCAGCCCTTAGGTTTCTTCTGAGGGCTTGTGATGCCAGAGAACCCTCCTGAATTCTAGCAGGTCACCTAGCCTAGAAACATTCAGCTCTGTAAATATTCAACTCTATGGCCCCAAAGTTCTTCAAAATAAATGAGACAGGTTTAATATTCTCAGTCAGGGATCGTACCTGGAGACATGTTGTTGACATATTCACCACACACTGTCCTACGAAGCCACAGGGGAGCAAGGATGCGAGGTGACCTGGTGAAGGGAGCAGCACACCAGCCCACATGAGGATATTGTTCCCCAGTTCATTTGCCTCGGTTTTGCTAACTAAGAAACAACAGCATTCTTCTAAAATCTCTTAACTAACTAAAACAACTTGATGACTCTGGGGAACTGAATATCGGCAACAGTTCAGACAAAAGGAACAATAAGTGAAAGTTTTAATTAGATCATTTAAATTGGGAGTGTAAAGAAACTATATCAGAGAACAGATATTGGAATGTATCAGACGTGGAGTCCAGATACAGACACTGCAAAATTAAATTGGGCAGACAACCTAAAAATATTGCATAGCTGGATCTTTTCCCTCAGTATTTCAAGTCTGCATTCCTTTGTCCCATGATGCCCCGTTGATTTGCAATTTAAATTGTGGTATCCGTACCACATTTATCGCACCTATTGCTTATCCACATATAAATCTATTTTAGAGCTGAGCACTAAGTTAGAAAGATTTGTTATAAATGCCTTATTTTAATATTTTATGCATGTACTATAATTTGATTCAAAGTGCTGTTTGTCTAAAATACATAACGATGTGTGCTGTGATCGGGCTTCTGTTCTTCAGGAAATATATTTAAGGCAAAACAATTAACTCATCTGTGCATAACACTCGCAGAGTCTGCTCGTGTTCCGAATCACTTTAATGTACATTCATCTTCCATGCTCTCTTCTGTGGAATCTTATTATAAGCTGGAGTATGGGGATCTCATCTTTTGTAGATCAAGATGGGAATCCCCTTCAAATTTTCCCTTCAATCCCTCTTTCAACAGTAAAGAAAATGCTCTTTTGAAATCAGCAGGGTGTCTCCAAGTAGACCTATGAAAAAGGGGCCCAAGAATCTGAATGTAGGAAAGGAAACAAGTATTTATTTATTGAGTCCCTAAAATTGTAAGGCAATGTCCTAGAGTCTTCAAGTATTCTGTCTGCCTGAATCCTCAGAAAAACCCTCTGAAATAGCTATTATAATCCCCATCTTGCAGATACAGTCACTGAGGCTCAGGGAAGAAGCTGGATTACCCAAGGCCTCCCGTGAATGAGTGGTGGAGCCTCCTGGACTGCAAATCCTTGCTCTTTGCCCACACTATTCTGCCTCCAGTGCATTCTATTTTAATGCAACACAATTCAAAATAGGTCCATTCAATGTAAGAGCTAAGTTTTATGATACATCACTCAGCTCAGTTTTCCAGCTCATTGGAAACATCCTCCCATGTCTGGTGAGTGAATGAAGAAATTGCATTTTTGATGCAATTCCTACAGTCTCCTGAAGACAATGAGTAAACATGGTTACATTAAAATTAGTTCTAATGGTGTATAAAATAAATAAATAAAACGAAAAATAAAGAGATAAAAAGATAGACCCAATCTGTTTAAATCATGTGCATGCATTCACACACTGATGCAAAGATCAACCTTGGGAAGCATGAACTGGAGGGCAAACCCACTCTCCCCTCCCCAGGCTCCAAGATGCATCACATGAGCAAAATCAGGTAAGTTAAAGAGAGGTTCCCTGACAGGTTAAATGCCCCTATTATAATCTCTCACAGCACCAAGTAGCTTAGCCCTTATCATAGTTGCAATTTTACATTTGTGGAACTATTTGATTAATGTCTATTTCCCCTGTAGATTATATCTTTCTTTTTTCTCTTCTGTGGCATCCCTAGTCCCTATCTCAGGGTAGATGCTCAACCATCATTTCTGGAATGAAGAACAAATGAATGGTGGATTGAATTATTTCACAGGAATTTACATCATGGAAGGATTTAGGCCCTAAGCCCTAGGCCAGCTGGTAAAACCTCATCCCTTTTCAGTACCATTTGTTTTTCGTGGGTTTTGTCTCACAACCTGCACGCTGCCATAGCCGGGAACCATCCCCAAGTCCCACTACCAAAATGTGGGGCCTGAAGCAATACTCTGATTCATCTCATATGGGAAAGTACTAACATGAGTGTGGTCGTCTGTGTGCACATGTGTGTGTATACACACATGCACGTCTGTACATGCAAAGGTGAATGCTCAGGGCAGGGAGAATATCACAGCTGGCTTTCCTTTATTGGTTTCACGATCCTGCTTCTCAAATAGGAATAGTGATTACCTAAGGACAAGGATCTTGATTGTCCATCTCTGTATCCCCAGCTCTATCTACAAGGCTTGCACATCCTAACGTCTCAACAAAGGGATCGTTTGACCAGGTCCCTGAAGGGAGTGCTCAGAGAAGCAGCCTGAAATCATTCAATAGAGGCAGGCAGTGCAGCCTTCTCACAAACATTAAGCCAAAATGGTGAGGCTGAGCACCTCCACTGAGAGGTCTTATCATAGGACTGCTCAGTTTCTCTCTTACACCTCCTGCCTCAAAGACCAGCAGCTTATGATTCTGGCAGAAGAGGGTCAAGTGCCAACCATCTGAAAGCCAAAGTCTGCATTTAGCCCATACTCCTTTTCCTCCACCCCTGCCATGCCTTGTTGGCAAGGGCCTGTAGTATACCAGATTCATTGGTCTGAAAAGCCTTATGTTCACCAATAAGGAAAAGTAACTGCTCAGCCAAAATTCATGCGAATACTGACGTTTTTCTCTTTAATTGTTAGTTAATTTTCTTCAAACATGCATTGGCTAAAACCCTTGGCAAGAGCCTGTGGTTTCTGCTAACTCAATTGAATTCAATGACAAATATGCTGAGTTCCTACTATGTGCATGGCATAATACTATCACAACAGATTAAAAATAAAAATTAGAGTCCACCTTCAAGGAGACCTAGTCGGAAACACAGAAGGGTATGCAAGTAACTACCACACAGCTACGTGTCCTTTTGAGGTTCCACACTTTGATGAAATAGAATTTGTGTCTTGTGTCTTTTTTTGCCAAGGAGATTACTTAATACTTGGCTCATTGACAGTTCTAAAACACCTATAGACAAGACTTAAGGATAAGAATCTGGAAAGGACAGCAGGACTTGAAGTTGCAATTACATGGCTGAGTATGTAAAAGTGAATAATTAAAGTTAGTTGCGCACTTCAGAGACTCAGGAGGCATGTTGGAGGTTTGGCATGAAGAAGGGACGGCCCGTAGCACCAACTGGATAAGCTTTCAAGAAACCCTATTTCTACTGTTTGTTTCTTTCTTTCCTAGCAATTATCACCTTCTATAATTACCTTACTTATTTATATTTACTTGATGATCTATCTTCCTCACTAGAATGTAGTCTCATGTGAGCAGAGAACTTGTCTGTCTTGTTTACTGCTGCATCTCTAGTAGTTTCTGCCACACAGCTGGCTCTGGATTAGTATTTGTTGGATAAATGTGTGATGAACATCAGAGAATACTGAGCTTGTGAGAAGAAAAAGACATACTGGTCTCATACTTTGTCCGAGCCTTAACTCTGAAGAGAAATAGACATAGATCTTTTTATTGGGGTAAAATGGGACCGTGGGGAAGGAACATCACCACTTTGCCTGAAATAATTACCTCATGACATGTCATTTCTGAAGGACAATGGTGAGGGGGAGGGGGGTGATTACATTTCCTTACCATAATACTTAAGTGCCTTTGAATGAAAAGTGCACAGTAAAGAAGAACTAAAAATATCATCACCAAAGGACCTATTCAGAGGCCAAGATCAGCACCACTGGAGAAACACCCCAATGTGCCAGTATTCACCTCTGGGGAAGCAGCCCAAGGTGCTTCTGGGCCTCACTTCTCCATCCAAAGGCTTACATCACAGTGTGCTTGTATCTGATTTTTTTAAAAACCAAAACCTTAAAGAAGAGAAAACTCCTGCTAAGACTACTAGTCTGGCATCCTGGGAAGGACTAAGAGAACTGCTCATCTCTTTAGTGGTGGAATTTTCCATGCTCAATAAATTCTGTTGCTTTATAATTGTAACCTTGAGCATGACATATTCCCTCTCCAATGCTCTAGATCTTTTCTTTTACAATTATCAGTCTGTAGGGGGATTATTCTGGGTATTCAGTAATTTTGAAGGCATAGAATAGCAATTTCCCTATTTCCTATCATGAGTACTCAGAGGGCTGTCTACCTCTGGAAATTAATTATGCAGTTTTAACAGGAAGTGATCATGAGAACAAAAAAAAACTTCTTTTCTCTAACTTGGATCTCCATCAAAATAGTTCAAAAGCTTAATACTGAATAGCAAATCATTTCAAAATAGAAAAGAGAAATTGGGAAATGATAGTTAACTGATCTTTAATACTAATTATTTATATATGGCGTGTTCATTAAAAGTCTATATTCAGGCTAGAACTAGATGCTAGAAGAAATAGCAGCAGATTAAAGCACCCCTCAGTCCAGAGAGAAACACTCTCCCAAATCCAGACAGACACCTGAACCTCAGGCAGTCACTATATACATAAGGGCCAGTGATCATAGGGTGAAATCATGGGGTGAAAGTGGGTGACTTTGTCTACTCTGTTAGAGCATTGTAGAAAGGACTTTGCACATGGCCTAGTAAAAGACTGGCTGCTTAAGTTGGTGTTCCATTATCCACCATCCAAATCTAGTCCAAACAGAGAAAGAAACAAAATCAATATTATATTGATTGTTTTTGGTGTCATCTTTAAAGAAAAAAGGCAGAAATACTTTATGGCTTATTAGGAGTGGTCCATATCTATCTAGAGTATATGCTGATCTAGTATATATCTGTACCTACACCTGTGCCTGTCTGGGGCCACACTTCTCCATGAGGGATTCATCCCCGGTCTGCTATCATTGGACAAGGCAGCAGAAGGGAATGGATCAGGGTCAAATGGGGATTCTTTTCTTTACTCAGAGACCACCAGTAGTTACCCAGCAAAATCATCTGGTGCTAAGGAACACACTTCGCCAAACCTTCAATGTATTTCCTAATTTTACTCTTTATTTCCTTCACAGAAGTCCTCTCAGTCTATCATTACCATGTTACCATGTTTAATTTACTTGCTGATCATCTGCTCCTTTAAAAAAATACTCACCATGTGGTTTTAGTGGTCTGAAAAGAGATCTAGACCACTAGAACTTAGAGATAATTGCCCACTCCCTTACTTCTACCATGCCTTCATTCCCAAGACTTAGAATATGGCTAATAAAAATTTCCCTCACTGACTTTTTCTGTTTTTATATAAATTTATTTCATGCATTTTTTATTCGGCAGAAAACTTGACTTCCCACTCACACATGGGGAACCTTAGACATTCTGTATCCTAACTGGATGCAAGGAACAGAAACACTCTCACACTAGTGAGAACTCAAGAGGAAGGGAAATGTGTTGTAGAGGCATACAGAGTTTCATGGGATCTAGAAAAACTGCCAAGCCTGCTGTGAGGGCTTAGGAAACAGAACAGTCAGCCTCAGGGATTCTCTCCCATGGAGTTGCTTTTCTCTTTGCTCCATTATTTTATCATAGCTTTAATTCATACATAACTGCCAAGGCCACACTAACTCTACACTCCACTCTATCTAAAATTCTTTAAATTTGGGCATCTGGAGATAATCAATAATGGTACCTCAGTATACAATCATAGGATTGCAGAGAAAGGAATCAGATTGTCACAACCTAGCTTTTCTTAAGGGTGACATGCCTATCTGAAGCAACACCCCTCCACCAGAGGCCTGTCCTTAGCCTATTATCATTGGCCAAGGCAGTCAGGGAAGGGAACAGATCAAGGTCATATGAAGCAGGGGTTGCAGAAGAGCAGAGCCTCAGAGAAAGTGTCAGTGGGCAGGCAGTGCACAACACAGGGCAAGGCACTGCCACATTCCTATTAGCCATGGCGCTATCTTGAGCATCTTGTAACATATTGCACATGGTTCAGATCAGGTAATTCACACCTGTCTGCCATCTACATGTAAAAACATAATGATTAAGAAAAATGAATACACCTTTCACAACAGGTTATGTAGCTATCTGCTAGTATATTCCTCTTCCCATCCTTTTGGCAGAACTATTTGATAATAGTGAATATGTAGCTTGTACTGATAACAACGTAATGGTAATAAAAACAACTAATCATACAATGCTTATTATATGTCAAGCAGTGTTCTAAGCTCTTTATAGCTATTAAGTAATTTAACTCTCACAAAATCCCTCTGAGGTACGCATGATCATTAATCCAATTTTGAGATGAAGAAACTTAATCACAGAAAGCTGAGCATTTGTGGAGCTAGTAAATGGTGGGGCCAGATGTGAATATGGCTCACTTTAGATATTAAAAGAAAAAAAGTAACTGATAACACAAAGTGCCATTTGATTCTAAATCCCATTTTGATATGAGAAACTTCACTAATGCCATGTTTTGATGACAGCTAATAATAAGTGCCAACTTTGTGCCTTGCCAAAGAATAGGTTATATGCAGCTTTAGATATTGCCTTGCATGTGTCAGTTGTTACTTAGAATCCAAAGGGGGTTCTGGCTATGAAAATACAGAGACTTCAAAAAAATTCTCTTCTCCCAGCTCTTGGATAGTTACAACTTAGAGGGAAAAGATGCCAGCCTCCAACCCCTGGCTCTCAATGTCGAGGGGAGGAAAACACTGACCACTCTCACCCCATGAGATTTCCCTAGTCTTCCCTCATCATTTCCACTTGCAGAAATTTTTTTATTTCACCCTCTTGATAAACAAAAACAGATTTCTGAGAGAAAAAATAGCATAACAACTTTATTTTTTTCCCCAGAAAGCCACTTTCACAGCAGATGGAACTCAGCGTGCTATCACCCAAATCTTTAGCAAACCTGAATTACGAAGAGTCCCTTACAACAAGGCCATTCACTGTCCCATTGTGTGTCTCTTTAACTGACACTTTGAACCAGTGTACACTTCCCTAATCTGGCCCCATTATCAGCCTAATAACACCTCCCGATATTCATAAATGCCTAGCAAGACTTTCAGCTATTTTGTACGAAGAAGAAATATCCAGCTAAATTGAGAAGATTACCACATCACCACCATACATCAGTGACAGGCTCTGTGCTATTACAGTTGATTTTTGTTGACAGTTGGCTGTAGGCAGTTGTGTTTCAAATGCCTTTTTTCCTTGGGAAATTAAACAAAATCCCATGCAATATGCAGCCCTCCAGTTCAAAAACTGTAAATCCCAAATTAGCATTTCATACTTTAAAAGGTAGCACGACACAATTTCCTATTGAAAGGTCTGTATAGTTGACATAAATGGGTGCTTCAGACATGACACTAATACTACTGGTGCCTTTTAAGAAAGCCACCTTTCAGATATTACTTTTTCTCTCTCAGTAATCTGCATATACTACAGTTCTTGCCTATGGAAGAATAAGGGGGAAGGGAAAAGAAAAACATCTGACTTACTGCTTTAAGAAAATTATGTTCCCCGAAATTTCTAAACAATAGGTTAGGGTAAAAAGAGATGGGTTAATTAAACGTCCTTGAAAAGAATAAAGGAAACCTAGGACTCAAAAGGTTAAAGTCACTTCTTCCACCAAACATTATGGAGAAGAAGATAGTTCTATAAGCTAGAAAAGCAGTTGTGTCTAGGACAGGCCTGATTTAGGAGCTTCTCAGTTTTACTTGGAAACAGGTTAGAGCCCAATGTAACAAAATTTTAACATGTAGAAGCAAGGATGCAAGATGGACTTTGAATAGGAATAGGAACACTTGATTCTTACAACTGAAAAGCTATTTTCCTTCTTACCTAGGAGATTCTTCAGAGTGAAAGAGTTTTAAACACGACCATTCCTTCATCCAGAACAATTGCTGTGTAACTGGAAAGCCAAAAGAAGACAATAGTTGTCAGTTGGCTATCCAGGACACAAGTACGTTTAGAGAAAGAATATAATGCTTATTTCTGGACTGGGGCACAAGCATAAAATACCAGTCAGGCAATTTTATGCCAGTCCTTTTGCAAACACTGCACTGACAGGGCCTGACTCTTGGCCATAGAAAGTTATATGTTCGTTTAGTCATACTGGGCTGAAGCCAAATAGGGATGAGTAGTCTTGACCCTGTCCCTTGACCATTTTCAAAATTTGGATAGAACAAAGCCCCACACTCCTAAAAGTAGTAGTTTATACCCCAAAAGTTTATATGGTCAAAAGAAAACCATCACGTCACTTCAGAATGGTGAACATGTAAAAAATAAATATTAGAGCTTCACTTAGTTTAGCAATGGCTAAAAGCATGGGACCAAGTTCACGAGAAGAATGGGAACCTTACAAAGCTGCTGTAAACACTGAACTTCCTCCTATGATATTTTTGGATTAAATGATCCAGATGTACACTTCAATCCAAATCTGTAGTTCTTGTTTAACCATGTTCTAAAGGTAACTGTTAGCCTATGACTTCAGATGAACCTTGCTTCCAGAAAAGTTGAGTGCCTATCAGATCTGAAGAGATGTACTTGAATAAATGCCTCAGTTCTGCCATTTCTTTCACCCCAACCACATAGTTTCTCTCCATGCAAAGGAACTCAACCCCAATAAGGTGGGTTCAAGAAAAGACAGTCATGCAAACTAATCTTAAAAAGTATAAAAAGTGACAAAAAGTAGATCTGGGGCTGCCTAAGGCTGAGATGATGGGAAATGACTGCGAAGAGGTATGAAGGATCTTTTGGAGGTAGTCAGAAATGCCCTGTACCTTTCTTGTTTGGGTGGTGGATGCATGGATTTGACATGGGTACAGCTTATTAGATATACAGTCTATTTTGATTTAAGTGATTCAAGAAGAAAAAAAAAAGCAATGAAGACAGAAGTGCCCTATTCCCATGAGACAGAGGCATTGTAGACACTTAAGAAGGAGTCCAGCTCCAAGTCAATTTCACAAGAACAATCTAAACACTATGTAGTTTGTGTTCTTAACTGGAGAGTAAGCAAGGCCTAAATTATAACTTTGCACAGGTGAGGACAAGAAGTGTCCTGATAAAGTGAGATAAGTAATACCATAAATACATGAGAGACTATCTCTGGATTTGTTACTCTATCTGGGGTTAATTTCCAAAAAAAATCCTTCTGTTTTAAAAAAAAAATCCCCAATCCTCTAGAGAATTATTAAGAGATGTACCTTTAATCTTAGTTTAAGAACAAGATTTCCCAAAGTTCACTTCTTTCAAAGACACAAATATGTATGCACAATTTTGGTAATTATCATTTGCAGGACAGAGATTGTGTTCATGAACAAAAGTTCAGCTTCCCAAAGACAATGAAGGCAGTTCAGTGGGAGATACTTCTTCTCTACTGCTGATCAACAATGGCTTGCTGAACGGAAGAGCAGACATAGGTTGAGGGATATAGGAGGGTGCTGCTCTAACAGGTTGGTATTACAATAAATTATAAATTATAAAGCAAACTAGAAATAATTGCTCCTCTTCAAAAGGATTCTGTAGTCCATAAGACTTGTATAGAACAAAAATATGCCTTAAATATAAATCTCCTTCAGTCCATTTAAAATGCTATTAATTTTACATTGTTTAGAGAGAACTTTTCAGTAATATTTTGAGTATAAAGTGAAATATGCATTTGATTATGAACAGGTATTTGTTTCTCCTAAGAATAAACAAACACCCCATTATTTTTAAAAAATCAGCAGATAGCACATAATTGCTGTGCTTCTGGCCTCTGTGACATTCCTAATGAGGCAGGCAATGACAAATGCAAACTGCCCCATTTTTGGATGGGAAGTTGAGGGCAGAGAGCTTATGTGATTTTTCCTGGAGTTACTCACCAAATGAGTGAGTAGAAACAGACCAATAATGATTTCTTGCTTCCAAATATAGTATTATTTCACTAGACAAATGCTTCTTGCTTCTGCAGTTATATCTGCAAAAACACCATATTGCACATTGTCTTTTAGTCTTTGCAAAGAGTTTCTCACACATGATCCATTCATTCATTTATTCACTTGGTCTGTACAGAACATTTACTGAGAATCTACTAAATGCCACTCCCGAAATGAATATTGGGGACACAGTACCCCTATCTTCAGAAGTCTTAGATTATAACTGGGGTAAAAGATATAAAGACACTTTACAACCAAATAGCAGAGTTCAATGACATAGGTAGGCATAAGGTATTGAGACAACACAGAGATTTACTTAAGCCAGATTGGAGGCTGGAAGGGGAAATTTGAGAAGAATTTTTAGAAGATAGGACATCTTAGCTGACTCACACAGACCTTGTTAAAGTTAGCCAGGAGAAAGAAAAAGTATTAAGAGGAGTGTGAGTGTGTGTGTGTTTGAGACAGTGGGGGAACAATAGGATAAATGAGGATAAACTTCAAATCCCAACATTTTAAAGGAACTTAGGAAATAGAGTATTTACATTTGAATTTTTTTTAAAAAAAAGGTTGAAAACTCAGGGGTGTGGAGCAACATACATAAGCTCTGTTAGTTGATAGCAGTTAATTGATTCTGGCTTCTACTTAACTCTTTCCCCACTATTCCCCATTGTCATTTCAGGGCAAAACAGTAATTAAATGGTTTTTTACTTCATGGAAAAATAGCTGATTATTAGTCATGTTTCATCTTTTAAAAAAATTAAGTATCACATATGACTAATGGTTTTTGGAAAGATTAATTTCTAGTGGAGAGCATCACCATCCACATCATTTGTGTATCATTTTTTTTTTATCAAATGGTTTCCTACATTTTTCAAAATAACCCATAGTTTAGAAAGTGAAGCTCCTATTTCCATAGTGCAAACTGGGAGAATAAGGGAGGAAAGGCTAGGAGAAGAAAAGTGAATTTATAAAATTACATGGTAAGTGGCCAAGTACAGACTTGAATTTAAGCTTTCTGAATTCCCAATCCAAGCTCATTCCCCCGGGTACTGCTGAAAGGCATGCAAAGGAGTATTTTTTAATTTCTTCCCTAAAAGCTCATCGTTTATTATTAATGTATTATTACACATATATATACATATGTGTGTGCCTTAAAAATCAAAAGGATTATTACTGTAGGTCAGGGAGGGAATTACACAGTGGTAAATAGACTCGGAAACTTAGAACTTTCAAGAGAAGCCATTGGTGTTCATGTTCAACACAAAGCCACATAACTATAATGTCACAGTTAAAACATGCAAAAAGGTAAAATGTATTTCTGATTTTAGAAAATAATAGCCTTTATCCATTCTCATTCCAAACCTGTATATTTTAATGGTACCCTTTTAAGACACAGGGGGAAAAATTCTTAGTTTATTTTGGTGTAATAAATTTTCAGCAAGAAACAATTTGCCATGTTATTTTTCAATCATCCAGTGAAATTCGAGTTCCCTTTGACATTGATGCCATTCCCAATTCAACATTGCTAAATTTTAACTATCCTCCCTTTCAATTAGCTGGGTTTCTGTTTGCTTACTTTGTCCATAGTTATAGCTTTCCCTCAAGGACCTAAGATCACTGTTTTCCTTTCTCTTTATGCTCTGTGAGCATCAAGTATCATGGGGAATGCACGTAATTGTCATTCAGTGTGAAAAAGCCAGCTGGAGGTACCACGATCATGTCAATATGCCAGTCAGCAAGAAAATCTCCAAGCTGATTGTTTTCTATTTCAATATAATATTACATGGACTGAAAATTGCTGCTCCTACAAACTTTTGAGTAATATTACCACGTTTTTCATACTTTGATACAATTGACTAATAAAATATATGCATATATGCATATATAGATAGATAGATAGATATAGCACATTTATATACATAAATTATATAAAAAATTGTACCAAAGAAAATAAAATTCATCATATCCATAGAACACATGTAGAATCAGAAACTGATTACTACAAAATACGGAAGTCAGGGCTCTGAGAGACTTTAAGGGATTAATAAGATAAGGCCATTTCACTCTCTTAAAGAGCTACAGTGAAATCCATCCAATGAAGACTGCTGATTTCTCTCAGCAGAAAATTTTCCGATCTTAGAGAGCCTCTCTTTATTTTCTGAGTGACAGCAATTTTTTTATATTGAGGTACATACAATAAAGCACACAAATCTCAGTGTATAGCTCAATGAATTTTGACATGTGTATACACTCTTGTAACCATTGTCCAGATCAGGATATCAAGTAGCCTCACTAATTATTTTCCCTCTTCACCTATTCCATCCATCCCCCCACTCTGCTCCTCTATGGCAACCACCATCCTGTTCTCTGCCTCTATGAGCCTATTTCTGTTCTGTTTGTTCATTTGTTTGTGTTTTAGATTCCACATATAAGTGAAATCATACAGTATTTGAGAGAGGTTCTTTTTAGGTCCAGCTTGATACTATGCCCAGTGTCCCATATCCTTCCTGCGTATTGATGTCTTGATCAATAATCTCTTAAGATTCCTTCTGTTGTTCAAAACCAGTGAAAAATGGAAAAGAGATTAACTACCACCATACAATATTCTTATGTATTTAGAGCTAGTAGCCATATGTAAGGGGAACGAAAAATGTAATATGTTGGAGAAAACTTTATTTTCTAGATCTCCTCTAGGGAAGAGAATTATATGTAGCAAGAACTATACTCTGCTAACCCCTGGGATGATGATAAAAGGAGAAGTGAACCCTCCAAGATGGTTCAATCTGGTCAACTATAGGGCCTAGTTGTATTCAGAGAGGGTGCACATTTGGAGCCAAAACTGGATTGTTCAGGATGGTAGGAAAGGATTGAGAACTGCCCGAACAACCTCCTTCTCCTACCTTCCCCTACACAGTGCAGCACCTGTACTCTAGTTAAATGTTAAACAAAGACACCAAGATATTATCCTGCCAAGTACACCTACATGTCTTGGTCCAGCTACCTAGCTGAGTAGTTGGGAAACAGGATGACTTTGAATGAGGAACCTGAAACTTCTTTGCTTAGCTCTGAACTAGGCACTTGATATAAATCAATGGCTTCTAAAAAATTTTAAGCCAGAACTCTTCAAAGGAAAGCTTACCACTTAGAAGAATTAAAATAAGAGTGACAAACTCTGAGTGATTCTAGGTAAAAATGGGGCAAAGAGATAACAAAGAGCTTCAAACATTCTGAAGTAGCCCTAGGAAATTTCATGAAACCCCTGGTGATCTGGGCAGAAGGGTCTCTAAAGCTTCTTCCAGTTCTGAAATTGCAGGGTTCTCTTAATCCTTTCCAAAAGGATTAAGTGATTCATTTTTGGGTAGGAGTAACACCAGCAAAAGGGCAGAGTAGGCAGCTCCAAGCTCTCATTTCCCCATAGAAACATTGGAAAACAAGCAGAAACTTTCAGAACCAACTTTACCGGAACTCTGAAAAATAGTTTGTAACAACCAAGTGAATGTTGAATCAAGAAAAAGGCAACTTCAAGACAACAGGAAAGTTCTGTGGCATTTTCACTTGCTCATGCCCCATGCACTCACCAGAGTGGCAGTCATATTAAGCAGCAGTAGTCCAGACTCCCACTGTCAGACCCTGCTCCCTGATTCAGGAGGGAACATAGTAAAGCTTATTGACAATGACTTTATATGTCTGTTCTAACCAAGAGGGACCTGAAGGGCTAACACAAGTACTCATCTCTGTTTTACCTAACTAGGAACTCAGGCCGGAAAAACAGTTGGCATTGCTCAAAAACACCTCAATCCAAACTACAAACACTCAGGTGCATGGAACAAAAGATTACAGTAAAACCTACAACAGACTGCCTAAGGTCTGGGAATAAAAGCTGGGAAGAATTTCTTTAGTAAATCAGAACATATAAAAGCAGTTATATACACAGAGAAATTTAGAAAGCTGTGTGCACTTTCAGGAAATGATGAATGCTCAGAGAAGGCTTGAGAATACACTGAGCTTTGACCTAAGGCTGATTCCCAGGTTCGGTGCATGACTGACTAAGTGTTGGAGTGCCCTGGCATACAGCCAATTTGAAAAGATTGGGAGAGGGCTTGTTTGTTCAGCTCTGACATTCAATAAAATATCTGCCAAAATACTAGCTGAACACAAGCTAGAGGGAGGATGTAGATGTCAGTGGCCACACATAACAAGAAATACACTCTTTGCAAAATAGTTTGGTAAAGTCATCAAGAAATGAACTACTACAGCATTCAGCAACAAAACCCAGAAAACCCTAAGATAAGGGAATGAATCTAATTTCCAGAGTTACTACATTATACTATTCAAATGTCTGGTTTTAATCATAAGGTATGCAAAGAAATAGGAAAGTTAGTTCATTCAGATGAGCAAAATGAACTGACAGAATCATTTCTGAGGAAGTTCAACGATTAGAATTGCTAGATGAAAAATTTCAAACAATATTTTACACATACACAAATAATTTTAAGGATAACATGGGCAAAGAACTGCAGGAAACTGGGAAAACAATGTGTAAAACAAAATGAGAATATCAATAAAAAGATAGGAATTATAAAAAGATACCAAAAAGTTCTCATGCTTAAATTTAAAATTCACTGAAAAGTTCAACAGCTGCTTTAAGCCAGAAAAAGCTTCAGGGAACTTGAATGTAATACAAGTGAAATTACCCAGTCTGAGGAGTAAAAAAAAAAAGGAGTGAAAAAAAGTGAACAGAGCCTAAGAAACATGTGGAATACCGTTAAGCAGAACAACAAACACTGGCATAAATCTCCCAGAAGGAGATGAGAGAAGGGAAGGGGCAGAAAAATTACTTGAAAACATAGTAACTCAAAACTTCCCAAATTTGATGAAAGACATGAATCTATGAATCCATGAAGCTCCACAAATTCCAAGAAGGATACACTTAAAGAGATGCACTGAGAAATATTATAATGAAACTATCAAAAGACAGAGAATCTTAAAAGAAGCAAGAAAGAAGCAACTCATTATATACAAGGGATCCTGAATAAGATTAACTGTTGATTTCTCCTCAGAAACCATGGAGGCCAGAAAAGAGCATGATGACATTCAAAGTACTAAAAGAAAAAAAGTGGTCAACCAATAATTTTACATCTGGCAAAACTGTCCTTCAAAAATTACGTAAGAAATTAAGACATTTCCAGCTAAGCAAAAGCTCAGGGTATTCATTACCAGTAGAGCTACCTTATAAGAAATGTTAAAAGAAGTCCTTAAGGTTGAAATCAGGACACCAGACAGTAACTCAAAGCCATATGAGGAAATAAGATCTTTAGTAAAAGTAAATACATGGGCAAATATAAAACTCCGTATTATTGTATTTCATCTTGTTTATGTTATATCCTACAGGATTTAATGGATAAAAGCATAAAAAGTAAGTATAAATATATATTATTGAGCCCACAATGTATAAAGATATAATGTGTGACAACAACATTAAAGGGAGTTGGAAGAAGACAATGCTATGTAGGAGTAGAGTTTCTATATATTATTGAAGATAAGTTAGTATGAATTTTAGCTAGACTGTTATAAATTTGAGATGTTAAGGATAATATACATGGTAACCACAAAAAAACTTTAAAATACCTAAAAAATACATATCTAAAGAAATAGAAAGGGAATCAAAATGGTTCACACACAAAAAAAATGTCAACCAAACATAAAAGAAGGCTATAATGAGGGAAATGAGGGACAAATGAGGTATAGGACATATAGAGAGCAAAAATAACTCAAATCCTTTCTTATCAGTAATTACTTAAATGTAAATAGATTAAGTTATCTAATCAAATAAGGAATATTACAGAATGAATTTTTTTAATGATACAACTATATGATGTATACAAGATATTCACTTTAGTTGCAAAGCCACAAATAAATTGAAACTGAAAGGACAGAAAAAGATGATGGATACAAACAGTAAACAAAAGAGAACTGAGGTGGTCATACTAGTATTGAACAAAACAGAATTCAATTCAAAAGCTGTTACAAAGGAATAAAAAGAACATTTTATATTGACAAAATGGTTGTTTCATAAGATAACAATTATAAACATATACATCAAACAACAGAGCCCCCAAGGAGATGAAGCAAACAGACAGAATTGAAGTAAGAAATAGCCAGCTATATAATAATAGTAGGAGACTTCAATAAACTACTTTCAATGATGGATATAATATCTTGAAAGAAGATAAATACAGAATAGAGGATTTAAATGATACCAGAAACTAGACCTGATAGACATTCATAGAATACTCTGTTCCACAAAAACAAGAACCACAATTTTTCTCATGTGCATAAACATTCTCTAAGATACCATATTGTAGGCCATAAAACAAGCCAAATAAATTTTGAAAGATTGAAATCATACAAAGTATTTTGTCTGATCACAATGCAGTTACAGTTCTGTAGGAAAACTGGAAAATCTACCAATATATATCCTTAGATAACCAGAGTCAAAAAAGAAAGCACAAAAGCAATAGAAAATAGAGATAAATAAACACTAAAACACAATACACTAAAACTTATGGGATGCAGTGAAGGCAGTACTTGGAGAGAAATTTATACATATAGACACATTAAAAAAGAAGAAAGATCTCCAATCAGTGACCTAACTTTACAACTTAAGGAACTAGAAAAAGAAGAGCAAAGTAAACCCAAAGCTAGCAGAACTAAAGAAATAATCAAAATCAGAGTGGTATAAATAAAATAGGGAATAGAAAAACAATAGAGAGGTTCAATGAAATTAAAAATTGGTTCTTTTGAAAGGTAAACAAAATTGACAAAACTTTAGCTAGAGTGACAGAGGAAAAAAAAAGGAAGACACAAATAACTAAAATCAGAAATGTGAGAAGTAAAATTATGATTTTACAGAAATAAAAAGGATTGTAAGAGAATACTAATAATAATTATCTTCTAATATTATAACTGAGATGAACATAAAAATTCCTAAAACACATTATTTCTTAATTATTATCCATTTCCTCTTATCTGCCAAATCCAGTGATTCCTCCCACGTTACATTCTATGGAATATGTTCTTGTCCCTCATTCTATGCTTGCCTCTCATGCTATCCTTAGGTCCTACTACCTCTGAAATTGTTCCTTTTCCATGCCATTTCTTGCGTCTTTGAGTCCTGCACTCCATCTCCTTCTGAGCATCAGTTCTTGAGTCCCAGTGGCCAGCTTGAGAGCTCTTCCCACTTAAGGTTCTGTCACACTGGAAACTCAGACTCCCTTTTCCTCCACCCAATTCTCAGGCTGGAACTGACTGGCTGCTCTCCCGAGCACATCCTTCTCTCAGTCTCTGACATCTTGGTACCTTCTTTGAGTTCCCCTTCTTCCATATTCCACACATCTAATCAGTTGATAGATTTTGTCAGTGTTTACTCACCAATGTCTCTTACATCCCTTCTCTTTCTTTCTGTTCCCATATCAGTCCCATTTCAGATATCTCTGCCTCCCCCAGAATCTGTCCACTAAATGTCATGGGTGTTTGGAGGGTGAAATTCATTTGCAGCTTAAACCAAAGATACATAGATATTTTTAAGTCAGACTGTTCTGTGTTGACTGACTGACTGACTGAGAAAGAACAGAATAAATCAGGAGTAGCTTGGGGTAGTCAAAGATCAGAGGCTGAATACATGGAGAGCCCAGAAAAAGGGGATGCGCACAGACGACAGGAGAATGCAGGGGACATTTTACTAGTTCTAGGATTCAAATAAGACAAGAAGTCTTAATACTTAATAGAGCTTATTGAAGCACTACTTCTAAGCAACAAAGTGGTGTTGATGTCATATTTAACATTTTAATTCTAGCAAAGAATAAACAAGGAGAAAAGAAAAAAAACATGAAATGATTAGAGACACATGGTGAAGAGCAGGAAAACCCATGCAAATTGCAATAACAGAGGCTTTATTGCAGCAAAAACATTGTATGTCCTTTGCTCTATATGTTTATGTGTAGTATTTATATTTGTAAGTTAATTTTATTCATTTCTATGTTGCTTTATGGATAAGTAATTGTGTCTGTCAATGAAAAAGAGTAGACTATTTTCTGTATGTATGTATATATAGATTATAATATAGAGGAGAGAGAGAGACCTAGTGTGTGCCCGTGAAAGAGTGCACGCATGCATGTGAGAAAGGGCAAAAGAGCATGAGCTTCTTTTTCGCTGCTCATCCTTGTGCCAGTTTAAAGGAGAACCTTGCTAGATTTTTGGATATGGCTCAGAAGCATCACTGATCTTCCAGTTGTGCAAAACAGCAATAAAAATAAAGTACTAAGAAATATTAAACAGCCTCTTTGTTACCCTGTTAAAATTTTTTTTATTATGGTAAAGCATTATACCAAAATTTGGCATATTAACTATTATGAAGTGTACAATTCATTGACATTAATTATATTTACAATGTTGTGTAACTATTTACTGCTATTGCCACTTTTTCCTCAGTCCCAACAGAACTGCTGTAACCATTAAGTAACTGCCTGTTCCCTCTACCCACTTATCTCCAGTCACATCAAATCAAAGAGAAATCATACAATATTTGTCTTTTTGTATCTTGCTTATTTCACTTAACATTTCTTCTAGTTTCATCTATGTTGCTGCATGTATCAGAGCTTCATTCTTTTTTATAATTGAACAATATTCCATTGAATGTATATTGTTACATTTTGTTAATCCATTCACTCGATGATGGACACTTAGGTTATTTTTACCTTTAGGTTATTATAAATAATGCTTTAATAAACATTGTCATACATGTACTTGTTTTAGTTCCTGTTTTGACTTATTTGGGGTATATCCCTAGGAGTGGAATTGCTGGGTCATATGGTAATTTTATATTTTGCTTTTTAAGTAACTGCTAAATTATTATTCACAGCATTTGCAGCATTACATTCCCAAAAGCCATGTGTGAGGGTGAGTTTCTCCACATCCTTGCCAATATTTATCATTTTCCATTTTTTAAATTATAGCCAGTCTAGTAGGTATGAAGTAGCACCCCATTAAGGTTTTCATTTGTATTTCCCTGGTTACTAATATGTTGAGAGTTTTTTCATGTGATTGGTCACTTGTGTATCATCTTTGAAGAAGTATCTATTCAAGTTTTTTAATTGGATTATCTTTTTGTTTTTGAATTATAGGTGTCATTTATATATTTTGGGTATTGTATCCTTATCAGATGTAAGATTTGCAAATATTTTCTCCCATTCATTAAGCTGGCCTTTTGCTTTCTTGATAATGTCCTCAAATGCACAAAAGTTCTTAAATTTGATGAAGTCTGATTTCTTCCTTTTTTTGTTGTTTTTTTGTTTCTCATGCTTTTGATATCAAACCTAAGAATTTATTGCCAAATCAAATATTATAAAGATTTATCTCTTTGTTTTCTACTGTGAGTTTTATGGTCTTAGTGCTCACGTATAGATACAATTCATTTTTAGTTAATTTTTGTATATGATGTGAAGTAGGGGTACAACTTCATCCTTTTGCAACTTGGAAATTCAGTTGTGATGATACTGTTGTTAAAGACTGTTCTTTCCCTACTGAGTTGACCTGGCTTTTAGTGGATAGCTTTTGGGGGAAGCAGAGATACCTGAAACAGGGTGTTTAGAGTGGGAACAGGAAGAAAGAGAAGGGATATAAGAGGCATTGATGAGGAAACACAGACAATATCTATCAATTGATTAGATGTGTGGAATATGGAAGAAGGGGAACTCAAAGAAGATATCAAGATGTCAGAGACTGAGAGAAGGATGTGCTCGGGAGAGCAGCCAGTCAGTTCCAGCCTGAGAATTGGGTGGAGGAAAAGGGAGTCTGAATTTCCAGTGTGACAGAACCTTAAGTGGGAAGAGCTCTCAAGCTGGCCACTGAGACTCAAGAACTGACCTCAGAAGGAGATGGAGTGCAGGACTCAAAGATGCAAGAAATGGCATGGAAAAGGAACAATTTCAGAGGTAGTAGGACTTAAGGATAGCATAAAAGGCAAGTGTAGAATGAGGGGCAAGAAAATATTCCATAGAATGTAAGGGGGGAGGAGTCACTGGATTTGGCAGATAAGAGGCAATGGATAATATTCAGAAAGTAGTTTTTTGTGGTGGTTGTGGTGGGAGTCACCCAGTAATGGTGAGAGTGGTCAAGTAGACAAAGGATGTCAACATACAGATGATTCCTTCCAAAAGGCTAGTACTGAAAAGAAAAAACAGCAGAAAATGGCCTGTGATGGTAACAAGGTAGAATGAGGCTTTCTTTATTGTTATGCTTTTAAACTATAAAAGTGGGGGTAAAACTCATGAGAAGAAATAAATGAAGGTATGAGAAGAGCAGGGCTAAGTTGACGGAGACAAGGACCTGGGGTAGAAGGGCATGGCTGAAATCCAGGACAGAGCTAAAGAGGATGCCTGGATGAGGAAGACAGCTTCTAAACAGAGACAGGAGAAATGGAAGCCAAAATACAAGATGTAGAGGAATCACCCAGAATGCTTTCAACAGCCTGGTAGGTGGGCCCAACATTCTATGCTCAAAATGAAAAGAAAGTGGGCTTCACGGTTCAAAGGCAGAAAAGAGATGGGAGAATGCAAGAGGACTGAGCAAGAGATGAATAAAGGATCTCCTCAAACAATAAGCAGATGCCCTCTTTGGAAGTAACGGGAGTTCAAGGGAAGCCTAGATTCCACTGAAGCAAGCACTGAGAGATTCACATGTAGCATAAACTAAGGATGGCAGAGCATCTGCTTATGAGAACAAGGTTCCTAAGGGACAGGCAGAGGTGAAGCCAGGAGAGTAAGGTTGGGGGTATGTGGAAACTGCAGGGACAGGATGGGACAGGGATAGTTCATGCCTGGGAGGAAAAGCTGTGGCTATCTTACTTACCAGCGTGACTCTCTAAATCTGGGTGGAATGTCATTAAAGCTGCGGAATTCAGTAAAGGAAAGGCTATCTGATTCCTGATTGGCAAATGATACTTGCCACCTCTTCCCCTAGGCTCAGGAGAGGAATGTGTGGTGCTGAAAGGGACAGATTTTGTTTTCACTCCTGTTGGCTGCCGGCATGGGGCCCAGCAAAAGCAGAGTCACGCAAGTGCAAACTTGCTGCTTTTTAAGCAACGAGCTGGCAGGGAAGAGCTCCTCTCTTTATCATGTATTTATTTATTTATAATTTGTATAGCATCCATGTCCAAATGGATTTAAGGCAGTTTGTAATAAAAACACATGTACACATGTCACAAGATACTTAAAATAAAGGTCAGAGAGAGCCTAGAGAAAGGAGGGTAGCTCTTGGTAGCATGCTCCTCCTTAACATGTAGCCAGGAGGTCAATAGGGTAGCAGGCATTTTTCTAGGGGGCGCTCTCCCACTGCCGTTTTCGTTCATGGTAATTAAAGGAAAACCTTTCCTCTGGGCATATGCCCACAGCTCGGGTCCCAAGCCCTCAGGCAGAGCAGGGTAGGGCCTTCCCCAGACCCGGAAGGAATGCTGAGGTTGTGAATGGCTACCTGAAGTCAGCAGAAGGGGCAGAGCCACCTCTGTCTCCAGGAGAAGGATTAAATGAGACTTTTGAGTGCCAACCTCAGTGAAAGTTAAAGGCAAAGGGTCTAGACCCCAGGGCCTTGGAATCAGCTCCATCTCACCGCTTCCTTTACACACAGCCTCTTCTTCACATCCATAAAAACCTCACTGAGGCTAGTTTCCAGGTCTGCACAAAAGACCATTGAGTTCCATCCAAGACGTCCTCTCTCTCCAAGAATCCTAATGGAGCAGCCCCACAGTGGCCACACACAGGGCAGGCACAATGATTGAGTGGAAAGCACAGAGGCCTGCCATCCCGTCCCAATGGGTGTCTGTGACCTCACTTTGTGCTCCTACACAATGCAGTGTTCTTTTGATATAGGCCGGGATGCTGCTATAAGAAATTGCAGAGTGCCTTTCTCTTCTCACGCTCCACACCCACCAGAGTTCACCTGCCATGACCTGGGAAACTTGAACACTTGCTCCCAGGCGGTGTGGAGTCGGGAAAGGAGGGCAAGTGCCAGCAGAGTGACAGCATCTGTGGCACAGGCACACTCTCCTATTTGGCTGTGACTACAGTCTGCGTCTTTATAAAATGGGTGAAACTTTGGGTTGAGGGGGGTCTCACCTCAAGGATCCTGAATCTCCCGCTAGTAATATCCAGAAGCAGGTATGTTTATTTGTGAGACAAAGAAAGAAGACAAAAATAACTAACTAGGACAATGCATGGGGTACTGACAGCAGACAAGATGAAAGCATGAAGCTACACAGCTGCCACCTTGCACAAGTTCTTACTGATTCCCTTTTGGTTGAAGGAAACGGTTCTCTCTTTCAAGCTAACACCTAAGGGTTAGAAGTGTTCTGGGACAGTGATATCTCTGGGAAATGCAACAGAAGAGTCAAGTTTTGGCCCACTCATGCTATTCCCGTCTGTGGCCTCTCCCATGAACAAAGAAATGAGTCACATGGGTTGGCAGAGAGCATTAGTTTGGACCAGCCTTACCAGCCATGTGGATCAGTTTGGCTGGTTCATGTCACTCTGCCTGTCAATGCTCAAGGCCAAAGAATTGGTAAGACAGGATATCATGGTGTCTCCACCAAGGGCTAGTTTTTAAGCTTTATGTGTCCAAGATCTGCCGTATTTTTCTGGCAGGCTAAGCATTAAACTAATTCCTCATTCTTACAAGGAGACAAAAATGCAGAGAAGTTACACTCTCAGGTACCTGTAGAAATCACCTACTGGAGTGTTTTTTTCTCATTAGGCACATGCTTCCTGCCCCTCAATATTCTAGGTAATCAGGCACTGACTCTTACTATATTTGCTACACTAATGGTTTCTCCTATTATCCCCACCCACCCTAACCATTAGTAGAGTTCAAATGCTTTGACATCTGTCTCCATAACTTTAGACTTTCTTTCCACCCAGCCTGAGAGAGAAGCTTGCCTTCCCTCCATTTTCTGTCATGATCTATAGTAATAGGTTCAAGGGGGCGGAAACTTGGTTTCAGCCTCCCTGATGCTTTGACTCACCCTCGTAAAAAGTTATTGGTGTCAGCCCTGGTCTAGCAATTGCCTTTCCCCCCACGTCCCCTGGCTTCTATAATTTCACTTCCCCCTGCTGCACCGTACAATAAACTCTAATGAGCTCTCACATTCCTTCACTAAGCACCCAACACCACCAAGTCAAACAAGGAGAGAAAAATAGCTTCCTAAAGAAAATCCACATGGCCATGAAGTTCTAAGCAGCTTAGCCACAGACAGAGCACATCACATGCCACAGAAATGGGAATCCATTAAGTATAGGAAAAAGAGAGCACATGATCTAGGATCAGGAACAGCATCAGCCCAGTCCACCAAAAACAGGAGGGAGGGGAGAAAAGGAGAGTAAAAAGCACGAAAAGAATCGAGAACCCAAGCTGAAATTAACTTTTCAGTATTTCATCCTAGGGTTGTGTTACACATTTCAATATGTAACAAGAATCATAAAATATGTGACCTGTTCACACGTTTCTAGTTAATTTCACCAGGAAATGAACCAACATTCCACAGCCCCCTACTATGCATTAGGCCTGGATGATTATCTTATACTATCTTAGAGTGGCAATGTAGGTTTAGCATGCGTTCACTCCTCCCCTGCTCCGTACACATTTACTGAATAGTTCCTTCAAGATGGATATATGACAAAGACACAGAGACACAAATGCACATTTTTCCCTTCCTTATCTCCTTGCCCCCTTTCCTAGTTCATACCCAGTCAGTTCGGTTTAGAATATGAGGGCTGTGGGAGGGAGAGGCCATCAGCCTAGTTTGTGAAGCTACCACATGGCCGCTGTAGTGCCTGCCCTGCCTGGGCCCCCATGTTTCTTGCATGAAGACAGAACCAGAACGCTGCCTAGCCTGGAGCTCCCGGTGGAGGCCATGCTCTTCCTCCTTGGGCCTCATGGGCCATGGTGACCCCAGCACTCGCTACCCCTCTCTTCCCACAGCCCCTGCAATGACAGAGCGAGAGCCCACAGAAGAGGGAGTGAGGCTCACACAAACACCAGTGTCAGACAGAGCAGGGCTGGGAAGGGCTGATTTTGGAGAAAAATGAACAGATGAATCCCCAAGGGACCTGAAAGGGCAACAAGAAAGTAAAATTTGAGATGAGAATGAATAATTACTGAAAAGCCTTTTACAAAAGATTGCTTTGTTTTGTTAACTCTCACATACTTGCTACATTTTTCCTTGCAGGTCCCCCTGTGATTATTAGCTGAAAAATATCTTAAAATGCTCTTCAAGGGCTTTCACATCTTCAAAGGCATAGCTGGGGATAAAGCGAACCCAGGTAAGAGTATTCCATACGGCCTGGTCAAGGAAGAGTTGCGCTCTGGGTCGAAGAAGAGGTGAGGCAGAAAGAGGAGGAGGATAAAGCAGGCCACTCATCCCTCGGACCACTAGTGCGTGAGGGAGCAAGCCCCAAGAACAACGACCCTTACCTGTGGGAGCACAGCCACTAACTGGAAGAGCCAGAGCACACACATACATTTTCTGATTTAAATGCAACCCTATTGTATTAACTGTCACTCATCTAGTCTACAGTATATGCCTTAATTAATTCTCCCAGGTTTACGGTAGAAGATCACTCTCCTCTAGATATCACCCATTCGAAACTGGCTCCTGGACTAGCTTCTTCCAGCCGAGGTTCTCAGTGTTTCCCTTGCCACTGAATATCTGATGGGTGATGTTCAAGCACATGGCACTGGATCTCTTGTGTTTATATATGAAGTCTTGTAGCTCTAAGGCCACTTGCTTTCTTATTAGTCAAAGATTGCGTTGGAATGCAGGAGAATGACAGTGACGCTGTGTAGGCAGGTAATGGGTTATCTGCTTCCAGGGGAAGTCAAGGCCCTTACATGCATCCTCTCCATCTCCTGAGGCCCTGCCTTAACTACTTCTGGAAACCTCCACAGTATCTCACAGCATCAGAGCTGTTCCCCATGCCTCAGTCTTTCCGGCTACTCCTAAGCACAGTACTTTCCTTCGGGCTTCCCTGTACCAGTCAGGGGATACGTGGCAAGGCATTCCCTCCACTCTCTGTGGCATTCTGTTAGAGCAACCAAAGGCACTATTCTTTGAGCCCTACTGTGTGACATGGATTTATAGCCCTTCGTCACCTCAGGGCCCAGATATGCATCAAGGTTGGATCAGGAGCAGATTCCAAATGCAGCCACCATGAGAACATAGGCTCCTGCCTGATGATGAAGACTTTGACACTGGCTCTCTCCCTGTCTGTTCAATGTATCCTGCCCCAGGGTGATGCTCTGTAACCCCATGCAGATGCATAGAGCACGACATGCTACCCTTCTGTCCCACGGACTGGCCAAGTTGGCCTAATCATGCCTAAATCCCAGCAATGGGCAGTAGAAGCCTTCCTCATACATTAAGATCCCTACTGCACATACTAAAGTTAATTTCATGTAAGTCAAACAAAATCTCTAGTAATTATTTTTCCTAGAATCAAATTACTCTGATATACGTCACAGTGGATTATGCCCAGTTGGCATGTTGCAACAACACAGGTAAAAGTGGCTGGCCCGTAGGTGGAGAGCAAACCATCCCCCAGCGATGCGGGCTCTCCCCAGAGAACACCGGCAGCATCATTTCCCACGACATTTCCCTTAACGGCTCCATTTCAGCCTCATGACTGGAGCACTCCCCTGGTAAGAGTAATGTTCTCACCATTCCTGTGCCACACATAATAGTACCCCCAAAGCCTAAGAACACCCCCACTCCACTCCCACCCAGGGACTGCCCAAATGTTGACAACCATTCAAAGCCCAAATGCTGCTTCCACGAGGAGGCATTTCCTGCTGACACCAGCGCACTCTTGGTGGCACTAACATAAACCGGGAAGTCTGCAGTGCTCCTTGGGCACTCAGGCACCGTGCCAAAGGGCGTGCCACATGTGTCCTCCAGTTGGTTACAATACTAAGTGTGAAGAAATTAGATGGTGATGCTGGACCCTTTCTGTCACTTGCAGTCCAGAGTCGCATTTTGTAATTTTGCATTTATCTTTGTTAAATTTATCTGCCATATAGTAAGCAGTAAAAAATTTCTCACTATCATATTGTCAAAAGAAAAATATTATATTGACAGCATATGAACATCTGATGCATTCATGTGTCTCTCTGTAGGTGTTTTCACAGGCTCAATGGGTATTTAAAAGAATAATAATAAATGTAGATTATACAGGAAAAATCATTTACACTTACAAAGTAAAAGTTGATATGATAATCACAGAGTATATAAAGCTATATATCAATATTGATCTATTTATCTATCTATTTATCTAAAGAGAAATCCAGTAGATTCATGGCTCAAAATGCTACCTGCCCACACTCTGCAGTGAAGAGGAGAAACGGGATGTTCTGTAAGGTGGCTAGGCTGCCTGAAATCAAAGTTGGTTCTCTGTGATTTCCATTTTCATGGGAATTTATAATGCCATGTGAATCCTAGTGGGGTGATAGCCACCACCTTCTCCTTGTACTTCACACTGGAGTTGTTTTGTGTCTTTCTTTTGGGAGAGGTAAATTCGAGGGTAGTAGCCAGTATTTACAATAAAAGGCTGTTGCATCGTTTTTCAAGGAACCAAAGTAAGAAAACGTCGTGTAAGTGGGGGATGTTGTGAAAGCAAGAAACAATGTACCTTGGGGACCTTCTCAAGGGTTTTCAGAATTGAATAATGTCCTTGGGGGATAAAAAACTAGATGTTGGATAAAAGTAAAGAGATTTCCTTGTACCTTGCTGATTAAAGGATAAAGGTAGTCAGATGGATTGTGATTTGTTCTAGGGGAATGCATCATCATCCACACATATTTACTGAGATCTGATGTCACTCTGGGTCCCAGGCATGCTGCTCAGAATCCACAGAATCCAGGTAGACACAAACTTACTCAGAGCCACTGCCTCGCTCAGGATTCCTCTGCCTTTAGTTGCTATGTTCTTAAACATGCGTGATCTTCAGGACGCATTCTGTCAGTCATCTAGTAGATCACTTAGCTTCCTTCAATTATTCATCAATATTTATTGAGGGTTTACTGTGAGCAAACCGGGGTGGAGACCTAAGATGTCTGTAACATATTGTGAGTGCATACCCAAGCTGGGGTGATCCTTGCTAGGCAAGTGCTATGTTGGCTTAAAGAAAAAGAGCAAGGAGAGGAGAAGAGAGGGTGAGGAAGGGGAGGGGAGAGGCTATTTGACTATTAATCATGAGAAATCACTTTATCCGAGGGGTACTTTTAAATAGGGTGATCAGAGGGTTCCTGGAGGAAGCAGACAGGTTAGACTTGCAAGAAGAGCACTGAGGTGGTGGGTGACCTCCCCCGGCAACCTGACAGGTCAGCTCAAGCAGCATTTCCCACACTGCGGTATGCAGTACACTTTGGGGGAATTATGAAGGTGTTCCCAAAAAGAGGGAAGGGAAAGGAGGGCTGCAAATCAAATCAGATTGGAAAACGTAAATTCACCAGATTTTTCTAAAGCAGGACCTTGTGGTCTTTAAATAAATAAGCTAAAGTTCATTGTGAAACTGCAAGACAAGGGTTTAGGAAATAGTATTTTTCAAATTTACTGAATGAAAAAAGTTTTTTCAATGAAGTACTCCACAAGACTGGTGTTCGAGAAGCCACACTGTGGGGAATGTTGCTAGCCCATACTAAGTAACTCACATCAGAACTGACAAGATAGAAAAGTCATTCACCTGGGGCCTTCTCCTATGATGCAAAGGGATAAACCCTTGAGTCCAAGACCTCTCCGACATAATCCATTCTTTGCCTCTTGATAGGAACTTTGCCTTGTAATGTAAAACAGTAAAAGCTTTGTTTCTGCTGCTCAATGACATTTTGGCTTCAGCAGAAGGGATGAGAGTCTGATGCCCATAATATTTTGGAGCCTTCACAGAGCACTGCTTCCTAGTTAACCTCTTGGGGGGCAGGTAGGAGTTGCTGCCCCTGGGCATTAATATAGCTGGGGAATTATCTGTCCCCAACACCGTCAGGGTAATAAGAAAATCCGTTGCAGATTAGTTCTTTTAATTCAAGGTACCATCAGACTGAAGTGCTGCCAATGCCTGTGCTGCCTCCAAATTAAGTTACTGGAGGCAATTTTCATTCTATTTAAAATTTTGTCTTTTCTACCAATAGCACAGGACATCCCTCCCTACCCCATTACCATGGATGGTGTCGGTTTTTCACTTTGATTTTCAAGTCAGCTTTTTAAGGCATCGTGTTCATGCAAGTGGACTCAAGGCCCTCAGAACTAGGTCAGGCATTTGCTGGAGGTCATTACAAGGCTACAAAATAGAGCATGCTTAATTCTGTTATTTCTGAAGATTTTTTTTTTCTCTCTCATGTGCATAGAAGACAATCAGTACTTAATTAAATTTTGGAACTGTTCCTGAAAATTTCATACTGTCACAGATACATATGACCTCCTTTCACCCATGTCACCCAGGAGAGGTTTAAACAAAAGCATGTAAAAAGAAGGAAGTGGGCTTATCTACCAAAGACCTGAGAAACTACATCAATTGTTGCACTTCTATTTTAAACACTGATGTTTAAAACATTCCAGCCGGGAAAACTCGGAGTACACAGGATTCATAGATGCAATGACTCTCATGAGTTCAATCTTTTCATTTTAGAGAGAGGCTAAGTGACTTAACTGAGGTAACTGATAATGCAGCAATAGTGCAGGAGTTATTCAGGCCAGAACCCTGCAGGGACATCAACCAGCATTAGACAGCGAGTAGACTCTGTGGTGCTCAGGTCCCATCCTCCGAGATGTGGCACTCAATTCCCCAGCTACCGGGAATGTGGTGAGTGACAGATGGGAATCCCTTCTGAGAGTCCTTAGCTGAAGATAGCCACTGCATGAGGGTCAGGCCCTGTTCCTGAAGCAGCCCACGTCCAATATGGGCTATAAAGAACTTGCTCCTTGAGCCAACCAGGAGACAACTCTGCAAAACTGTCCCACTTATGGATCACTCCAATGGATCAGATGAGGTCTTGGTTGTCGTTATGTTGCAGTCCTGCTGTTTCTTTGGACCAACCCTGCACACCTCACTCCTCACAGGTCTTCTTCCTAGAACATACTGCAATGAACTTTTTAAATGCTTACCTCCATCTCAGAGCCTGCTTCCCAGAGAACATCATCTGTAACAGAATTCAAAGCCCAGGGTATCTCTGCTGTCCCCAGTCCCAATTTGCAGACATCCTATAGTGTACAATTGGATGGTTCTTTCATTTTTAATTTTGTTAAAGTTTCCTGATGGTAGAATTTGTGAAGGAAGATAAAATATAGCCTGGACACTTCAGAAGATGTCAAGAAGCAATTCCCTGGCCAGAGCTGACAGTTCAATGGAACTCTCTCCCTCCTTCCTGGATGATAACTCAGAAATACGAAATTGGTAGAAGAAATAGAAGACAATGTCTCATTATAGAAAGTTTCTTTTCAGTGATTAAGAAGGCATTTACCAAAGTGAGCCAAGTCAAAAATCAACCCTGTACAGTAGCTACCTTATTAATGAAGGAGAGGCAACAATTTTTAATCTGCCCAAGACTCTTATCAATTGATTTCATGTGATTTACTGTGGATTTTATTCAACAAGAATTATGAGCTGTTTCTGTGCCTGCAGAGACCCAATATTTTTATTGTGTGGCACTGTCCCTGACTGTGTCCCACTCCATCTTGACATTAAATCATGTTCACAGACACTGGCCAATATTGCTTCATTTTATCTTGACATTGTTACTCTGTCTCCATAAACTCACTGTGTCAGGTCATGAAAAGATATGAGTTTATCAATTTTAAATAATGAACAGATTAGCATTACATGTAAAAATTAAGAAAAACTTCTGCATGTGTTCTGCAAGCCTAAGCATTTGAAGAGGTAGAAAGAAAAAAGTCAAATGCTGAGAATTCCAAGCACTGGTATTGGATTGCATGGAATCATTAACTCAACCAGTGCTCACTTAATTATTGTAAAATAGAGATAAACTTCATAAAAGAACCAAGCAACTAAAGACAGCATTCCCTGATGGTGGAAAGAGTCATGCAAGAAACTCAAATACACATCGCAAGGATGCTGCTGGACACAGAATTCCCAAAGTTCTCTGTGCTCAGGAAGGATGGTTCTCCCATGGTTTGCAGAATTGATAGATGGCCTTCATCCACAGAGGAAATATATATTTTGCCTGATGTTGTAGGATCAAGGAGGTCACTTACAAATGAAGTCACTCTTCCTTTGGCATTTCTTAAAATTATTTTTATGCAACTAATATTTGGATGACTTTTGGATATTTAAAAAAGCACACATATTTAGTTATAAAGCAAAAATTAATTATATAAAATAGCATCCCTGCCTCCACATTCCAGCCCACTTTCTTAACCAAAGGTAACCCACAGCTATCACTTTGACATGTATCCTTCAAGGTTTTCTCTAATAGTTATATAGATAGGCATAATTTTTGTTTTAAAGTAAATAAGAATCATACAATATGAACTGTTCTTTTTTTTTTAGCATTAAAAAAAGTTTTGGTGATCTTTCTGTGTCTTCTGGTATCTTTAATTGGTAGCCATTTGTGTGGTTTTATTTATTATCAATAGTGAAATGAACATTCATATCCATGTTTCTTTGTATATACTAGCAAGCATATTTTTCCCCTAAGGTATAAACTTAAAATAGAATTGCTGGGATAGAAGGTACACAGATATTACATTTTGATAGATATTACCAAATGGTCATGCCTAAAATTCACGTCAATTTAACAGAAGCTGATCTTATCAAATCCTTTCCCACCACTCCCCAGAGACTACTTAGATTACTACATTATTTTACTGTTTTAATCTGCTTATTTATTTTCAAACTCAGTAATATACTTCCAAACATATCCTTGCATTCTCAGAATAAACCTCAGCAAGTGAGAATATATAATTCGTTTGCAGTTCTGCTGAATTTTATTCATCAGTTTGCATTATTACCTTATTTAGGGTTCTTGCATCTGTATAGTAGAGCCAATATTGGCCTATACTTTTATTCTTGTATGCCATGCTTGCAAGCTTGGTAAAAGCACTTGAGTAGCTTTTCATTATTTTTTGTGCTCTGAAAGAATTTATAAAACATAGAGAATTACCAGTTTCTTAAATGTTGGTAGGGCATACTCTAAAACTTGGAGTCTAATTTTTTTTTTTTATAGAAAGAAAATTTTAACCAATTTTCAGTTACTTTTAAGATTTTTGACCTACTACAATTTCTAATTTTTTTCAATTTTATTGGGTCATCTAGAAAATCATCTATTTAGTCTAAATTTCCAAATTCATAGTAATGCTTTACATATATCCTTTCACAACATCCTTTCACAATTCCCTTCACCTCTGTCAGTTGTTCCTAAAGTAAAAGAGAAAATTTTTTTCAAATTTTCATTTCTAAGTGAGGAGTAATTTTATCTATCCTTCTTTTGGTTAATTTTTTATTTTATTTTCTGTGGTCAGAGAATTTGGACTCTGATTTCTTCAATTTAGAATTTATTGAGCTTTTCCTCTAGATTAATACATTATTCAAATTTAAAAATGTTTCATTGGAATCTGAAAAGAATATACATTTTCTATGTATTAGGTATCATTATACTATACCCAGTACATTTATACCCAATGAGTATCTAGCCAGATACATCTATAAATGACTAATCAAGCCTTTAAGTTACATTATTTAAATACCTATAGCTTTACTTATTTTTTATACACTTAATTTCCTTTTTTTCCAGGGGGTATGTTAAGTTTTAATTACAGATTACAGATTTTTGTCACTTTCTCCTAGCATTTGTAAAAGTTTCTCCTTTATATATATTACAAAGTGTATTTTTAGATGCACAAAAATTTATGATTATTGGATCTCATCAGTGAATTATATTTTTAATGAATATATGATCATCTTTGTTGGCTCTAATGTGATTTAATTTTGTCTTATATTAATACTGAAATATTTTATTTTTAAATAACATCTGCCTGATACATTTCTTCCATCCTTTTATACTAAATCCTTCTGTGTTATTTGGTTTTAGGTATGTTTATTTTAAATAACATCAAGCTAGGTATTACCATTACGAGCAAACTAGAGAGCAAATATTTTTAAAAGTAAATTTAATCTGCTCATATGTAAAGCAGTAACTGATATTTTGAGATATAGGCCTTCCACTGTATATCTATTTCAATGAACTCATATATTCTTATTTTTCTTGGGGTATTTGCTCTTTTGCTTTGCCTTTGTTAAAATGATTACATCTTCTGGTTCTTTTTTTTCTACTTATGCTAATGGTGTCAAGGTTATAAATCCTAAGCCTAATGGTTGGCCATGTTTAAGCCACATTTTTTTTATCTTGGTATCATTAATATACAATTATATGACCAACACTGTGGTTACTAGATTCCCCCCATTATCAAGTCCCCACCACATACCCCATTACAGTCACTGTCCATCAGCATAGTAAGATGCTATAGAGCCATTAATGGTCTTCTCTGTGCTATATAGCCTGCCCCGTGCACCACCCCTTCATTATGTGTGCTAATTGTAATGCCCCTTTTTCCCCTTATCCCTCCCTTCCCACCCACCTTCCCCAGTCCCTTTCTCTTTAGTAACTGTTAGTCCATTCTTGGGTTCTGTGAGTCTGCTGCTGTTTTGTTCCTTCAGCTTTTACTTTGTTCTTATGCTTCACAGATGAGTGAAATCATTTGGTACTTGTCTTTCTCCGCCTGGCTTATCTCACTGAGCGTAATACCCTCTCGCTCCATACATGTTGTTGCAAATGGTAGGATTTTTTTTCTTATTATGGCTGAATAATATTCCATTGTGTATACATACCACATCTTCTTTATTCATTCATCTACTGATGGACACTTAGGTTGCTTCCAATTCTTGGCTATTGTAAATAGTGATGCAATAAACATATGAGTGCATATGTCCTTTTGAATCTGTGATCCTGTTTTCTTAGGTTAAATTCCTAAGAGTGGAATTCCTGGGTCAAATGGTATTCCTATTTTGAGTTTCATGAGGAACCTCCATACTACTTTCCACAATGGTTAAACTAATTTACATTCCAACCAGCAGTGTAGGAGGGTTCCCCTTTCTCCACATCCTCGCCAACATTTGTTGTTTGTCTTTTGGATGGTGGCCATCCTAACTGGTGTGAGGTGATAATCTCATTGTGGTTTTAATTTGCATTTCTCTGATGATTAGTGATGTGGAGCATCTTTTCATGTGCCTGTTGGCCATCTGAATTTCCTCTTTGGAGAAGTGTCTGTTCAGATCCTGTGCCCATTTTTTAATTGGCTTATTTGCTTTTTGTTTGTTGAGGTGCGTGAACTCTTTATATATTTTGGTTGCCAAATCCTTAATGGATCTGTCATTTATGAATATATTCTCCCATACTGTAGGATGCCTTTTTGTTCTATGGGTGCTGTACTTTGCTGTACAGAAGCTTTTTAGTTTGATATAGTCCCACTTGTTCATTTTTGCTTTTGTTTCCCTTGCTGGGGGAGATATGTTGATGAAGAAGTTGTTCATGTTTATATTCAAGAGAGTTTTGCCTATGTTTTCTGTTATCTCCCTCCTGAATTCATCCCTTAGCTCTTGAATATTTCTCTGTAACTCCATCAGCATGCTTATGATTTTTATTTTGAATTCTTTCTGAGGAAGATTGGTGATTTCAGTCTCACCAAGCCCTCTGTCTGGTGTTTGAGGGATTTTGGACTGAACAAGGTTCTTCTGCCTTTTCATGGTGATGGGAGTGGTCATTGGTGAGTGGCACATGTGTCAGCTGGGAGAAAAAAGTTCCTTCCTTCTTGCTGGTCACCTTGCCTGTTTCTGCTGTTTCTGCCAGTCAACCACATTCCAGGAGCAGCCTGTGGGTTAATCCCCTGAGCTTCCATGGGTGGCGTGGCCCTCGGGATGCCCTAAGGCACTGGAGGGGATTGCAAGCACGTTGCGTGTGTTCTGCCATAAAAACAGAGCCCCTTCGTGCTTCCTAGACTCTGTGCCCATCTCCACTGTCTTTGCTGGTCAACTGTGTGCAGGGAGTAGCCTCTGGGTCTTGGCTGGTTAGCCGCGTGCAGGGAGAAGCCTCTGTGTTAAGCTGTGTGGTTGCGGTAGGTGGAGCTACTTCCCAGCTCCTCTGCAGCAATAGGGAGTCAGCAGGTTTGCTTGCAGTGCCATTGGTGGGGGAGGAACAGAGGTTACTTATCGCCATGAGGGGGTTTGGAGTCGCGTTGCCACCCAGGGGGTTAGAGCGCCTGAAATTTCTTAAAGTTCCAAGCTTGCTGGGCTAAGTGTGCCAGGATGATTTTGTCCACCTGTTAAACCTTTGTCCCCTTAAGAGCTTTAAAGCACCTGCTTTTCTTTTGTCCCAGGACAGTTGGCTGTGGGAACCTGTTCACAGTTTTAATCTTGGATTTTGCTTTTCCGCTCCTCTAATATCCAGTGCACCATATGCAGTATCTGTCTGTGCTCCTGGTGCAGATTACTAGGGCTGGTTATTTAGCAGTCCTGTGCTTCCACTCCCTTCCCACTCTGATTATTTTCCTCCCACCCATGAGCTGGGGTGCAGGGAGTGTTCAGGTCCCACCAGGTCATGGCTTTGTATCTTACCCTTTTCCGTGAGATGTTGGGTTCTAGCATATGTAGCCTGGCTCATGTACTGTATCTTCTGGTCACTCTTTTAGGAATACTTTTATTTGCTGTATTTTCAAAATACTATGGTTTTGGGGAGAGATTTCCATCACCCTATGCACGCCACCATCTTGAGAATCCTCCTAAGCCACATTTTTAAGTATATATTTTTCTATCAGTATCTGGAATTTAATCATCATTCATATCCTTCCACATACTAAGAAAAAAATATTAGCAGGATTGTATTTTCCTCATGTTAGTTTGAGAGACCATCACCTCCTTACTCCCCATCTCATCATCACGTGGCCCAATGTACTGTGATCTCATGATACGTTAGTGTATGAGTTAACAACTACTTAAATGCATGTTATGCTGGTTTCTTCTCTAAATATTATTTCTCTATCCTTCATTTTTCTCTTTCCTCTCTGTTTGTTGACTGCATAGCTGCATGTCTCTCATAAAGCAGGTCTGCAGGTTACCTAAAGATATTATGTTTTGCTGTCCCACTTGAATGTTGGTCTGACTGGATATCCTTAAATCGTTGGAGATATTGTTTCATAGTCCTCTATTATCACTGTGGCAAGTAAGAAGTCTGATGAATCTGCTTCTCATCCCTTTAGATACAGATATCTTCTTGGCTCCTCCCTGCCCCCTCAGAAGGTTTTACAATTTTTATATCTCTACTCTTGGAATTTTCAAAACATATTTTACAAGTTCTGTCTAAATATGGGTTTTACTTCATTCATTCTGCTTCTCACTTTCTTCAGCTCAGAAGAAGTTTTTTTAAATTTTTCCTTGACTTTTCCTTCTATAACTGCTATTATATATATATATATATAATATTATATAATATATATATATAACTTCTTGGATTTATTCTCTATTATTTTTATTTCTCTCTTGTATTTTCCATCTCTTTACCATGTTTATCTTTTCACTTCTTGTCCTAGGAGATATATGCAGATTTCTCTTTCAGATCATTAATTCAGGTATTTCCAGTCAATTACTCAGACTTTCCTTTATTATTTCAGAAATTATATTTTTAATTTCTAAGAAAGCTTTCTCATGCTCTGATTACTCATTTTTCACAGCAGCCTGTTTTTATATTATGAATGCAATGTCCTTTTAAACCACTCTGAAGGTATTAATTAGTATATTTAACATTCTTTTCAGCTCTATGCACTATTGGTATTCCCTCTCAGATCAGTTGTTTGTGTTTTTCTTTATAGTTACTCACTTGATTTTTGTAAAAATATATCTGTGGATTCTTTGTATATAATTTTGAATGAGAGATTACACTGATTCATATAAGTAGGTGGTTTCCTTTTGTTGTGTAGGTTTGTAACCCCAATAATTCTAAGATGTGAGAGTCAGCTGTGGGCTCTGAATGCATGAGTAAAGTCACAGAGGAAGCCGAACTCTTGTTTTGGTACAAAAACATAACCTGATGGCCTCCTGACACGTCTACTAGCACAGTGTTTTTCAAAGGGAGCTCAATAGAGCGCCCACACACAAATCTGCTTTCATGGTGTTAAGAATGCATATTCCTGAGCTCTGCTCCAGACTTCCTCCAGTGGAATCTCTGGACATTTAAGGACTTGGATTGTACATTACGTAGCAGTACAGTAGCTTTACGTGATGCACAATAGTCTTAGAAGCACACTATTAACAGCTGAACAGAAGGTCATTGTGGGTGTTATAGGATCTAAAATCAGTGCTAATCCAGGTACTGAATCTAGGAGCAGTACCAGGTCATCATCAAGATGGTCCTGATGTGAACATGCACATACATAGGTATATAAATTATTTTAGATTATCAAAACAAAATCGTTAAGTTTTATAAATCATTGTAGAGAACTTATACATGGATAAACAATTTAATCCTTACAATTCCCATGAAGCATTTCTAACTACTTTATCGATGAGAAAACTGGGCCTCAGAGAATTATACTTAGTTAAGTTTGCAGAGCTAGTACATAATAGGTGTGGGGATCACATCTAGGACTTCTGATTTAACGGCAATCTAGTGGGCTGAATCCTGGCCCCCAGATACCCAGGTCCTCATTCCTGAACCTTCAAGGTTACCCTTATCTGACAAAATGGACTTTTCTGATGTGATTAAGCTAAGGAACTTGAAATGGGGAGAGTATCCTGGATTATCCTGGTGGGTTCCCATATGTAATCACAAGTGTCCCTATCAGAGGAAGGCAGAGAGAGAGAGGTGACCACAGAGGAGAAGGCAGCAGTGTGAGGCCCAAAACAAGAATCCACTGATGCCTTTGAAAATGGAGGAAAAGACCACAAGCAAAGGAATTCATGAAATCCAGCTCTAGACACTAGAAAAGGCAAGGAAACAGATTTTCCCCTAGAGCCTACAGAGGGAGCATAGCCCTACCTACACCTAGATTTTAGCCAAGTGAAACTTATTGTAGATTCCTGACGTACAGAAATGTAAGAAAATAAACCTGCGCTGTTTTAAGTCACCAAGTTTGTGGTTATTTGCTATAGCGGCCCTAGGACACTCATTAGGGCTGTTGACAAACATTCCAGTTCTCTTCCCACGCCCACGGCAAGACTGTACTGCTGCCTCTCATTGAGGTCAGGACTTCTTCTGTGTGACTTCTTCTGACCAATAACATGTGAGCAGAAGAGACCTGTGTTAGTTCTGGGTGGCAGCTTTAAGGGTCAGGGACAGTTGATCACATTCCCTTTTCCCTTTGGTGGTGATCACAGAACACAGTGTATGTCAAGAGGAAGCTTCCATGAGCCTCGGTCCCTGAGTGACAATGATGAGCAGAGACCCCTGACCACCTATACGGAACATATAACAGAAAGGAGAAATCAGCCTGTGTTGTATCAAGACTGAAATTTGGGGCTTGTTACTAAAGTATAACCAAGGCTGCCCTGCCAAATACAGATTATAAAATATGTTTTCATTTCACAGAAACATGATGCCTCCTACATGTGCATCTGACTACAAGCCCCAGTCTCCCTTCATACTCCTAATATTTTAATATCATTTTTACCAGAGCCTCCTCCATTTCTGAACAGACTGTGATGTATACTGTGGAATTACAGACTGAATGGCTGAGGCGGGTATCCTGAGAAAAACTGAAACTGAACCGCAACTTCCTTCTTACACCTCCAGGTCCCACCATTCTCTTTTCACTAGGAGATTGTCTTTGTTTGCCACCATCACAGAAATCCTCCTCCGTCCCTCCACAATGGGCACGAGTGATGCCAGTGTCCCCATGCTGACATCAGAGGAGAGGGAGGGCCAGATCCTCCAGACTTCAGTAGCACAGCCCCATTCCTCTCCAATTACAGGCTGGCACACACAGGCTACCCAAGGTCAAAGGCCTTCCACCCACAGAGCACCTGCTACCAGTACCACCTGCTTGCTTCCCTCACTCAGGATAGACGTGCTTTTCTCTTGAAGCATCCTGAGGAGACTATCCTGGCACCCCCTTGTCTCCCCTAACCCTGCCTCTAGCCCTGAGCATGGCAGATGAGATTAGGATTTATGGTGACTTGATTTTCTTTAGAGGGATCAAGGGAGTAATATTCTCAAGTGGAGACGGCTACAGCTAACCTGTATAGGTAGTGGCAACCCAGACCTCCATCTGTACCACAGTCACCATTGCCAAAATATACCTGCTTTTACACAGGGCTCTACTACTCTTTTCAGGGCTTTACTGTGCTGTGTGATGTGAAGATCTGTCTCTCCTAAAACTATGATGAGATGGCCTTAGAAGCCATAGAAAATGTCAAGAACAAGAAGCAACATGTTAGCAGAACGCTGCTTCAAATTAAAGCCCTGCCTTTATTGGTGCAGAGATCTGCTAAAAGCTGGTATTTGAAATATTTGTAGATAGTTTGGATCTGTGAATAATTGCTTTCTGCACATCTCAAATTCTTTACAGTTTTCTGTTAGACATATCTGCATGAGGCTATAAATAGTGAAGCAATGTCGCTCACTGTATTATACAGTCTCCCTGCTTTTACAACTCATCATGAACTTCTATGTAATTTATTTTTTATTGAAGAATTCCAATTAATGGCTTCCTGGTGATTTTAAAGCCTCAAATTATCAGTCTCTGAAAACAAAGCAGAGAACATAATTATCATAAACTGAGAATTTTTCATTTTGAAGCTTATCTGTTTGTGCTAAGTATCTTGTCTGTAAGTAATTAGTGCCTTTATTTTTTTTTCAGTAAAAATAATGACCATTCTATGCTACACATCCAAATTTTGTTAACTACTACATGTACTGTATGTATTATATTTGAAAAGGGACCACCTTGGACTAGTTTTAAAGTATTTCATCAAATGATAATAGCGACAACAAAATACATCTGTTTGTCAGAATAAATTACGTGGCATGTATTTAAAAAACCTATTATATCTTTTTGCTTTCTTTCTAAGAATAAAAGCCTCACAAAAATATGTACTTGCCATTTATTACCAGGGCTGCATAACAAGAAAAGACCAGTTTTATCTTCCATTTATAATTCCAAACTGCTAATCAAATTGATCAGCCAGGAGCTTGGTTGTAGAGGGTCTTTCATAGGACCATTTCAAAATGTTTTACTAGAGATAAAACAAAATTCAATGAAATTAAACCAATTTGAATGATAATGTGAGCCAAACATTCCTCTCAGTGTTCTGAGGACTCAAGTTTCCATGATTTTTTTAAAAAAGAAAAAGACAGGGTTCTGCTGATGAACAAGAATTGCCACATCCTGAGAGACCTGGCTGCTCAGGCTGAGTCCTGTCCAGGAGCCCTTTCCTCCCCAACGCTAGGGAATGGACTTGATTCTAATGTTAGGATCAGTTTCCTTCCTCTTAAAAAAATAGTATTTTTCCAGGTTATAAAACTGACATGTTCCTTAAAAAAAAAAACTTGCAAAAAACAGATATCTATGCAGAAAGTGTCCATTTACCTATTTTACATAGATAAAGCATTCATTTTTTCATTTTACTATTTTATCATGCTTATTCAGTAAAAGAGCACACACACACACATTTTTTAAAGGATAAAATGTATACAGTAGCAGCTTGCTTATTTTACCTATTATTAAATATTTCCCCATAGCATAAAATATTCTTTCAAAACTGTTATTTAAATAGTAACATATGTCATAAATTAGTGTTGTATATATATATCATAATTGAACTATTTTCTTATGTTGGGCATGGCACTTCTAACCTTTTTTGTCTGAAAATAATGGTGCAACAAACATCTATATATAAGTTTCTAATACATCTCTTATTATTTCCTTCAGATAAAATCTTAAAGGACTGCTGTTGAATCATAGGTTTAAAAATTTTTAAACTCCTTACTCATGTTAAAAATCTGCTCTATGGAAAGACTGTGAGAGTTCAAATACCCTATCACTGAGGAGCAAGCCTTCTGCCCACACTCATGACTGTGGCCATGATACAAGACCACTGCTTAAGCTTATGCTGATTCAATGATAAAATGTGGGATTGTGCTATTTCTATTTGCATAATTTTGATGGGTCACATAGTTAAATACATTTAATATACTTATTCTTTCTCTTTCTACATATATAAATGCTTAAATAAAAATATAAATAAAACATATAAACACATTCTGGTTTACTGTACTTTTCTCATACTTTGAAAGAGGATTAAGATTTTCTTTTCTCATCCATTTGTAAGAGCTTATTATATCATAAGTATGCCTTTTATCTTACATAATTATTGCAGAAATTTTACCTCAGTATGTCATTTGTCTTTCCATTTTGTTTATATTTATGGCACATAAATATTTTTGACTTCCATGATTGGTTTTATGCTTACAAAGTCCTTTCCCAATAAAGATATAATAAATATCTACTTGTATGTTTTTTTAATGGCTTTGTATTTTTTAATTTATCTCTTTAAGCTAGGAATAATTTATTTTAGTGAAAGGGAGGAGGTAATGTGCTAAGTTTATATTTCTAAAATGTAAAGCAATTTTCCTTCTACCATTTATTGATTAAATGTTTTCTTCTCTGGAGATTTATGATATTTTATGTATCACATCTTACATTCTCATAGATCTGAGTCTGACTGATGGCTACTAACTTGACTCCATGTATCTATCTGCGACACTATCTTTTAGTTTTAGCTTAGTAATAGGTTTCAAATAGAGAATTCTCATCTCTACTCTTTCTTTATAAAAGGTATTATGTATATTTGACTCTTTCTTTTACCCAAATGAATTTTACAATCATTTTGTTACATTAAACAAAGTAATTTCCTTCTTGAAACTGAACTAAATTAATGAAAAATAATTTGGGAAAATTGACATCTTTATAATAACCAGCCTTCACATCCATGAACAATTTATATCTTTACATTAATTGCTTAATGCCTCTCAGTAAAGTTTTATGGTTTTTAATTCACATAGTTTCCCCGTTTATCCCATTCCCTGTTGAAATCCCAGTGTCCAGCAAATTCCTAGACCACAGAACTCACACAATCATTTTATATCAACCGAAGTCACTAATTTGTAGATTCAAGCTCTTGCTCTCCATTTGCTAGCTCTGCGATGTGCAATGACTGCCTTAAACAACTCAGATTCTCAGTTTCCTCAAGTGTAAAATGGTGAAACAATTCTATCAACCTAATAAAATTATCATGAGAATTAACTTGGATTAACTCATCAATTTAAAACTACAACTTACATATCTTAAGTCCCAACAAATAATAATGAGTGCTATAGTTCCCTGGGAAGTGAGCTAAATGAAGAACCAATAAAACTGCAGCCAGAGATGGAAGTGTGGGGAAAATGGGGAAGCAAGTATGACTCCAAAGTTTTAATGCTGATTCAAACAGAACTTTTAAAAATAACAACTACTGACTGTGACTGGAAAGTACGTGTCTTTGGACACTTAACCAGAACTTAGCTAAGAAGCTAGCCCTACTCACCTGGGAGACAGAGTTTAACATCAACGGAGCCCAGGATGGTGATCCCAGGGCCATGGGGGGCTTTTCCTACATGCACTAGGAGTAACAGCCCCAAATCAAATGGAAGGAATACAACAAGAAGTATTTCTGAAGAAGAGAGTACATTAAACCTATCCTCAGCTCAGATACAGACCATATTTACCTGATAAGTAACATGGGAAATTAAGGAAATTATCCAAACAACTCACATGCTCTTCCAAAAATGGCCCACTACTTAGCCTGCAACAATTTGAATATACTTAGATATTTGAGCCCAAGTGCCCTTGCTGGATAATAGTTTCCACTCTCCACTTCAGTGTTCATGTAGAGCATAGTGCCTTAAAAAAAACCAATGACTAACTTTAGCCACTGGTCCTGCTTTCAATAAAGCCTTGTTTTAATAGAAACACTGTGTCTCTCTTCCAAGTCCCCACCTTTTTTAGGCAGCTTGCCAGCTGAAGGCAAAAAAGAGAATTCTAGCACATTGTCCCCAAATTCCAGGCAGATCACAAAAATAAACTGTCCCAGAATGTATTTCTTTTAAGAAAAATTGCTTATTCAAGACTTGCTTTTCTTGTTTGCCTTCTTTCTTCCCTTTCCAAACACTTTTTCTTCTAACATCATGCTGTAAAGTTGCCATCTGTCTCAAGCATACACATACACAAAAGGGAAATCCACTTACAATGAATACTGGAAAGGAAAAACAATAAGTTGGGAATTCTGCAGCACATGACTTTCCCAACCAGTGGCCAAAATCTGAATTACCTCCCAGTCAGTTGTCTCCCAGTTTAGCTATCAAGACAAAAGTAAAAATAAATGAATAACTCTCTTTTTTAAAACTCTACCTTTGCACAATATGCCCAAGGGAATACCTGATTTTTACGATCCTGTGATATAGGGCTGAGCCAGGAGTTAAATTTTATAAATAAGAAAACTGAAACTCAAATGAATCACTAATAAAGATCGCGGGTTAGTTGAGAATTTCACAGCGTGCATCTGAGGGTCCCCTGCGTCAGAATCCCCTGGACATTTGTTCAAATGCATCTGTTACAGCGTAAATTGGATATCATTCTCCTTTTAGAAACCACTCAAGAGTTGCTCATTCAATTAGAAAGAAATCCACACTCAGGTTTCACACACCTCACTACAGACGACAGGACATCTGTCTGTTCACCCTCAGCCTTCAGGGGCTGCTGTTCTGCTGCCAACCACGTTCTCTGTGGGGCCTACCCCATCCTTCTCTGTGGCCTAATTCACAGGAAGGGTGTTCCTGTCTTGGTGTCTTTACACAGCAGTTCCCTCTGATTGGAAGTTTTTTCTTCAAATCTCCAAGTGACAGTGTCCTTCTCCCTATTGGAGTCTTCAAAGGGCCAGTTCTGTCCATGCTGGCATCTGCAGTCCCACACAACCATACATCCATTCATTAGATCTTATTTTTCACCTTACTTATCTCGGAATTTAACTTATGAGGCATTTATTAGTTACTGCACCTGTCCCTTCAAACACACACACACAGGCACATATATTTGACTCAAAGCTTCATGAAGCCAGTAATTTGTCTGTCTTATGCAGACAACAGAGAACAGTGATAAGCACGGAGTCACACTTAGAACCTACTGTCCATAAACATAGCTTTGGCACCATCTCAAACCTGTGGAGTTCCTATCTAGAAGCAGGGGCCTGGGGATCTGCATTTAAAATGTTTCCTAGATTATTTCAAAGCACATTAATATTTCAAAAGTCTGGAAGTGAGCATGTTAGCCAGGGCTGGACAGACACCCTTGACTCCTGGTGACATGCTCTCAATGACACCAAGCTGCAGTTTTAAAATGGTTAGTCTATTTCAAAAGGTTGCTTTAGCAGGAAAGTTGTTTGAGGATTCCTACTGGGCTTTCACTGTAGATGCAGATTAAGTGGTACCTAAATGCTTTTCCAAAATTCACTATTTCTCTCTAGTGAAGAGCTGGGCTTTGATGGGAAGCCTCAGAATTTGTGTGCAGATGGAGCATGTCCTCTCCCCACAAGGAGCTGGGTTTCATTCTTAGTTGACTCACTGACTGCTTATGGACCTTGGGCATTTTATTAATTTCTCAGGGTCTCATTTTCCCCATCTGCAAAGTGAGGCTGCTGAGTTAGATTATTTCTGCAGTCCCTCTGGGCTCAAATATTTTGTGGTGCCAAGTCATTCCAATTCGCACAGAAAGGGCCCAAGCAGTTGTGTTCAGTGTTGTGAAAGGGCTCTGAACAGCCCAGCATTTGTTCATGTGGCCCAGGCCAACCACAATCACCCAGCCGCCGTCCGATGCTTAGCACCTTGTCTTGTATCAGAAAAACAAGAAAATATCCCGTTCATACTGGGGGGAAAAAAAATGCATTTGTACTGACTCCATCTGATTCTGCTTAGGTGCCAGTAGGGATGTTTTGGTTGGGCACCTGGTAGGATGTACAATTGTTCTATTTGTTAGAAAATTCTCACATCTGTCAATGATCCAAACAGAATGTTCCTCTGCCCTTCATCCTACACACACATTTTAGAAAAACCTACTAAAAGGAATCCCCAATTGTTCTTTTGAGGGACTCTAAAGCCAGAGACTCAAGCTTCACTTTCTAACTTGAAAATAAGGATGGAATAGAATCACCCTGATATTTCTAGAGGAAAGAGGAGGATTGTCTCTATTTGTCAGAACTCGCAATAGGCAGTCTCTGATATTTACTGCCAGGGGGTTCTTTAAAATAGAAGCCAATTGGTGTACAATAGTTGGGGAGGTGTTTGGGGCAAGCAAAGGGGGTGGCAGGGTGCTAATGGCAGATGAGAGGAGAAGCTGATGAATGAATAAAGGTCTGACTGAGCAATCACATTCAGAAAGCAGGCAGGACAGATAATTTTGGTTATATAAATGCCAAGTGGAAGAGGCTAGACAAACTAGAGAAGTAAAATTAACTCTGGATAGAGTTTTTCTTAACTTTTAGAAATGTGGTTCTCAATCTTGGTTGAGATTCCTGTCTGGTCTTCAGTACTTGCAACACATTCTCTATACATAGTACATAAGATTCCTCAAATTTAGAAGGAAAACAAATAATCTGATAATTTACTAATCCACTCCCTGTTCAGTATCACTCTATACTTAAATTTTAGATGATTTGTATGTATGATGTAAATGTAAGATTCATGAGGTGCCAGTATAAGCGCGCTACCTGGTTTCTTACACTGCACACATAATCAGTCTCTTTATTTTTGCCTCACTTCTTATGTAAATGATAACCAATGGAACCATGTTTCTATGTTAAAAATATGAATCATCAAATGCTTTATGTAGGTGCTTTCCACTTATCTTTTGATGCCTGGAGGATCCTAGTGGGAGAAAGAAAGGAGGACTTGCCATAAATCTGATGAAGCCACACCACCTGATGAGGACCAGCAGGCCTTATTTGTCAAATAAACAGCAAAGGGACTGAGAAACAGACCTGGATCTCACCTTTCCCAACCTAAAAATATATTCTCCCTCATAAAATATTACCCAGTTGTTGACAGCTAGCCACATCACGGACACAGTATTCCATTAAGACTTTGGGTACTTCAATTTCAACAACTCACACTGCAGATGTGATCAAAAGAATCTGTAAATGCTATTTAAAAGGCTGGCAGCATGATGCAACAGGGAGAAATGTTATCCAAGGAGGAAGGACTACTAAAGATTAGAAAGGGAATCATTATGCCCAACAGCTAGCAGTATTTTTGGTAACCTGTATCAGCTAAGACAAGGAAATCCATCGCTCCTTACCAGAAAGGAGGAGATTTTTCAGTCCTGTAGGGTAAACTATGCATGCTTAAAATGTAAAAGTTAAAAACTGCACAAAGATCTCACAGTTTCTTTTTCAGAGTGTTCTTAGCCAAGGCCTTTAAAGGAATTGCCCCACGAAGTTGCCTTCTAGAGAGGCTACACTACATGTTATCGATGCTGTGTTAATGGATCTTGCTAATGCATGGGATCCTCTGAAAAAACACACATCTTCAGGCTGAAAGTGGGCCCTCCAAGGAGCCAGAGGGCTCTAATTTCTGATAGTTGTTCTCTGTGATTTAGTAATGCCAAGGGGAGTGAGAGAAGATGGGTAGTAAACAGATCCAGAATTTTCTAGGAAGACAGTCTAAACAAGGCTCTAAGAAAAGTCACGGAAAATGTCAGCCTAGCCAACAGAGAAGGTTCAGGGAGCAGCAGAGGCATGGCATATACTTTTTCATCTATTCAATCTGACCCTGGGCCCACTGCCATAATCTTTTTTAAGGTTAGTGGTGGGAAGGCTGCCGCCTGAATGTTTGCAAAGGTCTCTTAACATACTCTGCTGAGGAACCTTAAACCTCAGGTACTATTTCAGAGGAAATGGACATCACAAAAAACAGACAGTAAATTAGCCACAGCAGAACCAGCATCCAAATAAGGTCCCCTAACCTTTCTGAAATCACTGGAAGACTGGGGTTGCTGGGGGCAGTGGGGGTGGAGGGCAGGGAGGGGTGAAGTGGGTGCATGTGTGTGTGCATTTTCCCCCAACTTGGACCTTTGCCCAAATATTTTAGTAGGTGTAGCACATAGAGAAGGAAGAAAGGGAAAAAAAAATCAAACTATTTAGCTAAGCAATTTAAAAATTCTTTGCAAAAAATAATAATAATAAAAAGAAGGACTTTTAACAAAATTGCAGCTATAGCAGGTCTGTGAAGGTAACTTAGTAAAATACTCAGTGGATGCCTAGAAACCTCTAATGGAAAGTTGTTTAAGTGGCTGAGGCCAAAGTAGGCATTAATTACAATGAAAAATAAGTTTAGAGTAGGCCACAGCTAAATTGGAAGCTGGTCCTCTAGGTAAAACAAAGAAAGTGAACAGCAGCCTCAGATTTGATTACATGGCAATACAAGAAAAATGTGCTGCATGTTGTCTATTATTAAAGCTGCTTTGGGGCCCTGTGTTGGGTGCCTCAGGGATTTTAATAAAAAATTAGTAATAGGTCTGCTGCCCTGGCTCACTGTGGCTTTTTGGAGAATTTGTGGGTTCAGGGTTGGTCCTGCAGTGCAAATTAAGTCATTTCAGACAAGCAGCCTCAGAAAGTGTTATGTGATAGCAAAGTTCAAATACTGCACTTTGGCTCTGAAAGGACACAGCCCCCACTGGAGGCTGATTCAGTTTCAAAGAAATAATAAAATTTCATCATGAGGAAGAGGAGGGGGAAATGAAAAGCAAGAAAAAAAAGAAGCAGCAACTGGTTATTTCTTGAGTGTCTGATCACTCATGCCAAATACTAGGCCTGATATATGAACTGTATGGATGCGTAAAATACTGCCAACAAGTTAGTGGCAGAGAAGATAATTGTTAACCTGGGATTTTTCTTTCTTCCTTTTTTTTTTTTTGGTCTTACAAATGTTAACTCTATAACTCTTTTTATAGTGATGTAGTGATATTAATAATATTGTCTTTATTACTAATATCACCACTGGGTCCATGGCACAACCATATATATCCTAGCCATGAAACATTAACAAAAGTTCACCCTGATTAAGAAATCAAGCCTATAAATCTACATTCCTTTAAAGATGAAAATGTTTGGGGCAAATTATTTGCTACAAGACAGTTACATGAAGAAGCTATTTCTCAGGTTTTTCTAGGGATGCCATAGACCTGATGGCCGGCATTTGCTATCAGAGACAGCCCCTGGTCTTAGCATCCTGATAAATGCTGTGCAGAATCAATAAACTGCAAGCGCTTGGGGAGGAGGCCTACTTCCAACCTGGACTGTTGCTCAAACAGCTGAATAGTCCCAACAAGAAGGAGGGAGATTGAAGTGTGGCTGCACGATGGTTATAGAAAGTGGGTGCCTGTGCGAACATGACTGGGTGTGAGCATGGCTGTGGGTGTGGTAGTAGCGGCAGGGGGCTTTGAGTCAGAAAGAAAATGAACTTCAGTCCAAGTCATTTAAAAATTCTTTGTCACAATCATTTTTTTAAGTTTTATAAATAAGGGAAATCCCAATCCATGCCCATGTGGAATTTCCCTGGTCTGGCAACAAACAATACCCAGTGTTAGGACTTGCCTAATCAGTTGGCAGAGGTGTGGTGGCATAACTCACCTGATTTTAAGAGGTTTCAGGAAAACCCAATTGGCTCCCAATACCTTGTTCCCCTGCCTAAAGACCAGAACTTGAAATTGTTTGAACTAGAGAGTTCCTCCCTTAACTTAAAGCAATGACTGCTATTAAAATACAAATTGTCCTGCAAAATCTTCTTAACCTTGGAGTAAATGAGGAGACAGAGAGCACAGGGGAAAGAACAAGCTAGACAGGGACCTTGTCTCAGAAGGCTGAAAATAAACTGGAGCGAAGCTGTAACTTGTCTCAGGGACATCTCTCAGAGCCTCAGACAGTCTCCACGGAATCATGGAACAGCCACCTTCGACCGAAAACAGAAGTGGGGGAATGGAGAAGGTGCCCTTCAAACATAAAAGCTCCATGCTTTCAGACCATGAGAGTTACATAGACTTAAAAAGCAATCACACTCCTCCGTTCAGTTCCACAACAAACATCCGTTGAGCACTTACAAGGTATCAGACATTGTCCAAACTGCTGTGGAATCTCAAGCGAAAAAGACAGTTCCCTTTGTCACCATCCCCAGATTTCCAAAGGCCAAAGTCTCATAAAACTTTGCTCTTCACAAGCCGAAAAAATGGAGCCAAAAACAGCAACAGCACGAGGAAAAGAGAGGATAAAAGTATAGGCAGCAGACAAAATATGGTAAGAGTGTCACAGTTTTGTTCAAGCACTCGAAGTCCTGGTAATACTGACATATATTCAAAGTCGTCAACTGGAAGATGCTAACAGGTGACACCAAGTTCTTCCAACACTTTGGTTGGGTTAATCATATTTTTTTTCTGATTACATATTTTTTTAAAAACCTGGTGGCAATGATTAAAGTTTTATACTCTAGCAACAATACTAGTTTCAAATCAATCTGTGCAGTGGCATCTTACTGATAATGTATTACATCATCTTAAATATTTTCAAAGTAGGTTACTCAGTTTTTCAAAAGTTATGTAATGATCTTGAAAAGGTTCAAATGTATCTCTTGTTCAATAACTAGCAGACTGAGTTATGAAATTCATATATATATATGGAAATATATATATCTCCAGAATTCTCAGAATAAAAACCTCAGAATAGAAAAATCACATATTGAGATTTGAAGCAATGATAGACCACTTCTGTTTATACTTACATATTTTTAAAGACTATTTTTAAAGCTGATCCTTTCAAAGTAGAGATTTTCACATCATTCCTTATAAACAAAGGACCTTAAAAAAGTCTAACTTTCCAATCTGGATGACTTCTCAGTGCTTATGACTCCTTTCTAGACCGATGCCATCTGCACAAAACCTTCATGCTGAACTAAGTTCACAGGTATTTAAATAACAAATATATGTATTCCCATATTATGTAATAGTCTTTATGTGGAAGTCAAAAATACTTCTTGAAACTTTAATTGAATTCACTGAATCTGTCCCTGATTCCAGATGAGTTGGAAAAAATATATACTTTTCTACACAATTGTAAAGCTATAAAATTTAGGTGTTTAATATGTCATATGGGAAGGGATAGATGTACAGAATTCAAGTCCTTGAATCTTCTGCCAGACCCAATGGCAAAAACTGCATCTATCTTAGGTCTTATTCAGAACTGAATTCCCATTAGTCATGATAGTATCTAGCACTGTCAATAAATTACTGTTTCTTGACTGGCTGATGACGATGTCAGAAATACCCTGGTGACACTCACTAAACATGAAAAAATACCCATTCTTAGTATTTACAAACTTCAGGGTATTCATAAAGACAATTTCAATGTCAGGTTTCCTCTTCAAAACAACAGTCTTCGGAGGCAACAAGGGTGTGTGCGTGTATATTTACCTTTCAGTAGGAAAAAAGGAATGAAGAACAGTTTCTCTCTTCAAGATGTTTATCATCTAACAGGTGAGACAGACAGACTCCTCAAAACAATACAGTGTGATAATGCCATGGTGTGAGTAGTTTAATAGAAGCACAGGAAGGGCAGTGTTCCTTCCGTGTCTCCTAAGAACTTAATACTGGAGCTGGACTGAAAACTGAGGCTTAGCTCCAACTGAAGTTGTCAGTCAGGAGTCACTGTGAACTTTTATGAGCAGTTTCAGGAAAGGGGTTAAGCAGATGCCATGGAGCAGAATTGAAGAGTGAAAAGAAGACATTTATGGCTTATGAATAGGCTTATTTTCAAAAAACATCATTGGGAAGGAAGTAATTCAGAAAGACTTGGTGTTCACACAAGTAAGACGTGGGGTGACCCAAATTGAAGATGCAAGCAAGAGAGAGAATATATGATGGAAAAATGGTCCAGGATGCAGGACACAATCTCCAGGAACTGGTCTTGAAAGGAGTTGCTATATCTTCTTCCAAACTAATAGGGAAGAAGTAAGAAAAGGCAGAAATATAAATAAACTTGGAACTAAACAGAGAAGGAAGTTAAGAACACTGCTACCTAATGAAAATGGTAATAGCTACAGTTGAGGATCTACTGTGTCCTGACTGCTCTGAACATGTCATGCCATTGAATTTTCCCAACAAATCCTAGAAGTGATATTTTCATAATAAGGAAATGAAAGTTTAGAAGGACTAAGTCAACTGGCCAAGGTCACACAGGTGGTAACTGGTGAAACCAAAACTCTAACATAGCAAAGTCCAGAGTCTATCATTTTCCCACCATACCAGACCATCATCCATAGCCTTGCTTTTCTTTATAAAAGTAATGGGCAGGCTTCCCATTGAAAGAAAGGAAGCTAAGGAAGAATTGATAGTATGAAGAAATTATAAAGTGTTAGAAACGCATGGAAAGGGATTAACTATTTTCAGCAACTTTAAAAGTTTAGCTGAGGTTGGAAATCATACATTCTTATCTATCAATGAAATGAAAGGTTTCCTTTAGCACCAGGAAAAAAAGAGAGTGTTGGGTTGATCTGGACTTGGAGGATGAAGTCAATAATAAACTGAGGTATGATACAGAATGTAGCTGATATTATTGCTGTGCCCGTCACAAGGGAGGAAGTGATTATAAAAGGGAGTTTAAGGATGGGTACAAAAATGAAAGGACCTTGATAGAGGAGAACTAATATGTAGGCATGGGAGGAATGAACTCCAGGTGGTACTCGGAAAGCAAAAGCTCTAATAGGTTAAAGCGGTTGAACAATAACACCATGATCCAAGCTATTCAATGGAGTTGCTCAAGGACTGGAGGTGAGAGAAAGACAAAGAACACTAAGGAAATACGTATCACCAGCATGTTAGTAGGTTACCAAAATGGAATTTGAGCAGACTTAACATAATGCAGTAGACAGACTCCACCTAAAGATGGTGGTGTGAGTAGAGTGGCAGAAATATCCTCACAAAACCATATATATTTTGAAAATACAGCAAACACAACTATTCCTAAAAGAGCAACCAGAAGATACAGTATACCAGCCAGCCTACAACTGAAAGAACCCATCTCATGGAAAAGGGTAAGGTGTGGAGCTGTGACGGGGTGGTACCCAAGCACTACCCCCATCCCAGCTCACTGGCAGAAGGAAAAGAATCAGAGTGGGGAGGGAGCAGAAGCACAGGACTGCTAAATAACTAGCCCTAGTAATCTGCCCCAGGAGCACAGATACATATTGCATGTGCTCTGGATATTAAAGGAGTGGAAAAGCAAAATCTAAGACTAAGACTGAGAACAGGTTCCCACAGCTGGCTGCCCTAGGCCAAAAGAAAAGCAGATGCTTTAAAAGTCTTAAAGGGACAAGGGTTTAACAGGTTGACAAAATCATCCTGACACACTCAGCCCAGCAAGCTGGGAACTTTAAGGAACTTCAGGCACGCTATCCCCCTGGGTGGCAATGCAGTTCCAAGGCCCCTCAAGGAGACAGGAAGTCTGCTGTTCCTTCTTCCTCATTGGCACCTGTAAACAAGCTGGCTGTCCCTGCCATTACTGCAGACCAGCCAGAGAGCAGCCCCACCTACAGAAACCACACAGCTTAACATGGAGACTTCTCCCTGCGCACAGCTAACTGCCTCAGACCAAGAAGCTGCTCCCTGCACGCGGTTGACCGGCACAGACAGAGGAGACGATTGCAGAGTCTGGGAAGCATGAAGGGGCTTTGTTCTTGGAACAGAACACATGCTAATAGCCAGTGACCACTCCCATTGCCATGAAAAGGCAGAAGAAACTTGTTCAATCCAAAATCCCTCAAACAGCAGAAAGAGGGCTTGGAGAGACTGAACTCACCACTATTCCTGAAAAATATTTCAAAATAAAACTTATAAATGTGCTGATGGAGGTACAGAGAACTACTCAAGAGCTAAGGGGTGAATTCAGGAGGGAGATAAGAGAAATGAAACAAACAATGGAAGGATTTAAGAGCAGACTGGATGAGGTTGAAGAGACTGTTAATGGAACAGAAATCAGAGAACTGGAATACAGAAAAGCTGATGCAGAGAGAGAAAAAAATATCTCTAGCAATGAAAGAACATTAAAAGAACTGTGTGATCAATCCAAATGGAACAATTTTCACATTACAGGGGTACCAAAAAAAGAAGAGAGAGAAAAAGGGATAGAAGGTATCTTTGAAGAAATAATTGCTGAAAATTTCCCCAATCTGGGGAAGGAAATAGTCTCTCAGACCATGGAAGTCCACAGATCTCCCAACACAAGGGACCCAAGGAGGACAGCACCAAGACACATAATAATTAAAATGGCAAAGATCAAAGACAAGGACAGAGTATTAAAAGCAGCCAGAGAGAGAAAAAAGATCACCTACAAAGGAAAACCCACCAGGCTATCATCAGACTTCTCAGCAGAAACCTTACAGGCCAGGCCAGAAGAGAGTGGCGTGATATATTCAATGCAATGAAACAGAAGGGCCTCGAACCAAGAATACTGTATCCAGCAAGATTACCATTTAAATTTGAAGGAGGGATTAAACAATTCCCAGATAAGCAAAAGTTGAGGGAATTTACCTCGCAAAAACCATCTCTAAAATATATTTTAAAGGAACTGTTCTAGATGGAAGTATGCCTTAGGTTAAATAGCTGTCACCAGAGAAAATAAAACTACAGCAAAGGAAGTAGACCAACTAAATACTAACTAATTGAAAACTAAAATCAGCTAGCAACAAAATCAGTTAAGGGAAACACAAAGAGTACAGAATAAAACACCTAACATATAAAGAGTGGAGGAGGAAGAAAAAGAAAGGAGAGAAATAATCATCAGATTCTGTCTATAATAGTGTAGTAAGTGAGTTAAGTTAGAAAGTTAGATAGTAAAGAAGCTGCCCTTGAGCCTTTGGTAACCACAAATCCAAAGCCCACAATGGCAATAAATACATATCTATTGATAATCATCTAAATTTTAATGGACTGAATGCTCCAGTGAAAAGACACAGAGTTACAGAATGGAAAAAAAGCAAGACCCATCTATATGCTGCCTACAAGAGACTCACTTCAAACCCAAAGACATTAACAGACTAAAAGTGAAGGGAGGAAAAAAATATTTCATGCAAACAATAGGGAGAAAAAGGCAGGTGTTTTAGGACTTGTAGCAGACAAAATAGAATTCAAAACAAAGAAAGTAACAAGAGACAAAGAAGGACATTACATAATGATAAGGGGTCAGTGCAACAAGAGTATATAACCATTAAAAATGTCTATGCACCAAACACAGGATCACCTACATATGTGAAACAAATACTAACAGAAATAAAGGAGGAAACAGAATGCAATGCTTTCATTTTAGGAGACTTCAACACACCACTCACTCCAAAGGACAGATCAACCAGACAGAAAATAAGTAAAGACACAGAGACACTGAACAACACATTAGAACAGACAGACCTAACAGAAATCCATACAACATTCTACCTAAAAATAGCTGGATACACATTCTTCTCAAGTGCACATTGAACATTTTCCAGAATAGATCACATACTAGGCTGCACACAGAGCCACAGTAAATTCAAAAAGATTAAAATTGTACCAACCAACTTCTCAGATCACAAAGGTATAAAACTAGAAATAAATTGTACAAAGAAAACAAAAAGGCCCAGAAACACATGGAGGCTTAACAACATGCTCCTAAATAATCAATGGATCAATGACCAAATTAAAATAGAGAATCAAGCAATATACGGAGACAAATGAAAACTATAGGACAATGCCCCAATTTCTGTGGGAGGCAGTGAAGGCAGTCCTAAGAGGAAAGTATATAGCAAACCAGGCCTATTTAAAGAAGGAAGAACAATCCCAAATGAATAGTTTAAATTAACCATTACTGAAACTGTAAAAATAAAAACAAATGAGGCCCAAAGTCAGCAGAAGGAGGGATATAATAAAGATCAGAGAATAAATAAATAAACTTGAGAAGAATAAAACAATAGAAAAAGTAATGAAACCAAGAGCTGGTTCTTTGAGAAAATAAACAAAATAGATAACCCCCCTACCAGACTTATTAAGAAAAAAAAGAGAATCTACACACATAAAAAGAATCAGAAATGAGAAAAGAAAAATCATGTTGGACACCACAGAAATACAAAGTATTATTAGAGGATACTTTGAAAATCGATATGCTAACAAACTGGATAATCTAGAAGAAATGGACAACTTTCTAGAAAAATACAACCTTCCAAGACTGACCAAGGAAGAAACAGAAAATCTAAACAGACCAATTACCAGCAATGAAATTGAATTGGTAATCAAAAAACTACCACAGAACAAAACTCCCAAACAAGGATTCACTGCTGAATTTTATCAGACATTTAGAGAAGACATAATACACATTATCCTTCAAGATTTCCAAAATTAGAAGAGGAGGGAATACTTCCAAACTCATTCTATGAAGCCAGCATCACTCCAATACCAAAACCAGGCAAAGACACCACAAAAAAAGAAAACTACAGACCAATATCCCTAATGAACATAGATGCAAAAATACTCAACAAAATATTACAAAACCAAATTCAAAAATACATCAAGAGGATCATACACCATGAGCAAGTGGGATTCATCCCAAGGAGGCAAGGATGGTACAACATTCGAAAATCCATCAACATCATCATCCACATCAACAAAAAGAAGGACAAAAACCACATGATCATCTCCATAGATGCTGAAAAAGCACTGGGCAAAAGTCAACATCCATTCATGATAAAAACTCTCAACAAAATGGGTATAACAGGCAAGTACATCTCAACATAATAAAGGCCTTATATGACAAACCCACAGCCAACGCATACTTAAAAGCGAGAAGCTGAAAGTTTTCCCCCAGATCGGAAACAAGACAAGGATGCCCACTCTCTCCACTTCTATTCAACATAGTACTGGAGGTCCTAGACATGGGAATCAGACAACACAAAGAAATGAAAGGCATCCAGATTGATAAGGAAAGTAGCCAAACTGTCAATGTTTGCAGATGACATGATACTGTACATAAAAAGCCCTAAAGAATCCACCCTAAAATTACAAGAACTAATATTTCAATTCAGCAAAGTTGCAGGAAACAAAATTAATACACAGAAATCTGTTGCATTCCTATACACTAATGGTGAACTAGCAGAAAGAGAAATAAGGAAAAGAATTCCATTCACAATTGCATCAAAAAGAATAAAATACCTAGGAATAAACCTAACCAAGGAAGTGAAAGACCTATACCCTGAAAACTACAAGACACTCTTAAGAGAAATTAAAGAGGACACTAACAAATGAAAATTCATCCCATGATCTTGGGTAAGAAGAATTAATATTGTCAAAATGGCCATACTGCCTAAAGCAATCTACAGATTCAATGCAATTCCTATCAAAAAACCGACAGCATTCTTCAACAAACTGGAACAAATAGTTCTAAAATTTATATGAAAACACAAAAGACCCTGAATAGCCAAAGTAATTCTGAGAAGCAAGAATAAAGTAGAGGGGATCTCACTTCCCAACTTCAAGCTCTACTACAAAGCCACAGTAATTAAGACAATTTGGTACTGGCACAAGAACAGACCCATAGACCAGTGGAACAGAATAGAGAGTCCAGATATTAACCCAAGCATGTGTGGTCAATTAATATATGATAAAGGAGCCAGGGATATACAGTGGGGAAATGACAGCCTCTTCAACAGCTGGTGTTGGCAAAACTGGACAGCTATATGTAAGAGAATAACTGGAATACTGCGTAACTCCATACACAAAAGTAAACTCCAAATGGATCAAAGACCTGAATGTAAGTCATGAAACCATAAAACTCTTAGAAGAAAACATAGGCAAAACTCTCTTGAATATAAACATAAACAACTTCTTCTCAAACATATCTCCCCCAGAAAGGGAAACAAAAGCAAAAATGAACAAGTGGTACTATATCAAACTAAAAAGCTTCTGTACAGCAAAGGACACCATCAGTAGAACAAAAAGGCATCCTACAGTATGGGACAACATATTCATAAATGACATATCTGATAGGAGTTGAAATATAAAATATATAAATAGTTCACATACCTCAACAAATAAAAAGCAAATAATCTAATTAAAAATGGGCAGAGGATCTGAATAGACACTTCTCCAAAGAAGAAATTCAGATGGCAAACAGGCACATGAAAAGATGCATCACATTGCTAATCATCAGAGAAATGCAAATCAAAACCACAATGAGATCACCTCACACCAGTTAGGATAGTCAACATCCAAAAGACACACAACAACAAATGTTGGTGAGGTTGTGGAGAAAGGGGAATCCTCCTTCACTGCTGGTGAGAATGTAAATTAGTTCAACCATTGTGGAAAGCAGTATGGAGGTTCCTCAAAACACTAAAAATAGAAATACCGTTTGACTCAGAAATTTCACTCGTAGCAACATACCCTAAGAACACAGGGGCCCAGTTTGAAAAAGTCATATGCACCCCTGTTTATCACAGCACTATTTACCATAGCCAAAAAATGGCAGTAACCTAAGTGTCCATCAGTAGATGAATGGATAAAGAAGATGTGGTACATATACACAATGGAATATTATTCATCCATAAGAAGAAAACAAATCCTACCATTTGCAACAACATGGATGGAGCTAGAGGGTATTATGCTCAGTGAAATAAGCCAGGCAGAGAAAGACAAGTACCAAATGATGTCACTCATCTGTGGAGTATAACAACAAAGCAAAAACAGAAGGACAAAACAGCAGCAGACTCAAAGAACCCAAGAATGGACTAACAGTTACCGAAGGGAAAGGAACTAGGGAGGATGGGTGGGAAGGGAGGGATAAGGGGGGATAAGGGGCATTATGATTAGCACCCATAATGTAGTTGGGGGGGTGCACAGGAAAGGCAGTATAGAACAGAGAAGACAAGTAGTGACTCTATAGCATCTTACTACACTGATGGACAGTGAGTATAATGGGGTATGTGTTGGGAACTTGATAATGGGGGGAATCTAGTAACCACAATGTTGCTCATGTAATTGTATATTAATGATACCAGAATAAAAAGTGTTCTAAAACTAAAAAAAAGAAAAAACAATGCAGGAGACACTGGTTAGATAAAAAATATCCTATATAGAACAAAATCCTAAAGGAAACTTGAGAAATTACTTGAAGATCTGCATTTTCACAGAGGAAAGACGGATGGATGGCAGATGGAGGGATGGATGGAGAACCAGTATGTACTTGGAGAAGGAGATTTGTTGAAAAAAAAATGTACATTGTCTTAACATACCAAAATGAAGGGACTAATTATGCCATATTTTGTTTCAAATAAATATATATCATTTTCCTCTTAGAGGATATTAGGTTGGGGATGACAAATTAAAAAGTAGCCTACATAAAAACAACAAAGTACTGTAATGATGGTTTTTTTACATAGCAGTATGTGATTTTTGTGTGATGTTTGCTTCCCTGTACTTTCTTATACTTCTCCAATGTTCTACAGTGGACATATATAACTTACAATATCAAAATGTAATGTTTTAAAGAAAACTGTATTATATCACACCATAGGCATAAAAGACACTACAAATTATACACGTGTTGTAGGCCTTGTTAGATGGTCGGGACATTTTTTTCATATTTTATATGTATATAATTACATACATGCATATATGTGTATATATAGTTCTATATATACAAACATGTATACGTACTTTTTCTGTATATGCACGTGCATGTATGTGTGTGTGTATTTATGTTAAAACTGTGATATAGAGGACACAAACACACATTACTCTCTAAGAAAAGAATAAATATTAAGTGATTTCATCCACTACTATAACAATAACAAAAAACTTTACCATGAACAAATGAGCTAAGTACCAGGATTTCTCTCTCAAATACTATGGATGGTCAACCTTCATTAAAGAATAAACACATCCATATTGCTTGATTGTGTTCATGTGTAGCCAGATCTACATAGGCTTAAATGTAACTAGTCTATCTGTTCCTTTTGATCCATGCACTATGCATTTTCTTGTAGAAATGAAAACAGACTCTATTTTCTTCTATCTTTTGTAGGGGGGTTTGGGCTGTGGAGCCCATTCCAGTGAGGTTCTGCACACTGCTCTCTGGAAAGGCAGGCTCAGGGACATGAAGGCATGAAAGGATCAGACACAGAATAAGGCCTCTCTTTATGGAAACAATTATGTGACAGATCCACTTGGTTTTAAGAACCAGGGTAGAAAAGGGGAAAGGAAGCCCCCCTTTGTTTGCAGGAAGGTCCCGGAAAACGTATAGCCTGAGAAGATTGTTCAACCCAGCTCAAGGGGGGGTCCTGATTAGTTCTACTTTCAGATCTTCAAAGAAGAGGTGGTATTATTTCTTCAGCAAAGATTCCTCTGCACATGCTAGTATCAATAAATACTTTAAGTAAAGCATGGTTTCTAGGTCAGTAATTGACATCAGATCTATGATTTTAAACCAAAGAAAATGATTTTGAACAGTAATACATTCAAGAGCTGAAAACTCAAAATTTACATTCAAGAGCTGAAAACTGAAAATTTAGCATCAGCATTAAACATACATCACAAAATGCCATCAAGCCCATTCTCTAATAGGTTAACCCCCAGAAAGTAAAGATTTTTAGATCTGTTTTTTAGACTGTTCTTATAAGGTTTTCTAGGACTGTTTCTTCCCAAGTCACACACGAAAGGGAGAAAAAAACTGAAAGAACTTCACAGGAGAGCCTCCTTTACATGCACCTTCTAGTCCTGCCGTCCACCCTTCCACACACCCCATCTGTTCAGAGAGATCTAAGGAAAAAAAATTTACAAAATCATTCATTTGAAACCCTATTTTTTTTTCCTGTATCATCATTCAGTTGAACCAAAGTGTCTGCTTTTATTACTGCCTCAACTACTACTAATGAACAAAAAAGGGCTTGAATTTCATGAGTCTGTGAGATTTTCACCTTCCTTAAATGTACACTAAAGACCTCCTTAGTTAATATTTTCACAAACTATTGTAATTAATCTAAGTTTTACTTAGGCTAACAAATGGTTCTCCTTTACAATAGGAGGGCAAGCAGATTCACAAATTTGCTAATGTCCTCCAGTTGCTGACAGAGTCCACAGTTACATGGGAAAGTGGTGTGGAATAATTAATATATGTGGTTTTTGTCCCCTGCTCCTGGCACAAAGCTCCTGAACCCCTTTCCTGAGTGACAAGAGCACCTCTGTTACTCTTCGAAGCCCTTATGAACACACCTGAGTTGATGCTAGTGAGGTGACCTGGGTGGGGCCCCTGTTCAGCCTGAGAATGGGGCTGGTCACCAGAGACCTGGGGATCCCAGAGCTGGAGCATCCAGCTCCACCCACCAACCTCTGCCAAGAGCAAGTGGGGGCTGGAAATTAAAGCTCTATAAAAACAAGGAAATCAAACAAGGAGATATGATTAGATTCCAGATTGGTGAATGCACCCACATGCAGAGGGGATGGCACACTCCAGTTCCATGGGGACCCTTCTGGAACCTCATCCTATGTACCTCTTCATCTGCTACGTAGCCTTTAAAATATCCTTTATACTAACTGGAAAACCTAAGTAAACCCTTCTTTGAGTTCTGAGAGCCGCTCTAGCAAATTATTCAACTCTGAGGAGGGGGTCTAGGGAACCTGATTTACAGCAAGCTGGTCAGGAGCACAAGTGACAACCTGGGTTTGTGATTCCAACTAAAGTGGAGCAGCCTTGTGGGACCTCGTGAACCCTTAGTGTGTGGGAGCAGACACTATCTCCACAGAGATGGTGGCAGAATTCGGGTCACCTGTAGGACACTGGTTAGCTGAGAACTGGAAAACTGCTTGCTGTGGATTTTTCTATACACTGGAAGGGGGAAATCATGACAGCCCATAGGCCCCCCTCTCTTCTCAAAGTAAATGTAAGAACATCAGCCCCCCTAAGGCCCTTCTCTTCCAGAGCAAGTCTGCACCCTGCGGTGACTCCAGGTCTTGTTCTGGTAGTCACATCCTGGGGCTTATGCTGCCTGCACGTTCTGGGGAGACATGACCTAGGCCCTCTGAGATAAACACATAATTCTCAACCCTCTCCACTTGAATAATGCTACAGGCTGAGAGGCAGGTGATGCTTGAAAGTAACAGCTCTCCCGATTCAGGAACCAGGGAAATTTAGGCCACATTTCCAGGACCACTGTTCTCATGGGGATTCAGCTCAAGCCTAGGGTAAGAATAGATGCCCCAAATGGCATCCTGATCTAATTCTGCTTCTCCTTTCCTCTTTGCCCTAGAAGCACCCTGTGATGAGTAACAAACTGATTTATTCTGATTAAACAGTTATCTTTATTCAAATGCTTCCTCTCAAATTCATCACCAATCATTGATTAAGTCATAGGTACACAGCGAGAGAGTCAGAGACAGGGACAGAGATGGAGAGATTACTGACCTAGCCTAGGAATTAAGAGTTGCTCCTGCACGAGCTGCTGGTTTGCTCTGTACATTGAAAGATCTGCCCATCTAACTGGCTATGGGGTAAAACAGCTATCACTATAGCAATGGGCAGGGCAGATGTACTTGAAACTGATCTACACTTTTCTTTCTGGTTCTGATGTTCAGGGCTGCAAGTGTTGCAGGAAAGCAGGAGATTCTAAAGCAGCCTCCTTCATGGTTTTGATTCCACAATAGTTGACCTGGTCAGCTTTGGCAGTGGGGGAAGGGCACAAATATTTGGTGGGAAAAAAAGTCACCAAATATTTGTGGTTGTGAGGAAAAAACAAAAACAAAATAAACAAAATACTTCTTATTTTACTATGCTTCTTTGTGGGGGCGGTGAACAAAGGTGCTACATAAATACAATTAACATGTTTGGAATAAAGCAAAATCTGATAGATCTGACTGTGTAATAGCTAATGACTGGCATTCTCATTCTGATCAGTTTTATCATGGCAAGCTTTGTTCTTCCTTCTGAATACCTTCTGGTGTATGTTTAAAAGGTTACTCTAGATCTCTATTTTCCTAAACTTTAACATTTGTTTACTCAATATTCAGGCCACAAGTATTTACTGAACATTTACTATATCCTCACCACTATTCCAGGTACTTGGGGGGCACATCGGTACAAAACAAAGCTCCTACTTTCTTAAGGCTTGGGAAACAAAAGTTAATGGCAAAAAGAATAACTTAATAAGCAAAACATAAGTTACATAGTACGTTGAACAAGTTTTCTTGAAAAAATGAAAAATATACCAGGAGCAAGAGGTCCCCAAGGTGCTCAGGGCTGGGGTACAGTTGCAAGGTGCAATTAGGTGTTTAGGATAGGCTTGAGAAAATAAGTTCTGAAAAATGACTTGGAGGTGAAGGAGTTGAGTGCACTAAGATGGGTGCATTCTACTGTGTATTTATGGCAAAATTAGGGGGTACTGTGATTGGAACAGGATGATCAAGAGAAGGAAAAACAGGAGGCAAGTCAGACCCTTTGTAAGAAACTTTCAACGTGGCTTACAGTTCAGAAGGCCCAACTAACTGGCTGCTAATTTAGGAGTAGATCAAAGGGACAAGAGACTTGTTACGATGCTGCTGGAATAATGGAGGCAAGAGGTGATGATGGCTCAGACCCATGGTATCAAAGGAGGTGATGAGCTGTGGTTAGATTCTGAATGTATCTTGAAGGCAGAGCCAACAGTATTTTCTGGAAGAGTGGACATAGGAAGTAAGAGAAAGAGAGCAGACAAGAATGACTGCAAGTTTTCTGACCTAAGCATTGGAAAGTTGGAGTTGGCATCTACTGAAACTTGAAAAACTGCAAATACAGCAATGTGAGTGGGGAGCAGGGGGCAGAATAAGGAGTCCCATTCTGGATGTGCTGGATCTGAGATGTTTAGTAAATATGCAAGTGTAGAGATCTTGTTGGTAGCTGGATATAAGAGTCTAGAGTTCCAGAGAAAGGTTCAGGCTAAAGAGATAAAATAAGGAATTAAGTTTCACTTTTTTTTTTGCTTCACTCACACTTAACAGTTTGGAAAATTTATGTCTATAATCAGTATTTCATACCCTAATTCCTGTATGTTAAGATTATTTGGAAAATAAGAGGTTGGTGGGAGGGAGCCCAAGGGAAAGAAGGAGTGAGGAGGGAAGGCAGGCAAGAAGAGGGAAAGAGACTGATTATTGGGAGTCTTAACCTTAGAGTGTATTTCCCCAGGCTCAACCCGCTTCAGATAGAGGGCGCTCTCCAGAACAGTTTAAGTCAAATCCTAAAAACACTTTATTCTCTTTTCTCACAGATACACATCTTCCAATGTTTCTAAGTTATCCCAAGTATACCTTCCATTGGAAATGGCTCATAATGTTTTAACTCAAAGTTTATCAACCTCCAACTTTTCAAATAATTAAATATTTAAATCCTCAGGGAAGTCAGCATTTGTGAAGCAAGAATCATCTGGCAATGCAAATTGTCACCCTTAATTTCTCTGCTGGTAAAACACAAGTCCCAGGGATTTGTTTGTTTCTGGTGCTTGTGAAATAGTAACTTCCCCCCCTATTCTGGGTTCTGGGATGCCCCCTCTGTGTCAGAAGACACCTCTCACAGAAAATTCACACGACAGAAAGGGAGGAGGAAGGAAAGGGAGAGGCTGCTCCACTCTTAATGCTCTCAGGTACATTCTCCAAGCTTATTCCTAGTCCCTTTCTTCACTATCAACTGCTCTGTGTGAAAGCAGAACACGTCTGGAGCCTTCAGAGATGATGTGCGGCGCCAGCAATCCCCAGTGCCGGGCAGGCCGTGCTCACGGGGGAGTTTCTATTGCTGATGAACCTCTCACCACCTATCCAACAAGAGGCAGGAGAGCAGCCCCTTGGCCCCACCCTGCCCCGGGACCCCTACCTGTGGGAAATCAGTGTGTTTACATCTGCCAGAAGAAGGGTTAATCCAAGGGATTGTATGTGCATCCACCTTTTCCCCCTAAGACTCCTTTCATTTTTTAACAGAAAAAGAGAACTTTTCTCCCCTGAATTTAGTTTTGAGCATGAAATATGTGCATGAGCAAATGTGAACAAAGAAGAAAAAGAAAAGAGAGTGGGAAACTTCAGTACCAGGATTCAACAGAGCCTCGTCTCTGCTTTCTTCATCTGCATTAAACTGGTCACGACCTTCCAGGTGTCTTTAAGGCTGAAGTGTTTGCTGGACCATTTCTAGCTGAGCCAGCTGGGCCACGTGACCCTCCTGACATCAAGAGGCAGGCTTTTAAAAGAACAGAGGCACCTTGTCAGGGCCCAGGGGTCACTAATAGCCTGCCTTGGGCCCTCCAGTGGGTCATGTTCAGCTTCCTCACCCAACACAAAGGGAAAGGCGCCGGAGCCTGGGGAGGGGAGGGGATAATTATCATTCTGGTGTTTTTTTCCTCAGGCCCCGAGTTATGCTCCATGTCACTGTGTTAATGTGCCTGCAACCAGGGAGACACATAATGCCCCTCTCAGCCCTGTTTATTAGCAAGATCCATTTGCAAAAGGCCCTTCTTTTGTGCCACAATATGAATGTGCTTTGATGGCAAATAATTACGGGCAGTCCTTTTGACATGAAGATCCACAGGCTGCCCTAGTTAAGCCAGTAATTAGCCTGTCCTCCTTTTTTTTCAATATTATTGAGAAACTACAAATTATCCTCCTATGTGCACCGGCCATTGCTTTTTCTCCTTTCTCTTCTCCCACTCTCCTGATCACTCTCTCCTGCTCGCTTGCTCTGTTCTCTCTCCCTCTCCCCCATCTCCCCAGCACTTTGGATAAGCGGAATGCAGCTGCACAAAAGCAAGATAAAGCTCGACCATCAAGATGATGAACAATCTGGATGAAGAGCCTTCAAGATGAACACAAAAGCTGGAGAAGTGCGGTGGATGCGGGCCTGGACAGCAGAAGAATGCCTCAGCCTAGGGATGAATAGCCCTCATTTGTGAATATACAGATTTTCCACAATGAATAAAAGCTGAGTGGAGGTCACAATAAATATACTTTTTTCCCCCTTCTTCTTCAATAATAATTCAGGTTCCGGGCACCAAACAGCTGTAAATTGAAGGTTGTGCTTAGTTTTCTCAACTCTCAAAGGGGATAATTAAGCTAAGATCACATTGTTTGATATATTAGTATAATGATGAGCTACTATATTCTGCTTGTTTCAAGTTATTTTAATTTTTCTTTCCCATTATCTTTTTTTGTTAAATTACATTTCAAATACATTTTCAATGTAGGAATGGCGGTTCTGAAACAGATTTTGCCCTCTGTTTGGATCTATTTGAAATGTATTCATATAACATTTAATTAAAGCGGCAACATCCTCCTTCAGAAAATGCATAGAGGTAGAAATATCTGTATTATCTGACTAGTTCTGACATAATCTTGCCAAAAGGCGGACTCTTTTTCCTTATTGGTGCAGGATAATTAGACCATCGTTAACCTCCTGAAGCATCACTGTCAGTATTTCTTGGCGTTATAAAATCAGGATTTGGGAAGATTTTCATAATTTTACTTAAGATCACTGAGAAGGCAAAGATCAGTTCTGAAACAGGCTCAGTTTAGAAAAACAGAATATGCAAGGCTATTCTTTGTAAAGGAACTCAGCCCAAGGGGAATGCTCTGAACGGTGTTCCTCGGCTCTTTATACCAACACCCTCTCCTATTTGTGAAGTCCTGACAATAAAAAGGTTTTTTGTTTTGTGTTTTATTAATGTAAGTTAGACTGTCATTTTCTTCCAACAACTTCTGAGCTGAAAATGTATTGGAAAAAAATCTGAGTATCTATATCAAACAAAAAAGAAACGTACATTTCCAAACTTTTTTCATTTCTGGAATAAAATATTCTTGATTTCAAAAGCAACCATTTACTGCTGGATATTTGGTGGATTCTTCTGTTGTCATTTATTTTATTGGTTTGTTAGTATTTTTCCTAAGAATTTCTCTTCTGTCAGTCCCAGTGCAGAGCAGGCTCTATCATAACCTCATTCAGGAAGGTGTCCAGATTTGCACCAGGTAAGGGAAACCACTGATGAACAGGAACACTGAATTGTATGGAAAAGTCTGACGAGCCCACCCTTGACTCTGTTACTATCTAAGCCTCGCGAAAGAAGAGGAGCTTCTTAGAGGTCGTAACCCTGGAGACCTTTAACTCAAGCGCAGCTCACCACTGCGTGACGGGGAACCGCCCTTCCCCATGACTCCTTCAGTCTGTGCAGAGGGACGCTGAGGAAAGCAAGCAGCTGGATGTCCTGCCTGTATGTGCAACTCGAGACAGCACGAGCGAGAGAAACTCAACCTGCAGAAATCCAAGGCAGAAGAGCCTGGGTCCCACTCACAGAGTGCACCTGAGGGAGGATCCTCAAACTCGGGTGGGTTTTCTTCCTCTGTTGCATCAATGAACTAGTTGGAGACACAGAGAAAGAAGGCCGTGGGCCTCAAAGGTAATCAGTGCCACCTCTGTTTGCTGCCACCCAGGGGCTGTTCTTTAAAGGACTATCACATCGGTTTGAAAATGTTACACAGATTTAGGCCAAGGAAGCTCAGTTTAGAAGTTCACCTGGGTCAAATGTGAATAGCTTAATAAACTTTTACGTGTTAGAAGTAGGCAGTTCTGGCATGATGTGCAACCTCAGCTAATTAGCATTCTTACACCTCTCTCCTTAAAACATTAATTCTGCCCACAATTTACTGAATGCCTGCTATACCCTTGGCACTTTTCCAGGCTGTAGAATCTAGTGGAGAAACAAAACAGGTCACATCCTGCTTTCACAGAACTTACATTTCAGGGGAGGAGATAGGCAATAAACAAACCAATGAATAACACACAGTACAACCGGTAGTGATAAATGCTACAAAGAAATATAAGACAGCCTCCTGTGGTGGAAGTGAATGCATTGTACGAAGGCTGGTCAGTGAAGGCCTAGCCAATAGGGTGACATCTGACAAGAGACCTGAAGGAAGGGAGGGAGAGAGTCATGTAAAAGTGATGCAACTTTTTGGGGAAGAGTTTCCCAGTAAAAGGGGCCCTGGTTCAAAGGCCCTGAGGCAAAAGTCTATTTGGCATGTGCCCCCATCGCCAAGAAAGGAGACAAGGATGAGGGGAGAAAACTGACGGTGGGCTGAATTATGCAGGGCACCTTGTCATGAAACTGAAAGAAATCCTTGGTAATTTAGTTACTCACTCTGGTAAAAGGTAATATGCTACTAAGAAAGCTTGCATAGATGAGGTACTGAAAAGAATATTCCAAGGTGATGGGGGACTGACTGACTCACTGCAGTTTGGTGTTATGAAATGGTGGGTGTTGACTAGCAAAAATAATAGTAGAGTCAAAAAACATCTGTTGCAAATACAAACAACACTCTTCCTTCCAAAAAAGAAAAAAAAAATAGGCAAAAGATTTGAACAGCCACTTCACCAAAGAAGATACATGGATGGAAAATAGTCACAGGAAAAGATACTCAACATCATTAGCCATTTGGGAAATGCAAATTAAATCTATGAAATACCACTATACACCTATTAGATTTGCTCAGTTTTTCTTAAAAATTGACAATACAAAATACTGACAAAGATGTGGAGCCACTGGAACTTTCGTCTATTTCTGGTTGGAATATATGAAATGGTGAAACCACTCTGGAATAATTCAACAATTGCTTATAAACATACACTTACCATATTACCCAGCAATCCCTCACCCAAGAAAGTCCCATATCCATGTCTTTACACAGGAACACACATAAACCTGTGCAGACATTTAGAGCACTTATAATCACTAAAAGTTGGAAATCAACCAAATGTCCACTACTGGTGAATGGATAAATAAATCATGATATATTCATATAATGGAATATCAACAATAAAAAGGGATGACTACTACTATAAGAAACAATGTGATGAAGCTCAAAAGCATTTTGCTTGGTGAAAGCTGGCCTGGAAAAAACACATACTGTGTGATTCTATTTATATGGCATTCTTAAAAGGGTAAAATTATAGGCTCAGTAATCAGATCACAGATTTCCAGGGGCTGGAGATTAGGGGTGGCAAACTGGCTCAGGGCATGGAAAACTTTTTGGAGTTAAGGAAATATTCTCTAATTTAATTGTGAAGGTTACACATTGCAGAAATTTGTCAAAATCCATAGAACTATATACCTAAAAAAGGTGAATTTTATTATATGTAACATATCTCAAGAAATGCCTACTGCAATATCAAAACATTCTCAGGTAAGAACAGGAATCTAAAGACAGATTTTTTAAAAATTAATTTTAGTGCTTGCTATCTTTCTACTGAAGGAATAATTAATTGGTTAAGTAAGCTATCTCTGCAGATAATCTAATCTTAGTGTTGTATTGGGATGCAGTATTTTCATGCTACTATGGGGAGAGAAAAGACCAGAGATCAAGCCCTAGTGAATATGTTTCAAAACCCTCTACCTCGTACATCTCTCTCCCTTTACAAATATATATACATATCTGAATAGTTCATCATACCCAGCCAGGTCAGGGCTCTCCACTCCCTCACCAGCTCAGTTTTGGGACAAACTAATGAGCTTGCAAAATACACACAGTTTCTTTCCTCTGGTTTCTCTCTACATTCACCCAACACATCAGAGAACCAGAATCAATCCAGAAACTTACTATTAAGTACCTATTATCTGCAGTACACTTGAACTGAAACACGAATGTGGTATCCACTCTTAAAAGCTCAAAATTCAATTAGGTAGGGGAAATATTATATGAATAGATAAACTAGAAATGTAGGACACAGTATACAGAAAGTATCATTTAATCAGTGCAGACAATTGCTGTTATTCAAAAGCAAGGTCTTCCACATAAGAAAATAATACTTCATATTATCATTCATTGAAAGCCTATTGTCTATCAAGCCCTCTACATGCACCATCTCATTTCATTTTCATGATGTTTCTAAAAGTTGAGTTTCTTACCTGTTTACAAATGAGGAGCTGGAGCCTCAGAGGCAATGAGTAACCTGTCTATAGCCCGTCTACCACGATAAGCCCAGATGAAACAAGGTCTATCCAATTGCAAAGCCTGTGAGTTTTCCACTATCCTCAGCTGAGCTGGTTGAGGAATAGTTGTGAAAGTGGTAGAATTTCAGCTAGACTTTACAGCATGTAGAATTCTAGGAAAGCAACAAGGAGATCAGGTATGATGGAAAACCCAAGAATTGTACAGAGGGAAATGACAGCAACAGAAATACAATGTCTACTTTGCAAATGTCGTTAGATTGCACCCAGTATGTGTGAGCTCTCAAATATTTTATCGTAAGTTTAGTGTGTAAACAGTTCCGTCCTTTTTATTTATATCTAGCCTCTAAATCAGGTCAAAACATTTCAAAAACAGAGACCTCTACTGCTGAAATGAATTTTCCATGTTAAGAATTTTCTTTGAGGAGGTGGTGGTGGAGAATTTATTCAAGTTGACTTGGGTGAGTTATTCCCTACTACGAACCTCTCGGCTAGCTCTGAGACAGGGAAATGCAGTAAGACCCACCACAAACCACAAATAAAAATACCCACACTCTTTTATCCCTGAGTTGTAGTGTTAAGATTAGACACTTAAAATCAGAATTATCTAATGCAACCTAAGGCTTTTTCTCAAAGGGCCGCGCTTCTTGTTTGCACAAACAAAATGCCTTCTTTTACATGCCCACCCCACCTCTATCTCAGTTTCTGATGCTCAGATAGTTTTGGGGTAGGCAGTGAAAATTTTTGAAGCAGGCATATACTGAATCCCAGTGAAAACAATTAGAAAAACAGGCACTTCAGAGCAATTAAAAATCATGGTCAGGAAGTAAACATTTTCAGCTTTGTGAGCCATAAGGTCTCTGTTGCAACTGCTCAACTCTGCGAGGCCAGAGAGAATACTTACATGAATGGGTGTGGCTGTGTTCCAATAAACCTTTATTTATAAGAGCAGGAGTCTCCTGCTGTAGACTGAGCAGGCATTCCTGGAGCTGGTTTGCTACAGATCAATAGACAGGACCTCTGGAATTCCAAGAGATGCAACTCATGCAAGGATGTTGCCCTCTTCAGCTCACAGACCAGACATGCTACCTACCCATTCTTATCCACAGTGCCTCCATTCCTGGATTGGGCTTTTTACCTGTCTAGTACTTAAACTGCTCATGGATTTCCATTAGCAGTTGTAGCAAAGGCAGTGGATTTATTAACTCTTCTTCTTCACTCAATATCCTCATTTATATAACAGGTGTTTTCTGGAGAACACAGAGCAAGATCAATAACTAGAGTGGGGAGACACACAATGCTAGTTACTCAGTTCTCTTTATTCCTCAATTTCATTTATGATCCTTTATTTCTCTACTCTCCCTTCCTCAATCTCACCTTTTCTCTCTCCCTCTCTTTCTCAGTCTCTGTTTCTCTCTCTCTCTCTCTAACCCTCTCTCCTTCTCCACACTTGGATTTTCATTTTGCTCTGATCCAAAATCAAAGATATTTTGTTGGCCGTATATTAAATACACAATTCAGTTGACTAAGGTCAAGTTAAGGCAGACTTACTTCCCAGCCATATGAACAGGCAGGAAAGCAAGACTTAAATCTACAAATAAGGTTCTCTTCTTTTCCATTCAAACCCCAGGACTCACCAAAGACATCGTCAATCAGCAACTGATTTTAAAATTCTCTTAAAAATGTTTTACTAGTTCACTTTACTTGGCATTTTTATCACTATTTATATCTGTAAAGTAGTGATATAATTAGTAAAGCTATTAATGTTTCTTATGCTTAGTATTACAAATGCTATAAATCTAGCTTATGGCAAAATAAATAACAATGATAACACTGTCAAGCATTGATATACTTGCTGGATGGCTTTGTGTAAACCAAACGAGTATTAGCCCTATTAACCAGCTTAATCTGGGTGACTTAGCCAGCCTCCCTTTGAACCACTCATGGAGCCCAGAAGGAACCATGGAGTAAGAACTCTGCAATTCCCCCTATTTTTCACAGCAGAGGACAGCACAAGAGGGCTAGCCTGCTGACTGGTCTTCAATATATTGCTTCCATCTAAAAAGAGGTTCCTTTGTTCAGGGCCGACTAAACATAATGAAATCCTGCCCCATTCTAATGGTTAACTAAGGTGTGTGAAAACCCTGAACTCTTCAGTTATGTATGCTGCACCCTGGTTGGACTCTTAAAATTTTCCACAAGAAGGATTCATTCTGACAAACACAGAATCTGACTTTTTAGCAGGGTTTCCCTCAACAGAAGCTCCCAAATCTGAGGTCAGAACCCTTTACTCAGGGTGATGAAAACTCCATTTCTTTCACTATCTGGTTTATACCCCACTACCTGCCTACACACAGAAGCAGAGAATATAATCTTATCTTCAAGTTCTTCCTAGCATTACTGTTCTCAGTAAGCAGAAAGGATTAAAATGAACAGCCCTGCACACTGGTCCTGAATAATGGGCCTTCAAAAACCAAAGTATTAGACAAATACATCAGCTATGAGATATAACACCAAGGGCTAGTTTCACAGTATCAGCATTTTTAACTTTCATTCTAAAGTGACTGGATGATAAGAAAGTACAATTCATATTTTGAATTCAGGGTGAGAAGTTCTTTTTAATAAAATTGTTTTTACTATGTAGCTATATATCATTTCTTACCAAAATGCAAAACAAAGCCCAGGTCTTCTTTCTCTCTCTCTCTTTCTACAAAACATCCATAATGATAGATTTCCATTGTATTTTTTCATTCATTGAATGCATTTTTCAAGCCAAACTTTTGTTGCCACGGCTGTTGTTGATGGCACCAAAAGGTTTCAGGGGGTCTTTCTTTGCTCAGAAAGCAGCTTGCAGACCAAGACAGAGGGAAAGGAAGCTGTGTGGGTGCTTGAGGAGGACTGAGCCCAAACCTCCCACGTGGCATGGAAGAGGCCCAATTGAACTGGACAGTGCTTCATGTGTTCAAAGGCTCTCTTTCTCTTTCTCTTTCTCTCTCTCTCTCTCTCTCTCTCTCATGCTGTGCCACTGGCCCACTAATGAGTAGATAGGCACTACCATTCATCAGCACCTTTATGGCATGTTCTATTTGCAGTGCATATTACCAACTGCAACTGCATTGGTTGCCCTCATAACATTCCTTATGAGAACATCACCATTGATTCACTCTTACAGAGCAGCCCACACTGAAGTGGCTACAGGTGAGTGACCAAACTTAAGAGGAGGGAAATCACAGAGTTTGGGGTGCACTTGGGACAAGGATGTCACAGGATAGGCTTGGGTAGTGGATACACACGGGCTCCTCACTGGCAACTCCGCTTTCCACAGTTGCCCTTACTTGTCTTGTGTATCTATCACCTGCAAGTTAATTCAAACCCTTCTTGAACCTTATCCCTGTCAGACTTATTACTTGATAACAAGACTCAGATGGGTTCTGCTGAATTTGTGAAGTCATTTTTCTCTTTCTGCGAACTGGTCCTTTTACATTTCTACATGCAGCCAGTCTTTCATGGATGGTGACATTTACTATCCATGATTTTATTCATTTGAGGCATAACATCCTCTCTCTGGCTTAGTTTCTCTGAAACCAAGAACTGAGTCTCTTTCTAAAACTCCATATATCTTCATATTACACCCCTTTGGAAACTTCTGTCACCTTTCAAGTTTTCTTCTACTACATGTGCTGTATTGACAATGTGGATGTCAGATTTGGACACTTAACACTTCTTTATCAGTCTATCATTATTCCTTCTGTTCCTAATGATCGAGAGGGAAGGCCCAGCAAGTGAAAGAATGATGGCAGATTCAGAGCGAAATTAATGGCTGCACCACAGAGAGAGTTTTGAGGGAATCTTTGTCAACTGGACAACCTCACTGACCTAAAAGGAGGAGCCCAATTTCTAAAAACTGTCAGCAAGTCACTTTGTGCTTGTCTCAAATTTCTTTCTCAGAAGAACTTAGAGATGGAGGACATAACACAGGGAGAGGACCAGAGAGATAACAGCCCAGGAATGTCCTTGCAAAATGGATTACACCCCCACAGAGCTGCCAGGCCTCCCAGCAGAGGTTCACACAGATACAGTATTCAAAGTGGCCAACCTCATCTAAACCGCTGGCCCAAATTCAGGAAGATTTCGTCCTTCACGACGTGGTTTGCTGGATGCCCATGGGTTTTGTTTTTGTTTTTGTTTTTTCATTTTGAAATAATTTCAGATTTCCAATGGTATAAAATTGTCTTGAAGAACTTATATATGCCCTTCACCCAGATTCCTCAACTATTACCATCTTATATAGCCCTTATATAAACCTCATACAGTTAGCAAAATCAGGCAATTAGCACTGAAATAATGTTATAATCAAATCTAAAGATTATATTCAAATGTTTCCAATTGTCCTACTAAAGTGCCTCTTTTTCTGCTCCAGTATCCAATCCTGGATCACATAGTGCATTTAGACTGTTCCTCAATCTGTCTTTTATATCTGGATATTTTTGAGAGTACAGGTCACTTATTTTTTAAAATGTCCCCCAGTTTGGGTTTGTTTGATGCTTTCTTATGGTTGAATTCACGTTATGCATTTCAGGGAGAATATCATAAATGAGACGTTGTGGCCTTCTCAGTACAACGTATCAGGAGGCATATGATTTGTATTTGCCTAGTTAGTATTAGATAATAAACATCATTATTAGTGATGTTAATTTTGATCACTTAACAAAGGTGGCATTTCTCAGGTTTTTCCAGTTTGTCATTTATATGTGTCTTGGGGAGATGCCTTGAGATGGCAAATATCCTGGTTTTCATCAGATATTCACACATCCTTTGCATATTTTTTTAATATGCCAGCATTTAGCTAAGTAATTTTCCTGCACTATTACGTTCAATCCTCACATCTATGGTAGATGTTATTAATATTAACCTTATGTTATCATTGAGGAATCTGAAGTTCAGAGCGATTAAGCAATTTGACCCAGGAAATGGAGCTACCAGTGCCAGAGCCAGGGTTTGGACCTAAGTCTCATTCTATTACCTGTGAAAATGTGAGGAGAGGCAGACCAGCATCTAAAGGCTCCACTACTTACAGCCCCTGGGCTACCCTATTTTGCTACCATGAATGTGCCACTACTTAGAAGCATCTAAGTACACTGTCAGTGGTGTCATTATTGACATTCCAAGACAAGACAGAAAGTGGGGAGGATGTTGCAGAGGGAACACAAGGACCTTATACTCAATTCAGCTGGAATTGGCACAGTATTTATTATTTTTTCTTCTTAATTTTTTAATATAATTTGAGCATAACCCTTTAGTCAGCATTGTGCAGAGCATGTTAAGAGAAATTGTCCCTAAGGAGCTTAACACTTAAATGAGCCCAGGCCAATGTATTAGGACCTAGAGCACAGCTAAACTAATGGCAGACCGTAAGGAGGAGCTGGGGGTGTGAACATCAAAACTGTGAGATGTCCTGAGGCCTAACAGATAAACACAGTCTTGAGAGAGATCTTTGACATGAATGCTTAATAAATGTAAGGCCATGGAAAAACTCTTTTCTCATTAAATGCCACCAGCGGACACTCTTTTACAGAGATCATAAGTTCTGTGAGGGCAGCTATCTTGCCTGTCTTCAACAGTGTATCACCCCAACCTAGCACAGTGCCTGACTCACAGAGATCAGTAAATATTCATCAAATTGAACCTTCTGATCAAAGTATCATGTTTCAGAGTGTGTTCTTGGAAGAATCTTTGATGATAATGAGGATTCTGAAGAAACAGGAAGGTCTGAGTAGGGCCTCCACCAGACAAATACATTTCCAAAAACGCATGCACCGAGCCCAGGACCAATAGGCATTTCATCTCACTTTGATTCTTTACCCTCCCCCAGAGCTTGACTTCAAGAGACAAGAGCTAGCCAGGATGACAAATTCTATTGCTGCTGTTTAGTTTTGTTTTTGGATAAAGTTACTTATATTGTTTATGAGCCATCAGCACTAATATAGAAACCAGCACCCTCCTTCCTGGAAACATTTCAGTCACATATATCTCATTGCATATTAGATTCTTCCAGTGATAAGCCATAGTGTCTGACTCCAGATAGAAGAGATAACAGAAATTATTGGCCCACATAACTGGCTTCAGTCACAGCTAGATAGAGAAGTGCAAATGGCATCACCGAAGGATGTCTGTTTCTCTTGCCATCTATCAGCTCTGCATATCTCTGTTCAGCTCAAACAGGCTCTCTTCACACTGTGTCAGGAGAGCTGCTAGCAGCCCCTCACTCACTCATTTCCAGCCTGGCAAGCCCAGAAGGAAGAATAAGCCTTCCCTATAGCTCTGGCAAGAAAGTCCTAGGAGATTATTATTGGCCAGATTGAGTCAGGTGCCCATCCTTACACCAATCAATGTAGCCAAAGTGGTGAGATACTATGATTGGCTAGGCCTCAGTCACATGCCTAGCCCTCTGGTGAAGCTGTCCAGTTAAATCAAGCATGTGGAATTTTTCCCACAGTAAAAATAATTTTGTTTTCAGAGATGAATCCAGAGAAGTAATCATCAAGAGTCAAAAACACCAGATGTTCATTAGAGTCTAAACAGTAGCTGAAAATCTAGTGCCCCTGCTCTTATTAGCCTTTCTTGACCTGTCCTGACACCACAAATACTTCCTTTTCTGACTTCCAGGGCTGTTCACTCTCTAGTCATTTACTGCCCCACATGGCTTCATAAATGGGTGTGGCATCTCTAACAGGACAAGCTCCTGGAGGACAGAGACCCTGTCTTCCTTGTTCTTTGCAAAGCTCCATTCACCCTGGCACAGTGCACATAACAAACTCCATAGTGACCATTAAAGTTTCAAACTAGAAACTTCTGTGATCATATCACTCATCTCAAGCTTCCTTGTTAACTACCTGGAATTTAGTCCCATTTGGACTTCTTCATATAGCCGGTACCTGAGCCCAAAGCAGTAGGATAGGCAAGAGTCTCTGTTTTGAAACATGACAAAGAGACCTGTGCAGGTACCTCAGACCAAAATTACAACAGGCCCCAAAGAGTTCTTCTTTCAAAAGTTAGCAGTCTTTCCAAACTAGAAAGCTTAGAAGAAGTTCTAAATGAGATTTTAGCCCCTGCCACTGATAGAAGGAGAGCTGCCATGTGAGAAGTGAGGGAAAAAAGACAAAAAATCCCACAGTCCCGTCATGCCAGCCCGGCTTCTGCCTCCCACTCCAGCAGCTGGCTTCCACGGGCCCACTGACCTTGTGCTGGCAAACTAGTCACGTGGAGCTCAAGTTATCAGACATCACCTGCCTGGGTGCATGCTTCTGACTTTTGTCTGTGTTTCTATTACACAAATGCCACAAATTCTGTCTTTGCCAGATTGAACTGAAGATTGAGCTGCCTGAAAATGCAAAGAGGGGAGCCTCTCCTTCCCCTCTGCTCCAGCTGGAACCCCAGGCTTGGTCTCTAGCACATCTCTAAGTACATATCGTTCCCTAGAGCAGATCTGGAGATTTATGTTTATCCAAGTTCTCATGCCCACTGGCCTTCTGAATCAAAGGTGGAGTTATAAACCAAAGACATCGACTGCAAGATGCTAGTACACACTTGTGAAGCTGAAACATTTCACTCTTTTTTAATAAGGTGAAAATAGCTACAAATGGAGCACTGGCACCAGGGCTTGAAAGAGCTCTGTGGTGCATCTGTGGCCTGGCCAGCATTTACAGCCCTGCCTATTAAACAGCCCAGGCTATAGCTGTTCTTGCTCCTCAACCTCACCAGGCACACTAACAATGCAGTCTGTGGGCCGTTCACATTTTCAGCCCTGGCATCTGTATCCCAGAACAATTAATGGGGACCAGCCAGCCTCTGCTTACCATTATGGGAGGTCATTTAACTACCCATTGACTTGTTTCACACAGGATAGCCAGCAGATGTAGAAAAGGTCTGGTGAGAAAGAGCAAAACCTTACCTAGGGTTCAATTTTGAGATGGCCAAAAATAAACCCACCAAAGGGCAAGTCCACGCAGCTGCTACCATGGCCATTTGGGGCTGAATGGAGGGAGGAAGGCAAATTAAACCCTTCAAGCCCAAGACCACAAAGAAGAAACTGGGTTAGGGAAAAGACCCCAAACCTCAATCCCCTGCATGGGTCAAAGTCACACTCCGTCCACCTACTGAGAAAACCTGTGCACGTGTACGTAGAAAATGGCAGCAAAAGCCTCATGCCTCCTGCCACAAGCTAGACGGTAATGTGATTATAAAAGCTCAGATCAAAGGGTAGAAAGGATTCTGGCTAAGTGCCAGGGAGAGTCATGGCTCCTGATAGAACTAAATCAGGTCCAATCTGGATCTGAGAATAATAAAGCAATTAACCACGAAGTGACAGAAGCTGAATTTCACAGTAAAAGCAGTGCTAACCAGCCATTTAGCATCATGAGAACAAGACCCCTTTCTTCAGCCACCTGCGGTCAGCACCCCACCCCCTGCTCTGTAACTCCCACCCCGCCCCCCTCCCTTGCAACTCATTGAAAGCAGAAGATTAAGCCCAGGCCCTCACTAACAGGCAGGCAGGGTGGGGGCAGTGGACAGACACCTCATTCAGAGGCCCCCAGAGGACACGTTGACTTGGCTCAGAAAAAAAAGAGCTTACTAACTACTCAGAACTTTTCAAAACAAGGCTCTGGCTACTTAGTTAATTGGCAGAGATGAAAGGCAAGGAGATGATGAGAAACAGTGGTGCTATCAGAAATGAAGGAGAAAAAATCGGAACAGCAATCTTGGCCTCCATCACTAAAGAAACTCAGAAGACAGAAAGAACTGCCAGGGTTTTTAAAAATCACACTTAAAAACACAAGTCTACGTTGATATAACCTTGAAAGTCTGACCACCCTTGCTTGCTTAACCCCAAATACATGCAAACATGCACAGAGCATTGCTAAAATTCATATTTTAGAAGCAGGCTCTGTCTTTCCCACATGCTGTGGCCAGGCAGGAGAACATGGTCTGTCAGGCCACCCACCGACAAAAGCCACCTTCCTTACCAGCCACAATGAGCAGATTGAGGATGGAATTTCAGAATTACATAACTTGTTTGAGTCCTTTGGTGAATTAGCTTAGACACAGAGCTTTATTTCTATCTTTCCTATTCCAAGAGAATTCTAGAATAGGAGATAAGAAAATATCTAAGAACAGAAGGGCAGTCCCTTAGCATTCTAGGCAGATATACCCCCGCACTTCCATACGTAATAATGAGATTATTTAGCTCTAGCTAATCGCTGTAATATTACTACCTTTGAACATTCACCAAGTTCCTATCACCCTGAGAAGTTCCTGTGAATTGACTGGCATCCTGAAGAAAAAAAAGAAACAATTTCCACTCTCCTCTTTAGAGACAACTACATATACAGATCCATTTAAAAAGGTTAGAGGAATAAAATAAATTGGGTAACCCATCTGATAACTTTTGGGGGCAAGAGAAGCTGCAAAGGGGGAGGTAAGCTTTAATTCAGTACATTCTCAGCTCTGTCATCCAATCTTGTCGACTCTCGTATCATCCAATCCCCTCAACAGCGTGGAAGAGCCAGGGTCTCCATCAAGTTGGGATGATGCTATCCTTGCGTAAGATGTTATTTTATAAAGGAAAACAGTTTTCTAGGGAGTGTGAGCAGACTATTATTCAAAACAGTCCACCAGACAACATAAATAAAAGCCTCAAAATGAAGAAATGGCCCTTCCTTTCCAATGAATATCTTTCAACATGAATAGTCAAGATGGTACACTTCAAATGTGCCCCTCCATGAAAAGAAAAACTTGCACATGCATGTACACGTACTTGCATACACTGTTAACCTGTTGTTTTTGAGGTTGTATTTTAAATCAGCAGGAGTAGGGGATGTAATGGAAACACTGACAGGCCCATAACCAGAGCAGTGTTAGCAGGCACTGCCACAATAACCATTTAAGCTCCTTTTTACTTGGAAATGTCTGGCCCAACCAATGAGAAGAGCATAAACATGGCTGGCATCTTAATGACCTTTGAGCATTAGCAGATGGCCTTTTTATGATCACAGATTAGCAGTACATGCCTGTTTGTTAATGACCGGTAACAGGTGCCAGTGGTCCCTTACACTCCTTCTTGTGCTTGGCTTCACCGTCTCTGAGTGAGCAGGGGTCAGCCTCTCAGTGAGCCTCCTCTCTCTGTGCTGCCCTTTGTCTCTCCTTCAGCTGCAACATAGCCCAAAGAGGATGCAAGGATGCAACCACTTCAATGTCTCAATCTCCCCCTCCTTCCCCTTTGTCCCTCTCCAAAAACATCCTCCTCTTGAGATGAGCACCTTTGTCTGACAGTTTTTGAACCATAAGAGCCCAGCAGCAGAGGAAAGACTACTATAAACCAGGCTCATTTACAGGACACCTGGTACTATGGATAGAGATGACAAAAAAAGCCACAGACAAGGCTTCTTCCAAACTTAATTAAGTGAATCAGCCAGAGTGGGTGAAGCCATCTCCAGTCTTCCTTTCTGCCATTTACAGCATCCAATTAATTCCACCTGGAAGAACACACCTTCCCGGTGCTGCACCTCACCCACGCTCCTCACCTTTAGGACCACTTCCCTCTCCCTTGCCTTCCTCTCACCTCCCTGCTTTTTCATCCCCAAGGAGAAAATCAGCCATATGGAGCCAGCGCCCAGTTTAAGTAAATGATTTTTCTGCACATATTTGGGTAAATAACCCTTTGACCTAGTTTATTCTAGTACTGGAGCAATTCAAGAGGGCACCAGGAGGTTGGGTAATTATCAAATTGGTTCCTCTGTGTTCATCTCTGTGGGTGGGGAAAAACTCCTACAATTACCCTGAGATGCTGACTGGCTCCAGGACCCTGCAGCTCATTTCCCAGTGAGCTGAGGAAGCCCACCTTAAAGCTGGAGCAGAAATCAGGGCACTCACAGAACATGTGAACCAAGACACCCCTGACCTGGAGGCTGAAGCTCTCTGTCCCAAACACAGATGCTGAGAGAAGGGCGGGTGGAGGCAGAGCCCTCCCTACAGGCTCCCAAACTGCGGGCATAGAAACAGCTGATTTTTGGAATAAAAAAGTATTATATTTCAAAATATAAATTTACTGTATATTATTGGAAAACAACTTGTTTTCCAAAAGAGACACATTTTTTCATCTTCATTAAAATGTTGCAAGATATGTGTCTGTTACAGATGCCTTACAAAATGCAGCTTAAGAAAATGCAGGCATCTTATTTTTTAAATAAATTAGAGATTCCCCAAAATGGACAGATTTGTTATAGCATGAATGGAAATATGGACATTTTAAGATTTTTTTTTTTCTTGATGGGTTGGGGACTTACTCTGTGTTTTGACAGGATTGTTCATTAAAATTTTCTATTTTTGGCTTTAAAATGCTGCATGTTCTCAAGTGAATATTACATCTGTGGGGATATTTATTGCTGTTCTTGGGCTGATCACTTGGAGTGGGGGAAGAGGATTCAATGATTTTTAGAGAGATTAAATCACAAAATCAAACCTAAAAGTAGCCATTTCTCTGGTTTATACAGGAAAAGTATGAATGAACCATGGTCCTGAGACATGTCCATCTCTCACCTTCGAGAATGAGCCGCTTCTAAGTCTCCCTGAACTCCCCAGGGCAATGGTTCTCTCAATTCTTGGTCAAGTTCCAAGGCTGAGTGTACTCAAGGCTTCATCTCTGCCCCAGCCACGCATGCTGTGGCTCAGAGGTGTAAAACCAATTAGGAAAGTGAATCCCACAGTGCTGAATTTCCAAATCTGTTGGGCAAGGGTTTGTGTTTTTTACCTCCCCATTTCAAATATGAGAGAGCAAATATGAGAAAAAGAAAGATAAACAGCCCACCGGGAACACTGTTACTGAGAACCAGTATTAGTGGAGACATGTAAGGTTGGCTCCTTCCACACCCAGACACTGCCTACAGCACAGGGGTTTTATCCTTTCTGATAGACACAAATGAAATCAGGAAAGGAATGTGTAATGGTTGGAGGGAGACTTACAGGGCACCCCAACACCTGGAGCTTCTTCTTGGAAAAAATATACAGCTTTATCTTCCCAGTACCACCAACTCTTTGGCAACCAAACAGAAACAGATCATTTCTCATCTAGGCTCTGCTGTCAGAAAGACCTAATTCAAATTACTAATATATAAATATCCTTTCCTGGTCCTAATCAAATCCAGATCTCATCTTTGCATGGCATAGTCAAAAAGATAAAAATAAAATGAAAAATCCATTCCTAATTAGACTGTTAAATTAAACTGCTCTAACTTTATTTTATGAGAGACATAAAGTACACAAAGAGAAGACTCAAAGTGGTACCGATGACCTTTAGCGGCGACTTGTGGCCCCGCCCTGATGCTTTTTGAACCACTTGCCTGAAAACTCCTGGATTTGCTAACACCTCCTATTCCCTCTCTACCACTTCTAAACCTGAAGGATTTATTTTTAACAGTCCCTCACCCACATAATGACTTTAAAATTCCTTAGGTTCATACCTTAAAATATAGCTAGGAATTAAGAAATAATGTCAATTAATAGCTGAAGCTCAGAGGCACTAATAGAGTTAGCTAACCACTTCCTTCTGCAAAGCTGTCCTAAGTACCTGGAGGAGTCTGACCACCCTAAGATTTCTGTGCTGCAGTGCAGGGACCAGCACACTATGGGCCACAGGCCAAATCTAGTCCACTACCTGTTTTTATATAGCCACAAGCTAAAAGAGAGTTTTTACATTTTTAAATGCACTTAAAACTAAAAAGAATTCTATTTATTAACACATGAAAATTTTATGAAATTCAAATTTTAATGCCCCTAAATAAAGTTATATTTGAAAACAGACACACTCATGCATAATGTTTCATCTGTGGCTGCTTTCACGCTACAATGCAACAATAGCCTGAAAATCCTAAAATATTTACTGTCAAGCCCTTTACAGAGAAGACTGGCCAAACATGGCTCCATAAGTGGCTTTGCTATACGCACAGACAAGAGGAAACTGGGTGCCACTTGTTCCAGTGAGAAACCAAATGTCAGGGAAACAGAGTACAGAATACATAATTCTATTAAAAGTGAACAACCATGTTAATGTAACAGTGCAGCAGAGATCTTAGCAGTCCCCCAAAGCGAGGACACTGGAGTAAATCAGTTCCCACATCTAACATTACCTTATTTTGTGTTATTATATAAGCTGTTAACTTTGATACCTTATATATTTGTACAATAGAGCAAAGTGACTATATGGTTTCCCAGCTCATTTGCTATTATCAGACGTTCCACTGTGTATACTGCATCAACGGAGCCTCAATTGTAGCCCCTCCAAGAAAAGCTGGCTCTCCTTTGGTTAGAAGGATTTTATCTTCCATGATCTTTTTCTTCCCAAGATATTTTTTAAGGGTCTGAGATATGCTCTAGAACAAGTCACATTCTGTGGAGCATTTCCATTCTCGCCAATCAATGAAGGAAAATTCGTGCCTCTAAGACCACATTTGGTCTGTGTTTGCCAACAGCATTCTTGAGTCCCATGTCCAGGCCAGATTTCTCCCTCCAGAATTGATTGTCTATATTATTTATTTTAAACTTTTATCCCTGTTTTATTGTCCCCCTCTTTTCCTCCCTTCTATCCTTCTTTATTTTCTTTCTCTAAGCACATATTTTGGAATCTGATAGAACCGAACTCCAATCACAACACTGTCATCGATAGCTGTACTTCTTTAGGCAGATCACACAGCCTCTCTGAGCCCATTTCCTCACCTCTAAATTAGAGATAAGGGCAGCCATCTTGAATATATTTGAACCATTTGGCAGAATGTTAGGCATATGGTATGTTCTTAAATGGTAATAACTGGATGAACATACATACAGGTACAGGTAAAAATATAAAGATATATAGATATAGACAGATTAATTATGTGTGACTTGTACTTTACACTCTTCAGCACAGTGATAAACACATAGGAAGTGTGTTTCACTCCAATAAACTCTCACTCAATAAACATGCCAGTGAACTTACAGCGAGCACTTTTTGAGCTGAAATGCATGGTCAACTCTATGCTACCAATATGGAACCCAGAAAGGAGGTCAAATATACATACACATGGATTTTTACTTCATCAAAGAGCAGTATACACAGACCAACATCTGTGTCACAATAACATTTTAGAAAGTGTTTTTTGTCACATCTGGCACACAGTTGGCATCCAATATATTGTTTGAATTTTGCTCCAAAATCTAAACCAGAAAAAACAAAATGCAAAGAATGTAAAAAAATACTGAAGAAGATGCAAAATGGATAAAGCAGTGAGTCAGAAAAAATGCTTTAGACGGAGAGGTGTGGCTTCCTGGAGGAGGTAGGGGTGCAAAGTGATGGAAGTAAAGCAGAGGAGCCTCACCAACAGTACTGGCACGCCGGATCAGAATGGCCACGTTGGGGCATCAGACAAAGGCAGTAAGTAGAACAGCTGAAGGAGCCTGACTTTGATATTAGACAGACCTGGGGAAGATTTTGATACCTCCACTTACTAGTGCATACATATGGGAAAATACCATAGCCTCTCTAATCATCATTAAATAATAATAAAACCTACCTTTGCATCACTACTGGCATGTAAAATGTCAAGAATTTTGGCAATTGCCATAGTATTATTTAATGCTAGAGAGCTGCAGTTTGTATTTATTGTCGAAGAGACTTGAATTAAAGATGGAGGCTTTTAGTTGGGAGCCCTTGTAAATTCAGCATCCTTCATGAGGACGATCTGCTATGTAAATGCCAATAATCTTTAGGGTTTTGTCCTCGACCTTTCTCTCATATCTTGGTTGACCAACACTCCTTGGGTGATATCAGCTGGTACAATCTACACTGAAGTATATCAAAGATTAGCCTCCCAGACAAACAGCTTGGAGCCATTAATACCTCCTGCTCATCCCTCATCAACCACCTTGTCTTCCCAAATAGTCAGTCAATTCTTCTGTCAATTCTATCTCTTTAATAGCTGTTGTATTTCTTCCCTTTTCTACATGCTTACCATCCCCTAGCTCAGGTCCTCATCACCTCTTCCATATGTCCATAAATTCTCTCCCTGCCTGTCCTGCCCAGCTGCAGTTCATTCCCCAGGCTTTGGGAAGAGCAGTCTTCCTCAAAAATCAAACCCAGCCATACTGCTCTCCTGCTTAAAATCCTTCAATGGTTTTCCACTGCGTTCAAGAGAACATTTAAACTTTAGTGTAATGGACAAGAAATCCCATGGTCTTGTTCATTTCAGGGTTAAACTGGCTTTTCACACACGTTGCATAGGTACACCCACACACACACATGCACACTCCACACAATAGCTTACTAATCTGCTTGCAGTTTCCCCAAAAACACCTTGTTCTCTCTCTTCCTTTTCTCTTGCTACTTCTCTATCCTTCAGAACTCAGCATAGGTCTCACTTGCTTTGGAGAAACTGTCCCTAACATCCTCCCACTTTCTGCACTGAGCTGGATGCTCCAACAGGGAACATCTACCCACTTTCTATGAACTGTATTCATCAGGCGTTTCTCCATCTTCTTCCCCATCTCCGCGAATTCACCTGTGCCCTAAGCCCATGTCTTCATCTCTGGAGAAAGTACCTGAGGACTCATAATTGATGGATGGATAAACAGATGGATGGTTGGTTGGTTGGTTGGATGACTGAAAGATAAGGGTTCAGAGACAGGTGTCTACTCCAGAGCCATCAGGTGAGATGTTTTTGAGGTGTTAAAAGTCTGTTTGGAGAAGCATTACAGTGAAAAAGAAAGAAGGTAGGTTGGAGTTTTGAGAAATGACATAAAAGAATGGGAGCAAGAATCACTTGCAAATTATATAAACAGAAGTCAGAGAGGCACTGGAATGTTTCTTACATGTGTCTGGCTACCATGTAAACAGGTACAGGCCTCTGTGTGGCAGAGCACATTTTTGCAAATACACATACTCTCTGACCTGTCCACCTATTGAAGGAATAATTTTAAAAGTGAAAACAGAGTCAATCTAAATATCTAACCACATGAATGCTTAAGGAAATTATGATGTAGAATACCATTCAGCCATTTACTTGCATATCATAGTTACAAAGAATATATATGTGTCAACATTTTAAGAAATTGCTTGTAAAACATGTTCAAAAGAGAGCTAGTTGATGCATGGTAGTATCATGTTATGGAAATCAAGGAAAGAGAAAATGCCAGGGAGAGGGGCCACTAGTAATATACTAGGGGTCAAGGAGGATGGCAGACAGGTGATCAGACTGCAGAGAAATTCGGGTGTTCCCTACTGACCCAAGTCTGTTTCACAGTAGTTACTTGTGTGCCCACATCTGCCCTTCTCTGAAATCACCTGCTCTATTCATGCCCATGATCACGCCTGGCACAAATGCTCAGTACCCTTTCCACCATGCCTGAAGATCCTTCCTATTTTTGAGTAGTTCACAGCCAGCTTTCCCAGTGCTCTCTTGCTACCTGTATTTGAGATGGGGTTATCACTGCCCTCATTTCACAAAATCACAGAGAGGTTAAGTAATTTGCTTCCCTTAGTTGCACAGAAACCCCTACCCCATCCCATTCGGAGTCCAGACCTGTGGCCTGTCAACTGAGCTCTTCTTTTTTTACCTATTTAGAAAGTGTGGTGAATTATTTGACGTTACACAATTACTGTTGTCTCTGGACTTTTCTCGTATGTGTTAATTGTGCTATTACCAGTTGTCTATGCCCCTAGAGGGCAAAAGCTATGGTCTTTAAAAAACTTTTTCAATAGTGCCAAGTTGAGTGTCACTTGTTATCGATTGTTTGAGGAGGATGATGCCTCTGGTAATGACAATGGAGATGACTCCCTTTATTCACTGCCCCTTCTCACATTTCCTGCTGGAATGTACTAGCCCTTTGAAAGCCAGTTCTAAAAGACCTTGGGAAGACTGATGGCTGGGAGTCCTGAAATGGAGAATGGTGCCCCACTGTCCTCAGATGAAGGGGACAGGAGGCATGCAGCACTGACACACAGGACACTCAGTAAGAGTTCCCAGATGCTTAGCTGAATTAAAAACCCTTCTAAAAATAAAGGGCATGGAATAGAGAGTGAAAAATGTAGAACTCCTGGGAGCAAATTGTCTTCAGTGGATAAAGAGCTATATAAATAGAGATACTCAGTTTTTGTCTTAGGTGGTTCCTTGCACACAGCTCCTGAAGCCCTTGGAATCTCTGGATTGGTAAATGTGTCTTTGATATGCTAATGAGATGATCAGTGAGATGGTGTTGGGGGTGTGTTGGGGGAGGTTGTATTTGATGCCAGCCCTTGGTGCTGGCACCCTAGAGCCCCACAGAGCAAACACAGCGGAGAAACAGTTGGTGACTCTTCCCAGTCAGTCCTACCACAGCAATGCAGGCCTGCTACTCAGTTGGTGATGCTGGTTTCTGGGCCTCACAGGACATTATGAAGCGCTTTGCAACAAAGGTGAAAGCCTGCACCATGTATCTTCCTTTCTTCCATTCCCCCAGAACTGTATCCTGCCCCTCTGAAAATTATCTCCGCTTTTTGTAATGAGAAAGCGGGAACATAAAAGAACGATGTTACATTTTCTTTCTTAAAAATATGAGAGAAGAAAAAGGAACACTGTGTTTATTATTGTGGATAGTTCCAAAGAGGTTACTAACATTTTATTGTGGCCTTGTTAGTAACTGTATAAATCAGTTGACAGCATCTCTGTTTTAAAATCTCTTCTGCATACAAGCAGCGAAATGTATTGGAAATTCTGATGTCGAAGTTCAGACTTTCTTTTAAAGTAATAACTTTAATTCAGTTCTTTCTGGCATAAACTTTTTCATCCCATTATGTCAAAAATTGTATTATCTATCCATTTGTCTGTCAGAACGTCTCCCTGTGGGGCGATAGACTCCTGGCTTCTCTACTCTAAACCTCCCCATTACATCCTGCTATCAAGAGTCACAATTTTCCATGAAAGTCTCTGGTGACTTTTGACAATGTTTTACAGAGAACTAGACCAGGAAGCTCAGAGTTAAAGGAAATCTTCCATTCTAGCAATGAATATGTAATAGGTATTACACTGTGCAGTATTCCAAAAAATGTAAGGTTCATTAAGTCTTTCTAAAGCAGGGGCTTCCGTGTAGCTTTGAAGGAACCTGTCTTCACAATGGCATTAGGAAATGGCACTTTGGGGCAAAGAATATTAATATTGCACATTAAGGAACAAATTTGTTTAAATGCGGTATAGCTATACGTAGATGCTGATGATCCAGAAATAAATAAAAAAGTGAATAGTTGTCTAACTTTGTATGTAAATTGCTCTTTGCTTATATACGTAAGAATGCTTTTTGCTCCTAAATTCCTTCATATTAACAAGCAGGAATGTAACTAATATATAAACCAAAGTCATTCTCTTTAATGAGAATGCTAAATATTTTAAAGAGATGCACGGCTGTGAAATATTGTCAAGGGCATTTTTATACTTAAGTTTAAGAACGCTTATGACTTAACTGTTGAATTATTTAACATATCCAGCCTGGAAGCTCTATTTATGTATGTTTTTTAATGTTCTTACTTACGTTGGCCTTTCTTTACTAAGGATTTAGGACCTTTGATTTCTGTTTATAAAATTTACATTTTTAATCTCCTATTTTTGTGTATTTCCCATTTGACAGAGGCAACAATATCCAGAAGAAAGGGGGAAAAAAAAAAGGAAAAAATCTCATGGAACCTGAAACAAGGGCTGTACATGAGAGAAACTGAAGTGACACTGGCTTAAGAACGGAATAAAGTCAACTTTGAGAGCCAAAAATAAAAGTCCTGTTCAATGAACCACCTGTACAACTAAGATAATAGATACAGAAATACACACCTGCTTTCCAAGCTTTTCCCAAGGAAGTACATGACAGACAGGGAGCTGAGCATCCTGTACAAGAATGTAATTCTATACAATCAAAAGTTGCTACTTTGAGTTGTCAGCTTCCATTTTTCACCTTCATATTTTTTTGTAATTATTGTCTAGCTGTAGACTTATCAGAGCAACATAAAAACACATTTTCTCTCATTTTTCTTCAATTAATCTTGATTTATAGTTCTTAAAAGTAGAAGGATTCCTCCAAGATTTTGGAAGGATTCTGGTTAGAATCCATGTCAGAGCCATTCAGGAAATGGAAACTGACAACTAAAGGCTGGGTGAGGGCATGTTTTATTTAAGCTGTTCCCATTAAATTCTGCTCATATGGTTAATAATATGAAAATGGTCTAGGAGACTTGGGATGGAAATGTACCTAGAATTTGCATGCAGTGTGATTCCAAAGGAACTATAATTTGGGAAAGAATGGGCAGTTTTTAAGACTGGTATGTTCTTGTCTAGTGATGCTTTGCCTTATAAACTACATAAACATATATATATATATAAACATATGTGTGTATATATATAACATATATGTATATACACACACATATTACAAACTGTATATATATATATGTATATAACTATGTGTGTGTGTGTATATATATATATATATATATATATATATATATTCCAATATTACTAATGTTATTGAGTCAAAATTTTCCTGCTGCACTCTGTCAAAAAGACACAATAATGAGGTCTCCGAGGGATGAGGCCTCAGTCATGCAGTCAGCAGAGGAACTGAAGGTTTCCATGGCTTTTTTAAACCATTAGAGGTCTTTCCAACATTGATTTTCACTTTCATTTACCCAGCATTCCTTAACATGTGTTCCATGGGAATTATTAAGTTTATTTTTTAAAAGTGTATCCCAATTAAATGAGCTTTAGAAATGTGGGAGTAAACATAATTCAGTAAGATTTTTCAGAGCCTTAAATATTTGACTGTGTTTTGTTAATCCCCAAGAGAGAAGGACAATGGCTACTATTTTCCAAACATTTTGACTAGGAATCTCTTTTTCACTGTTTTTTTCCCAGAGCACCATTAGGCTAGCATTCCACAGAGCACACTTTGGGAAACAACGACTTTTGTCAGTTAACACTTACTGAACCTAGTTTATGGGACAAGGTTCTATGCTGGGAGTTCATTATTTCAGAGAAATAAGGTTCATTATCAACCACATTGTAGGAAGGGACTTTGCCAAATTCATGTTTATGTTCCTAAATGTCACAATGTCCAGTGCTCAATAAATGGGTATTGAATGACTGAAGCAATCTAGTGATTTATACCTAATTGTGCTTGTACAGATTATAAAATTTTTTTATATTTATTTCATATTCTAAGGAGATAGTAATATAATGTTCTCCTAGGTTTCACACTATCACCCAATCTCTTTAAAACTCTGATCAAGGGAAGAGCCTAAAGGAAGACAAGTAATTTAATTTCATGAAGGATTAAAGAGATCAAAATTCATCTGCTTATACATAATGACCATGCTAGTCTTACATTATCAGCTATGAGAAGGATTTGTATTATTAACAACATTTTTCCTTAACACTCTCCACTCACCTCCCCAAAAACATGCACAAAAAATACATACACACACACACTATTAATTCTATCACAGAAAGGCATAAAGGTGTCTATCTAAGAGTTGGAGTTTTATAATTTGCTGAATTATAGAGATACTGTGTATAAAGCTACTTGGCCTTTTTTTTAATTGAGGTATAAATGACATATATAGCACTATATTAGTTTCAGATGTACAACATAATATTTCATATTTGTATATATTGCAAAAGGATCACCACAGTAAGTCTAGTAACATCCATCACCATACATAGTACAAAATTTTTTCATAGTACCAAATTTAGAATCTAAAGCTCAGAAAAAATACTTCTAAAAATAGAACTTTTAAGACCTTTCTCTTAACTTTTGATGATACAGTTCAACACTGTTAACTGTAGTCACCTTGCTGTGTATTACATCTTCAGGACTTATTTAAACCAAGCTGACTGGTCTTATAAGGACTTCATGCACTAGATGCCTCATGTAGCTACACAGCAGACATTGTCATCATACCCCAAAACTGACATTCTCAATCATTTTTCAAGTCTCGAGGCATACTCTTTCCTTACGTAGCTGGATGGCATCTGCTTATGAAATACATCTATTTAAATTAATTGTGCTTTGAGAGTACATGAGGAATTCTGAGACAGCTCAAGTATCCAGGATGGCACTGGCCAGAATTATCAATGAGTGTACTGAAAATAATTGGGTGATGAAAGTCACTAACTAGCAACAAACCATGGGCAGGAAATTTAAGTGATAGGAACATTTCTTTCTATATATTGTACTTTTCCCTCAAAGGTAAGAGGAGACACAAAGATAGAAGTGCTGAGTTGCCCTGTTGGGTTGACCCTACCTCCAAATTCCATTTCTTAAAAAAGAATTATTAAGGGTCAAAAATCCATTGACTCCTACAGAGGTGTTTAGGAGAAACAGCTCTCTGACTTCGTGTGAGTAAAAAAAGCAATCTGGAAATGCAAATCAAAATCCAGTGGGTGATGCATGGAGATGGCCACCACTGTTTCCTGTCCTCCAGAGCAGAGCATTTCCCAGCATCATTCCAGAGCCTAACAAGCTGCCCAAGCAGTTTACCTGGAACAGCATGCAGTCACCAGGAAGGTAAGCATCAAAGTTCTGGAAGTGCTGCCAGAGCCAAAATGATGAAGCAGGAATTCTACTAGAGACACAGGAGTAAGGCCGAGTCTAGAAGACTGGCCGAAGCATGAAAAGCGCCCTAAGCACATGGGATCCATTAATAACTATTATAACAAGGGAGAGTCACCAAAGTTCTGATACTGGAACAAGAACTTTTGCTTCCCAACCCCTAAGCTCTAAGCAACCTGACAGTAGAATTAAGCTCAGCCATTTAAATCTCACCACCCAGCAACTCAGTGTCTAGCCATGGTGGTAACTCAATAAATGTTACAGAACTAGATTAACTTTCTTTTTGCTTAATTTCTCACCCTGATTCTTGTTAAGGCAGAGAAGCTGTAATTACCCTTTGTCCTTCAGGTTTCTCAAGCTAAAGAAAATTTTCAGTATTCAAAGACTAGTGAAGAGAAGGCCATAGTGACACCCCTGAAAATAGACCCAGAGGTCTTACCATAACCTCCTTCTCTTGACTCTCTTCTCTTCAGCTGGGATCTAGTCACTATCATAACTTTTTTTTTTTTCTATAACCGAGAATTCTCTACTAACCAGTAAATCAGTTCAACCTATCTACAGTGGCATTTGTAACAGTGCCACTGAGATACAGGAGCTCTTTGAATCACAAAATAATCGAAATAACCTTGTTTCAGTTTTAGTGTTAAACACTTTCTTGGAAGTACTGCAGTGAACTGATGATGGGATAGATTCGTTCTAGAATAACCAAGAGCTAAACACTGGTTAGACCAGTGGCTTCAGGCAAGTGCTCAGAGACCTTTCCAGGAGTACATAAGAGGGAAAATGAAGCCAAGTAGACACTAGATGTTATCAAGGACATACTGTGAAGCAGCAGCTATACAGGTATTTGCTCTGCAGAGTCTGGGAGGCAACGAAGGTGGAAACTAGCTGGTGGTGGGCTGATGCCAGAGGGGCTGCAGAGCTCAGAGGCGGGCAGCCCAGCAGTCAGGTGGAACACAGCGACTCTAGCGGCCAAGCCAGCACACGGTCCAGATAAAGTCTTTATTAGTGGGAATTCTTGCAACAAGGAGTGAAGACGCCAGTCTCCAATAGAACTAGAAAAGCCAGTCTAGGCAACTGGCCTGAAGGAGGACATAAGAAGTACTTAATTAGTAGTGCGAAAATATAAGAGTTCGGCTTAAAATAAAAGGCTAGGGACAAACGCCCATCAGTGGTTGCCCAGGAGCAGGATAGATAGAGGTGACCAAGGGGTAAAGTAAAAGGGAACTTTTGAGAGTGTTAGATATATTCATTATCTTGGCTGTGGTGATGGTTTCTAGATACATAAACATATCAAGATCTATTAAGTCACATACTTTAAACATGTCGTGTAACTGTATGCTGATTAAACCTCAATAAAACTCTTAAAGAAATGAAGAAAGAAAACAAAAAACAAGGCTAACCCAAAGTCTAGAACTGATGTTCAAGGTCTAAGCATGACAAACAACAAATCTGAAGTAAACTGTTGACTCAAGGTCTCAACAGTTCTTTTGCCTACTGCAGTAAAATGCAGGCCAGGCCAGTCAGAGATCTGCCTGCCTTTCTGGTGTGCCCACTCACTTTGCCTGTCACCAGAGAATTCCGACGAGAGGACATGTGGCACAGTGCAGACATATAGAAGAGTGTGTCTATTTGAGACAGCCCAGCAAGCTGTATCCCAGGACGCTTCACAGAGCAAACACTTGTGTGGGGGGGTGGGGGGTGGGAGGACAATCCTTTAATCCTTTAGTACACTCCACTTGCAGAGGGATTGCCCCCATCGCCAGAACCCATAAACCCTCAGAGACGGCACCCAGATCACACTGTGCCTAGGGAAGCTATTTCTCCTGGACGAGGAGAGAGAGTTGCACTAGGGGCTCCCTAGGGAGCATGCCACAGGGCCCAGCATGGGCCCCCTCCTGCACCCTCAGCTGCCTCCCTGGGGTCCCCAGGTGGCGGTGGTCCCACACAGGAACACCCTGCATTCATGCCTGGAAAGGCTGGGTTTGGCAGGATGGCCCCACCTCTTCCTGGAACTCTGTGGCTATGAAATAGTAGCTGGAGGCACCCAGAGCAGTGGCATTGGCTATACAGGAGGTCACCTGCACCAAGGCAGCCACCCTCTGCAGGTGCGGCAGGTTGCATCTGTCCACCAGGCCATGAGCTTAGCCAGCAAGGGCATTTGTTGGTGCATTTACCCTGATGGACACAAGGCTACTGCCATCCATGGTGAATTAGGGTCTGGTCTGCATTTCTGATGCTTGTTGGAAACTGAAGGGTCAGCACACCAAGCCCATTTCTCACTGGTAGACCCCAGTCAAGCTCAAGAGAGTGATTTATTTAACTTAAATGTTCATTTACTTACTAACAATGAGAAATATTCCTCTCATTCAGAACAAAATCTTTGGTTGCAGCTGTCCAGGTAGTTTTCTGCCCAAGGCTAGAGACTCATGGCAAGGTGAACTGTCCTCAGAAGTTTAAATGAGTCAGAACAAGGAGAGACTCTGTTGTTTGGCTGCTGTATTAGGCGGCATCACCCGACACACCCATCCTGACCACGGCATGGCATTGCCGGGCTCTCTCTCCCCTGGATGGCACTTGGATTAGCCAGGGTTTACTCCTGCAATCCTCTTCCTTTTCTACTTTTATATCTGATTAGTCCCTCCCCTGGTAAACATACTGTTTGTGCATATTTGCAGCAACTGTGACTCAGCTTTGCAGCCAAGTGTCTCTGAACATGAAAGCCACCCCATCACCATAAGGAGACTTTGCTTACCTGTGCTCTACCCAGGAGATGTTGACTTTACAGCTTAACCCCAAGGAGGAACTCTGTTTGTCCTTATTTATATAACCCTAGATAGACATCTGTAACTCCCAAGAACTGACAACAGTATGTGTCTAGTACAATTATGCTCCATAAATTATTTATTCTAAAAATTAAGCATTGAATTCTAACATGCTGAAAATAAGTAAACACTGTAGTACCGGTTGTAACTCTCTAACAACCAAAATGCTGTTTACCCGAATCCTTCAGTTCTCTGACTCTGCTGGCAAAAGTGTTTACCCTCCTGTGGGACAATGACATCTTTATCATGCGTGCAGATTAATCTGCCTGGCCAGCAAACAGAGCAGGGCTTCCTTCTTCACTACAAATGCACATCAGAATGGAGAGAGTCCTATAATCCTTGGGAAAATTCACAGAATCCAGAAGAGGAACTTGGCTTTTTGGGTTCCACACTCAAAACATCCCTTCAGAAGCCTGTGAAAATGAGGGGTGTTTCTCCTATCTGTCCTAGGGAGCTCTTGGATTCTTTTGATCACAGTGAGTTGGAAATTGCAGGACTCAAGGGGGAGAGTTTGGTCTAGGGGTTTCAGTCTCGCCTACTTCCCGTGCTAAGCCATACCAAGTCATTACCCACTCTGGGAGAGGCAGTCTGCAACAGACAGGACACTCTTGAACCTAAAGCTGCAGTGAGATGCCTCAGCTACCAGTGGGGTAGCAACAGAGGGGCTTTGATCACAGCCAGTAGTGAATCCCTTGGAGGAACAACCTCAGGACTTTACAGCAAAGGGAGGCAAAGAGGGAAATAATCTAATTCCGTCAAATACCCTGTGTGGGGTAGAGGGTAGGCCCTATGGAAACATCCAGTCACATCTTCTCCCCTCATTTGGAATATGTGTTTCCCCCTCCCCCAATTGATTTATCATGGCATTTACAGCAAAAGAGCAATCGAGCAGGATTTTATATGAAGAAACTTCAACAAGGGATGTGTAGCAGTCATACATTCTTTTTCTTTAATGCCTGTATTTTGGGGAGGGACAAACATACCTTTAAAATACCTTTAAAATAGGTAAAAATGATGGACAATCACCAATCTGCTTATCTCCTTCTCTTGAGAAGTGTGAGGGGTCTCAGGGCCCATTTAAAGGATAGACCTGAGGTCTGACATAGAAAATATTGTCATATGGGCCTTGAGCCTGCCATCGTCCACAAAGGGCAGAGCCAGGCCGCATGGTGAAAGCTGGCGCTTACACATACGTGAGACAATTAACAGCTTGGGCAGTTCGTTCTCTTTGGCTCTGATGATCAAGTTGGGAATTAAGCGGCCACAATGGTCTGAGAATCAGGAACTAGGGTTTGTAATAATTCACAAAATGACGGAAGTGAAGGCTTTTGTAGCTGAAAGGGACAACAGGGAACTTCTAATCCAGCGGTTTGTAAGCTCTTTTTAATATTGGAACTTCTCATTTTTTAAACAAATTTTACATACAATCACCAGATAAAGATCATATAACACTGGAACTGATGAGATGGAAGCAGTTACACAAGGCTCTGAAGAAAAACAGCTTGAAAACTGCTGGTTAGTAATATTCCCTTCCTTTAAGAGCTGAGATGCCTTCTCCAGGGCCCCACTTAGGGAGAGTGGCAAAGAGCAAACTAAAACTGGTCTTCTACTCTCCCATCCTTTCAAGCAAAACTGCCCTTCCAGCACAGACGGGGACTGGCCTGCAGAACCATGCCTACCCCCGAGTCACGTCAGCACCCACGTGGTAATGCTGGGCGTGTGGTATTAGCTGTAGCCACAGCTGCTGTGACAGTAGCATTAAGAGCAGCAGCAGCAAAGTAACTAACTACAATGATGTTCAAGGTCTCACATGATGTCACTTGCTAGTCGGAGCAACGATGCAAGGTAGACAGGAAAGAGCACCATTATCCTCATTTACAGATGAGGGAACAGGTCTGGTGAGGCTAAGTGGCACACCTCCTCAAGGTTATCTGTACGTAGTAGCAGAGCTGGGTCATCAAGTTCCAAAGCCTGTGCGCTTGTCCCTCTTCGATAACGTTGTCCTCTTTCAAATACCAAACTTTTCCAATTACCCGTATTTCCTGAGAAATAGGAGTGAAAATCCAGCTCGTCTGAGAAGGTAAGCCACTCTGCTTGGCATTCCACTAACAGGCTGAACTGGAGTAGATGCAGATCCTCTACAGCAAGGACCTACAATGGGCTGATCAATGGAAACAGTCTCCTAAAGCATGGAACTGCAAAAGTCATCTATACAGACTTCAAACATTTTAGTTTAGCTTAAAAGCTGTAAAAGTAGATTATTTGCCAATTTTCCAATCCAGACCTAAGCTTTGTCTTTGAATCAGCTGTTTGGAGTTCAAGCCATCTTCCTGCATAAACCACAACCATAGTGTCTATCAGCTGCAATTTCTGATTCCAGTTCCTTTAAAACAGGTGAGACCCAAGGCATTTGCAAAGCAATCTGGATGTAAACTGCTTTTAATCTGTATGATCGTGCCCCAGTCCTTGCAGGTGTCTTACATACGCTTAATTCAATGGCACATTTTTTAGTGTCTTGCTTTCATGGAGTAATCTTACAGTGAGCATTTTGATTACAATTTCATACTTTGTGCCATCATATTTCATCAATGACTTAATGCTTAACTAAATCACACAATAAGAACAAGAACAACCTGTATAAACCTACTGGAAAACAAATGCACCAGACCACATACTAGCACAGAGGCCCAGGGATGGTGGCAGAGAGGTGACAGTGTACTAAAGAGCAGCTTTCTCAGCATGCACATCCAGCAGGCTATACATGCTGTCCCAGTGGTTTACAGTTGATTGAGGGCACTGCCTAATCCCACAGGCTGGTAAGCAGAAGTCTGCCCAAAGAACTTGTCCTGAATTCTAAAGTCGCTGATTTTGGTTATGTTACTTTTCAGATGTGCTGGGAAGTTGTGTCCTTGGTATATCTTCTATTTCTCCAAGCTCTCAAAAAGTGAAGACATTCCCTCAGTTAAAAAAATGAAACATTCTACTTCTCTTCACCCATAATGAATACAGGACCCTTCACCCAGCAGATGCCTGAAGAAATGTCACTGTCCAGAACATCAGGATGAGGAAAACTGACACTGCTTCAGAAATGCACTGTGTAGTGCCTTTCCAAAGCATGCTGAGTTTCGGTGGTTATGCAGTTCTCAACTTCTGGCGTGCCCAGTGGGGTGTGTGAGTTGTAAATGTGAATGCACTTTGAAAACAAATGTAAAATGTGGTATGTTTTGCATTGGGTATTCTTATCCCTTCATCATTTCCAACAACGTCTGTCCTTACTCTCTGCACCACACCCACCACTCTGGGGAATCACTACCAGCTCTGGGCCATCGCTGCTCACATGCTTAGGTTCTCCAGGACTTAAGGGGCAGCAAGAGCCACACTGATGCTGTGTCTCTTTAATCTCACACCTTGTCGACCTCAGGACATCCTAACAGGGACCCAACTGGAAGCTTGGGTGGGCACCCAGCATAGGACACCACAGAGGAAGGAGAAAATGTGTGCCAGAGCTGCGGTCCACAAAAATCCTCTATTACCCTCGAAATGGTCCACTTGAAAAATGGCTATATTTTTTGTATGCCAGCCTCAAAGTCCCTGCTCGAAGAATGTTTGTAACAAAGCTGTATTTCCGCTTTGAGGGCTTCTTGAAGGATGCAATTAGGCAAGAGCTAGCCTTTTCTTCCAGAAACAGCAACGGCTATCCGTCAATCTACTGGCAAGCCACTCATCAAGCTCACTCGACAAAGGGTCAAGGCAGCAAGCCCCCACAATAATGTGGAAACAGAAATATTACAAAGTAAAGGCTTATAAAATAATAAAAATTCTACTTACTCCAGATACCTCCCTGTGCCTTTGGCAAAATACCTTAAGCATTCCACATACGGCGGGCATTGTCTTTATAAGATGGCACCTCATAAAATGGTATTAAATATCACCAACGGGGCTTCATATTTCATCCAGCAGGGTTTAGGCCAGGCATGTTCTATATCACACATTATTAGAATGACATCTGCTTTGCAAGTTGTGTACCCAGGAGCCTACCCGGATCACTCATTTCAGCACTCATTCTCGAGGCTTCTGTGCCTTCATAATGCCTAATATGTTTAACTCATTTTGAACAGAAGTCTAAAGCCTGCCACGGCCCTCTGGCCAAAACTGTAGCTGTCAGACAACGCAGCCAGCTATCATACATTCCTCATTTATCATTAGTGGTGATGCAGTTGTACAGAAAAATGTGCCCACTGTACTGAGAGGCTGTCAATTGCTCCCCCCTATAAAACTCCTCTTCTCAAATAGGGACATTTCTCTGTGGAGGCCTTGCCATTACATTCACTCCTTTTCCCACAACACTGAATTTATAATGCAAAGAAAATGGGGAACATATATTCATCCAAATGGCCTCTCTGCTACAAGATGAATAAGGAGATCATCAATGGCAGCGTCAGTGCAGGGCTGTACGCCATTGGGGGAAATTAATAGAATCAGTCCAGAAAGAGTGAAGAGAGAAAAAGAGAAAGAGGTGAAAAATCACCCACAGGTTTTATGCTGAGGTAGAATCTTGCATAATAAAGGCATGCATCTGAAAGTTGGAACTCTCTTTGGAATTACCATTTTGCCACCTAAGTAGGATGCAGGGCTACAAACCTGCCTTAGGAGGCAAATTCCTCCAACTTTCTGCTCCTTATTTGACCCCTGGCAATGGTTCTTTAGGTCTCTTCCCCTCCCCCTCCTCACCCCATAACTGTGCCTCTGAAATCAGCTTCCAGCCCAGAGGCCACCCAGATTTTTCACTGATATTTACACAAGCTCATGGAAGGTCTCTGCATTTGAAAAAATAGTCAGGTGATACTCCTGATTAACATCATTATTATTGGGTTTATGATTATTACTATTAGGACCATGAAGATCTGCCCTTACCATTTTATTCTTCCTCCATCCACATGACTGCCTCTTCGCAAACATTTTAGCCATCTCTCTTATCATTCTGCTAGGAGAAAGACTGACTCAATTAAATGTATTTGAGATGCCTCCAGACTTATGCCTGTGTCTTAAAAGAGGGAGTGTTAAGAGTAGTTAATGGTAACACCCTTGCTGACTTCACAAGAGGCCTGGCAAATGGATTTATTCCCACGATACCCCTGCCAGACCAGTTATTATCCCCATTTCAGAGATGGGAAAATAGAGTGTCTTGCCTAAGGACATGGTTAGGAGTCAGTCCCAGAAAGAGAGTGAAAGGTTCTGTATCTTTCTCAAATTCTGACCATTTTCTTCCAGCAACAATAAATCTCATCCTCAAAATTAGCAAAATTCAGGGTAGGTAAAGAAAACCAAGAAAAAAATACTCCATTTGGCACATCCTGTATGCACAAAATAGTGGAATGTTCATGAAATGATTTAAGGAATGAAGAGGCAAAGATTTGCTCTCCACCTGCCTCACTTCTCCAGAACCCAATCCTCCCTCTACCCAAAGCATCTCCCCCCAGGGTTGGATGGGCTGGGGCCTTAACACAGGAAGTTAGGGAAGCTAATAAGCAGCCCTTGGCTGAACTCTTGACAGTCTCATTTCCATGACATCCTACCTCTTAGATTCCCCACCTGGTAGAAAGCCATCTCCTTCTGGGATGGGGAAAGTAGCCCGGACCCTCAATGGCCCAGACGAGCTCTGCAGCTAACTGCGCATGGTATTCTCCACTGGATATTCTTTAAGAACCTACCTTTCTGGCTCTGTCACCCAGAGGGCACCCTCTATTTTCTAGTCTCTAGGCCAAGAGTGTCTAAACCATTTTTTCTCATTGCCACAACAGTGTTTCTCCAGTTCCAGGACTGTCTCTCTTCCTCTCTCCCTGTGGTCTCCAGGAGCTCACACATCCTCTTCTCTGCCCCAGCGTTTCTTTAAAACCACCCTTTACTATAAAACACTTGTCCTGAAAACACTTGATGATTAACTGTCCTCTTGGATATAGTCTCAAAATACATTCTCCAGGTTCCCTAATCTTCTTTAATTTTATCTTCCTTTCCTCTAAGTCACCCTTCACCTTTTCTCACCCACATGTACACAGTGATCCAGGGTTACGTATTCAAAGCATGTTCTTCATCTGGTCATCACAGGGAATTTATGGTTTCTTATGGAGCTGTTCTATTGAAGACTTGATCAACTTTAATATTTTTCTTATATCCTTTGGCACTGTTCTTTCCATCTCAAGGCTGGCAACTTAGCATTGCAGCTGAATTGGAGATAAATGGGTCAATTCAATTCAATTCAATTCCAAAAGGGCTGCAGTGCCATGTAATTCATTAAGCACTGGAGATATATAAGATATTGTTGCTCTCCTTAAGGGGCTTATAGTTTAGTTAGAGAGATACAAAGAATGCCTGTGAGCTTGATATATGACACTGCATAGCAATAAAATGGCAACAGTCTAAGAAAATAGTAAGAACAATAAAAGGTCAAAAGAGTGAACTATGTAGACAAGAATGAAAAGGAAGCACTTTATGGAGAACATGCATCTTGTTCTAAACTGGGAAGGCACTGGAGGATCTAAATGACCGGGAGAAGTGCTGAAGAACATTTCAACCAGGAATAACGGGAGGATGAGAGTCTGTGAGTTAACCTCATTGCTGTTAAGTCATTTGAAGAAATAGAAGAGAAGAACCCAGGGCAGTCAAGTTTTTTTTTTTTTTTGCTCATTACCTTAGTCGTGCCTTGGAAGAACTTTCTATTTTTTCCTGCAACCGTCATCTGCCTTCTTAGTTCAACTGCAATTAATTGAAAAACCAAGCAGAAAATGGGCTTTCACTGGGCTGCTGGTGGCTCGGGGAAACATGAACAGTTTTACCAGAATAATCAGCTGTCCACAGTGAGCATGACTCTGCAGTTAACTACACATTTCTAGGGGACAGTGGAGGATGAAAACAGAGGTCTGAGACCCTCCTGATGATAGAGGCTGCCAGGTATCCTCATATAAGTCAGGCACTCTCTTTCTGGCCTCTGGGATGTTCTAGGTGAAGCCATGCCCTGCAACACTGCCACAGCCAGGCTTAGGAAAGAGGTTCAACACCACCTGGATGGCCCTGCATCAACGTCTAACCTCAAGGGAATTGTGAATCATTCTGTTTTAACTATTGTTACCTCCCTCACTGACCCTTCCACTGATCACCCCCACCACCCAGGGCTTTGATATCAGATGTCTGTGCTGTGAAGAAAAAGAAACAATGTTGAGTGTGTACCAATTTTTAACTAGGGGATTACTCCTAAAATTTACTCTTCAGAGCAGCAGTGCCTCTCTGATGGTGGTATTTTAGACACTGTAACAAGTCGGCAAAATGGCTGTTTTCTGTTTGTTGGAGGGTTGGTGGGGAGACTTCGAGCTGCTCTTAACTCACCCCATGTACAAAGCACTCACTCTGCCTAATTATAAATTGAGTCTTATCACAGAATCCATCTTTACATAGAGAAGTAAAGACCTAGAAAAATGTTAAGTTTCATGAAGCCAAGGATTTTATCTGATCACTAAATCTTGGAATCCTAAAGCTATCAGACAGCCAACATTTAGCAACTCACAGACCAGCCTCCTAAGCGCTCCAGGCTAGGCCCTTGGGTAAGTGCTTCAAACCAGTGCTAAGAAATACAAATCATAGACTTTCCCGGCCTCAGAAATCCCTCTGTCTGTCACACAAGCTTTCCCGATTCCTTCCTGACAGTCATTTCAATTTCGATGACATAAGAAAAGGCAGGACGAAACAAAAAGTTGTGGTCTGTGCCACAACTTGGAGGTTCATTTAATGCAGATTTTGATACACAAACTGTTCAGCAACCCCAAGCTGAGGTGTGTTTTTCACATGGAAGGTGAGAGACCAATTAGTAGCTCTAAGTCCTTCAGCAGATGGTTTTCGTATGATATTGGCAGCGCCTGTCCTGTCCTTTGCCATTAAAAAGTCATCTTTTTCCTGATATCTTTCTCTACAAAGGAAGAATATTATGGAGACAGACTGCATAGCCTAGACACCTCTATGAAGTTGAGTTTTCAGCAGGACATGTGGAGCCTGGGAATCTTGTTCTTGAATTATTGGTCAGATCTAGCTCCTAAAAACTGCCTCTAAAATAAAATACAAGGGAAGAATTTCAGGGCAGAGAAATAAAGCTGATAAGATTCTTAGGTTCTGAGCCCTATCCCAACCTGGAATGGTGGACATGCTACAGTTGGCCCACAGTTACCAGCAAGGGATCCTTCCCTTCCGTGGCTTAGAATCACATACTATAAAGGAACTAATGTGGATCTGGAGTTAGAGGACCTTGATTTGAATTCCAACTCTTGTCTTTTACAAGCTGGTGACCTGAATCTCTTTGCTTGAACTCCCAGCCTCAGTTTACTGTCCTGCAAAACTAGACTTACAGGAACTTAGAGAGAGATGAAGATTAAATGAAATTCCAAGTGAAAAATCCTGATGCCTGGCACTTTTACCTTCCCTCAAAACTTCAGGCAGGCAGAGAACCTCACCACACAGGCAAGAACCTGGGGGGAAGTCAGGGCCCAAACTACAGCCTTGTCTGAGTGCCCTTCTCTTTTCAGTCAACGCAGTTGTTAGAGCACTCAGGAGTCTGATAAACGTGGGTTTGATTCTTGGTCCCACCATTTGCTGGGTGTGTAAACCTGGAACAGATACACGATTCTGCACCTCAGTGCCTTCATGTGTAAAAGTGGGCAATACCTACCTTGTTCATGGGACTGATGTGATGATTAAAGGAAGCAGATCACAGAAAGAGCTCAGCAAAGTGTCTAGCCCATGATAAGCATGTCTCTTCCTCCTTCCCCTCTTCTTTCCTGTCCCCCCTTTCCTCCTCTTTTCTTTTCCCTCTTCTTTTCATCTATTCTCCAACATACTCCAAGCTGCTGTCATTTTCAATATCCAGAATGGACTATATCAGGGCCTCTGCTTTCCTCTGCTCAGAGAGGTCAGGGTTCCATGCTTGAGATCAAGAAATAAAGGCCAAAGAAATTCTTAGAACATAGCTAGGGGTTCTGTTTGCCAGGCCCCTGGTCCTGAATTCAAGTCCTTTCTCTTTTGCTGGCCCCAGTTTCTTTGTCTATAAAGTGATAGGATAAATCGGAATCTCCTGAACATTAACAGACTAAATCTCCTAGCTGAGATCTCACCTGCCTATTCATGGAGTCTCCTGAAATTTCCCTTCCTCTCTGGCCATCACAACACTAGCCAGGGGTCAAATTCTAATTCAAATGACTTGCACTACTTCCAAAATGTTAACAAAGTAAATGCACAAATGCACGTTGAGATTGAACTGCTCAAACAGGATTTATTAGGAACATACTCAGGTCCCCAAGATTTTGTAAAGTTTATCCTGATTGGTTAAGGTCTTCTGAATTCTGATGTTCTCACAGTGCAGGTAACACAATTTAATATGTAGTCTGTCCATCAGCTTCTTTAAGACAAAAACTGCCTTATTTACTATTAAACCTTTCTGCCTAGTCCAGTACATGGCTACCGAAAATTTGCATGATTAAGTGACTGAAGGATTTATCTTACAGGAAAATACTGGCTAATGACTATGTAATAAATCAGTTGAGGCCAAGGATTTTCAACGTTTTTTGTATTCTGTACTGCATCTAGCACTGGGTACAAAATGTAGTAGGTGCTCAGATGGTGGTGGCGGCCCATATATTACAAACTTTGCCTCTGTATTTTTGATGGAATTCTTCTAGACAACCATGTTCAACAAAAGCCCAGCGTTAGAACTGCTCCTAAGACTGACACGACAGGGGCCATCAGTTTGAATGGCTCTACAAAATGTTATAGAAAATGACCTAAGGCCCATAGCATATAAACAAGCAGCCCAGAAACCCCTTGTCCTTACCACCACTAAGAAAGTCTCCTCCATCCTTAGCACACATATTCCACCCTTTGATGACCAGCCTCCTTCAAGGACTTCCCTGGCATTCAGCATCCTTTTCCTTATAAAATGTTAGAGATTTGGGGGTTCGGGGAGGGAGGATAGCAATGCACTTTTTGCCTTGAGCCTCAAGGGACAGTTCAAAATCTCTAGGGATGGTTCTGATCACAGTTGTCTCCTTCCCCCTCTCCTTCCCTTACTCTTCCCCCATATTCCTCTTCCTCCTCCTTTTTATCTCAGCATTGGCACTCTTCCCCCAACATACTCTACAAAAAGCCTTCCTGCTCCTAAGTTTGAGCAATTAGTGAAGGGCCCCCACCAGTAAGATGGCAAACTTCCGGCTTCTCTTCCGGGTCCTCAGTTCCCGACGGTGCCACCTAAAGACCAATCACCTCTCTCCCCACTCCCACTCCCAGCACCTAGCCAATAGCCACCAGCCCCGTAGAAGTAACACCACAATCACCGCATGCCCCTTCCTATATAACCCAGCACCTTTCCCCAATAAAGCGGAATTCTCCGGTGAATTGCTGCTGTGTGTCGCTCCTTTCCTTTCATTGGTGCCGAAACCCGGGAGACGGGACACCCCAAGTGGGCCCCGTCTTCCCCTGACACCAGCAGCAGCTTGCCCTCATCCTCTTTTTCCGGCGCTGGCTCCTCACACTCACCACTCCTCTCTGGCCTTTAGGTAAGTTTTCCCCCAGAGTGGGCCACTCTTCCCCGAGCTATCGCAGTGCCATTGACCGTGATCGTCCAGCAAGGCCCTGACGCTCGGGGATGAAGAAAGAACTCTCCCTGCCTCTGGCCTTCATGGCTGCAGCAGACCCTCAGGCCCCCCTTCAACAGCCATAAACGAGGTGACTCCTTTGTGGATGAGAACGCTCCCTTTTCCACTCCTTCCGTTTTACCTGCCGAAATCCGTTCCTTCCGCCGAAAACTCCTAGTACTAGGTACCTCGGACTCTGGCACTCTGCCTTCTTAGAGAAGTCTGGGTGACGACCCACACTTCCTAAGAAACCGACTCGTATACGAGTTTCCGCAGACCCCCAAGGATCATCGGGGATGCCCTTTGTCTCCTTGCGGTCTGCTCCCAGTCCGAGGGTCTCCGTTCGTCTTCCCCTGTTTGTCTCCTTCTCTGTCCTTTAGCCATGGGAGCCTCCTCATCCCTCCCTGGAAGTTCACCTCTTGAATGCCTGCTCAAGTATCTAACTACCCTCTCCCTGACATCTGATATAAAACCAAAACTTCTCCGCAAATACTGCTCCCAAGATTGGCTGACATACCCCCTAGACAATAACAACCAATGGCCCGCAGGGGGAACTCTTGATCCTAACATCACTCGCGATCTCTTTAACTACTGCCAGCGCCTGAAAAAATGGAAGGAGATTCCCTATACCGAAGCTTTCCGCCTCCTCCCCCGCCTCCCCCCAAGTTCTCCTAGCCTGCAAGCCGTCTCCCCCGCAGAAGCCTCCCGTTCACTCCCTTCCCCCTCCTCTCCTACAACAGCCCCTCCCCCTTCCTCCACCACCATCTCCTCCCCCACCTCACCCCCCTGCAGATCAAGCCTGAGCCTTTCAGCCCCCCTCTAACTAAGTTCCAAGAGCCTCCTCTGTCTTTGCCCCCATCACCTGTTTCTCCCCCACAGACTGAGCCAGAACCCTTCAGTCCTCCTCAGACTCAGTCCCGAGGGCCTCCCAAAATTATCGCCCCCCACTCCGAGAAGTAGCAAGATCTGAAAGCATCATGAGCGTGCACGTCCCTTTCTCCTTAAGACATTTAGCCCAACTTGAGAAACGCCTAAGTTCCTTTTCCACTGATCCCACAACATATATCAGAGAGTTTCAATAGACCCTCCAGTCATACAGCCTCACACATCATGACATTTTCATGCTCCTGGCCAATACCCTCCTTCCTGAAGAGCATAGATGAGTTTGAGACTTCGCCCAAATGCACGCCACCTAAACCCACAGGACTGACCCCACCTATCCCTCTGGCCCCACCGCTGTCCCCGAACAAGACCCACACTGAGATTATAACACCACTGTGAGTATCCGCTCTCAAGATATCTTCGCCTGCTGCTTAATAGCAAGTCTGAAAAAAAAAAAGCTCGTAAATAATCAATTTTCAAAAGCTCCCTCCGAGTTCTTAGACAGGCTCACCCAAGCCCTATTACAGTATACCAGCCTGGACCCAGAAACGCCTGATGGAAGACATGTCCTTATGACATACTTCCTAGCTCAAAGCTACCCCGACATTAAAGCTAAACTCAAAAAGTTAGAACAGGGCCCCGCTACCCCACAGACTGAGATCCTAACAGTGGCCTTTAAAGTCTTCCATAACAGGGAGGAGGAGAAGGAATGCCGTAAACAAAAGGCTGATCAGGCCAATTTCCAAATGTTAGCCCAGCTGATAAAACCACAACCTGGGCACTCTTCTACAAACAAGCCCCCCACAGGAGCTTGTTTCAACTGCGGACAAGAAGGACATTGGTCAAGGGCATGCCCCTCCCCCAGATCTCCTACCACCCCATGCCCCAGATGCCACAAAAAGGGCCACTGGGGGTCTGATTGCCCAGCCACCCGAAGGGGAGGCTGGACGAACAACCCCCATCCTGAGCCCGCCGTAGTGGGGCTGGCAGAAGATTGATGGGGCCTGAGAGCTTCTCGCCCAACCATTTCCATCACCAAACAGGAGCCCAGCGTTACTTCAGTAATAGACGGTCGCCCCATCTCCTTCCTCCTAGATACAGGAGCCACCTTCTCAGTCTTGCGGGAATACCGGGGCCCTACCACGCCTGCCATTACTCCTATAGTCGGGGTAGGAGGTAAACAGATTTTCCCATTAAACCCCCCCCCCTTTTTATGCACAATCCAGGACAATCCCATACCTTTCTCCCACTCCTTCCTGGTTATGCCCCAGTGTCCCATCCCCTTACTAAGACGGGACATCCTTTCTCTCCTCCATGTTTCCATAACTATATCCACTCCCACAGCCCCCAGTACTCCCTTTCTAATGGCCCTCATAGCCGACGACCCCCTCTACCCAATGAAAGCTCCAGTTCCACCCTCATACACCCTATAAATCCCAAAGTTTGGGACATTACAAGCCCCTCCATGGCTCTATGTCCTCCTGCCTCTATCAAACTATGTGACCCTTCTCAGTATATCTGTCAGGCCCAATACCCCCAAACCACTTCAGCCCTCATAGGCCTCCAACCCATCATCCAAAACCTCTTAAACAAAAATTACCTCGGACCCACTCACTCCCTGTTTAATACCCCCATATTAAAAAAACCAACGAATCTTTTAAAAAAAACTGTTAAAAAAAACTGTTAAAAAAAACCAACGAATCTTTCCACCTAGTCCAAGACCTTCGCCTCATCAACATGGCCGTTGTCCCTTTCCATCCCTTAGTCCCAAATCCATACACCCTTTTATCGCAGATCCCTGCCTTGGCCTCCCACTTCTCAGTCCTAGATCTCAAGGACGCATTTTTTTCTATCCCTCTGGACCCCTCCTCCCAAGATTTCTTCGCCTTCACCTGAACAGACCCATACACAAGACATTCTGAACAACTCACTTGGACAGTTTTGCCACAAGGCTTCCAATATAGTCCCCATATTTTTGGACAAGTCCTAGCTCAAGACCTCAAACAGTTTCATCATAATCACTCTGAGTCCACCTTATTACAATACGTAGACGATCTTCTACTCTGCAGTCCCTTGTGGGAACAGTCTCAACTTGACACTGCCTCCCTACTTAACCTTCTAGCTTCCAGAGGTTACCAGGTATCCCCGCCCAAAGCTCAAATCTCTTCCCCTTCTGTCACTTACCTTGGATTCCTTCTATCTCAACAAAGAAAGTCCATTACCTTAGACAGAAAACGACTCCTCTCTGACCTGCCCGTTCCCAAAACCAAGACAGAAATCCTTTCCTTTCTGGGCCTGGCTGGGTATTTTAGAGCATGGATCCCTAACTTTTCCCTGTTAGCAAGACCCCTATATGACCTCAGCAAGGGCCCCCCCGAAGAACCATTATCATCCTCACCCCAACACTCCTTCATTAAGCTCCATCAAGCCCTTGTAGAAGCTCCAGCTCTCCATCTCCCTGATTTGTCGAAACCCTTCTCATTATACATTCATGAGAAGTCCAGTCAAGCTCTAGGAGTCTTAGGCCAATATTATGGCCCATCCTTTGCCCCAGTAGCTTATCTCTCCAAGCAATTAGACCCCACAGTTCGGGGATGGGCCCCCTGCCTACGGGCATTAGCCGCTGGACAGCTCTTGCAGAAGGAAGCTCATAAACTGACATTCGGGGCGCCCCTTACCATTCTGTCCCCACACCACCTAAAAGATCTCTTAACCTACAAAAGTTTACAGACTCTCCCTCCCTCCAGACTCCTGACCTTACTGTCCTCTTTCCTCCAAAATCCAGACATTTATTTCCTCCCCTGCCAGCCCCTGAATCCTGCCACTCTTCTTCCTCTACCCTACGCTCCTCATACTCCCTCGCATGATTGCCTGGAAGCCCTTCACAACTTCCTTCCATGCCATTCCACGATCTCCGAAGGAGCCCTCTCACATTCCGACCTCATCTGGTTTACTGATGGGTCCTCCTTTAAACATGAGAGCACCCACTATGCAAGATATGCAGTAGTCTCTCTCGAAGACGTCATTGAGGCACAAGCCCTGCCCCCTGGTACAACCAATCAACAGGCTGAACTCATTGCAGCCACCAGAGCTTGCACTCTGGCCCGGGACACGTCTCTCACACTGTACACTGACTCCAAGTACGTATTCCATATTCTCTTGTCTCATGCGGCAGTATGGCAAGAACGAGGCCTCCTCACCACAAAAGGAAATTCTGTAACTAATTCAGCCTTAATTACTAAACTTCTAGAGGCCTCACAACTCCCACACCGACTAGGCATAGTCCACTGCAAATCACATGAGAAAGATGACTCCCCCATTGCAAGAGGTAACAACAAAGCCGACAGAGTAGCCCCAGTCAGTTGCCTTATCAGAAGACACACCAGACAACAATCCATCTGCCCTTGCAGTTTTAGCCTTATCACAAGACACCCTCTGTTCCCAGGACAAAGAGTCTCTCTTCTGCTTCTTACACGATCTGTTCCATTCCAGCCCCCAATCCTTGACCCATTTTTTACAATCCTTTTTTTCTCTCTCTCCTGAAGACAAAACCCTCCTTAACGAAATCACCTGCAAGTGCACAATCTGCCAACACACTAACCCTAATACCCCCCTCAAAGCCCGACCCTTCCCGGCTCATCAAGCACGGGGTAATGTCCCCGCCACAGATTGGCAAATAGACTTCACTAACATGCCCCCTGTATGGCGTACCAGATACCTACTCATGATAGTAGATACATTTTCAGGATGGGTCGAAGCTTTCCCCACCACTAACAAACGAGTGTCCGCAGTTGCCTCTATCCTCCTCACCCAGATCTTTCCTAGGTTCGGGATGCCCACTTCCCTCCAATCAGATAACGGCCCTGAGTTCACTGCCCAAATTATCCAGAACCTCTCCAAGTCGCCCTCGCTCCCCTGGCATTTACATTGTCCTTATCGACCACAAGCTTCGGGAAAAGTAGAAAGAACCAAGAGAACTCTAAAGGACATCCTGACCAAACTATCTCTAGAACTACACCTTGACTGGGTCCGCTTACTTCCCTTAGCTCTACTCCGCATTCGGGCCCTCCCAAAGAAACCTTCCTTCTTGTCGCCCTTTGAGATCATGTACGGCCGCCCGATTCTACTCCCGGAGCTCCCTTCCCACAAAGGACCAATACCTTCCAATATAGCCCTTCCGCTACTCTCTCTTCTCCACACTGAATTGTGGAAATATCAAGATTGGCTCCTTCCTGATCCATCTGCCTCCCAAAATCCTCCTGTCTTACAGCCCGGCCAACTAGTGTTTTATAAGCCGCCAGAGGACCGGCCTTCTCTCACCCCGAAATGGGAAGGTCCACACCCAGTTATTCTCTGCACCCTCTCGGCTGCCAAGCTCTTACTGCCTGATAACTCTGTCACCACTTGGATTCATATCTCCAGGTTGAAACCAAGTACCCAAGACCCACCTTCTCTGGACACCCAAGACCCATCAGTCACAATCCAGAGTCCTTCGGATACAGCCCAAGACGCTGTCTACTCTACCACGCCTCATCCCTCTGATCCCTTGAAACTCCAAAATCCCGTTCACCCCCTTTCCTTCCATACCCGAATCATGACTTTTTCCTCCTTTACCACTCTCTTGCTTTTTCTCCTCATTCCTATTGTCTTCCCCGCCACCCCAGCCTCCTTTGTATGACGATTCAAAGTAAGACAGACTTACACACAGCATCAAACAAAAGTTACTGCCTCACTGCCACATCAGACTGCCCTCTGAAGGGCTGCTCCGAGCCTTTATACCTCCACTTTCCTCCCTCCACCGAAGTGTTCACTAGCAGCTACCTTTATTCTCCCTCCCTCTGCTTCCTCTATGACCAAAGACAAGCCTATTGCAAGCGATGGCAAGACACCTATGGGGGATGTCCCTACTGGTCTTGTGCCATTCACTACATGAGTAACTCCCAGTACCCACAGTATTACTCCTCCAACCGTTTCATGAAATACCCCAACGGCTCATTCTCCTTATCGATCCCAGATCCCTGGGACACTCGATGGGCCGCTGGGGTCACAGCCTCAGTTTACTATGAGGAGTCCTCGACCCCCCATGGTACCCTTCATATCTCTCAAGAGTATGTTCCCTCTCACTCCCAGATCTCTCAAGTTGCATCAGATATCAGACATTCCGAAAAAGTCATTATCCAAACTCTTGACGGCACTTCTTCATCTTCTTATTCCTCCTACTCTTGGTTACAGCTTGTTCAAGACACCACCATCTTTCTCAATCACACCCTCAGCACCGCCAATTGTTTCCTGTGTGCATCACTACAGCGCCCATTGCTGGCCGCCGTGCCCCTTAATATTTCCAACTACTCCTTCCATGCAGAAGGACCACCCCTCCGCCCCCTGGCAGACATACCCCTATGGGAACCAAAATACGCAGATAATCTCACCATCCACCACTGTGTAGGCCCAGCTCCACCCCCCTCCAACGCATTTCACTGCCTCTCTATCTACACCTCTACCTCCAGCTCTAAGACTTTCACTCAACCAGGACACTTCTTTTAGTGCAATGGCATTCTTTTCAACTCACTGCCTCCCAACTCCGATATACCCTGCATTCTCATCACCCTAATCCCACAGCTTACACTTTACAACATGGCAGAATTCCTTGAGCTCCAGCCTCCCTTGCCCTCGCACACAAAAAGGGCTGCTTTCCTTCCCATCATGGTCAGTATCTCTTTGACCACCTCAGCCATTGGTCCAGGGTTTTCGAAAAGAGCCTTGAGTCACTCTCTATGGGCAATTAGAAATCTCAACGACAAACTTGAAAGAGCCCTGACATCCACTGCCGATTCCCTGGCCTCTCTCCAAAGACAGGTCACTTCGCTAGCTAAGGTCACCCTTCAAAACCAGCGGGCCTTAGATCTGCTTACAGCCGAGAAGGGCGGCACCTGAGTCTTCCTTCGGGAAGAGTGCTGCTATTACATCAACGAATCCGGCATTGTAGAAACTGACATTACCAAACTCACCGACCTTGCCTCCAGCCTCCACTCTTCTTCCAATTCCAACCCATTCTCTTCAATACTAACAAACCCCCTCCTTACCTGGCTCTGGCCCATTGCAGGCCCCATAATAATCATTCTTCTCCCCTGTCTCTTCTTACCCTGTATAATGAAGTTCATCAAATCCCAAGTCAGAAAAATCTCTAATCAAACTTTCAACCAGCTTTTACTCAGGAACTATCAGCTTCTGGCCACAGAAGATCCCTCACCCTCACGTGACCTCCTCCCCACACGCTGAGATGGACCCCTCTCTCCGCTGGAAACTGTTCCTGAAAACAATGGCCGCAGACGCCTGGCTTCTGGCACCCGTATCCTCTTGGCACCATTAGAATCAACAAGTCCTCGACCTATAGTCACAAGGAACCTTCATTGATTTCCAACCTGAAGAAGTCCACATCTACTCGTCCTTACTGTGGGGAGTCCTATCAACCCTTTCCCCCCAATCCTCAAGCCCTCACTCCCTTCTCCGCCCCCGTTTAGCAGGAAGCAGTCAGAGAGAAAGCAACGTCCACAACCCCATAGAGGAGAAAGGGGGGAATGAAGGGCCCCCACCAGTAAGATGGTGAACTTCCAGCTTCTCTTCCGGGTCCTCAGTTCCCGACGGTGCCACCTAAAGACCAATCACCTCTCTCCCCACTCCCACTCCCAGCACCTAGCCAATAGCCACCAGCCCTGTAGAAGTGACACCACAATCACCCCATGCCCCTTCCTATATAACCCAGCACCTTTCCCCAATAAAGCGGAATTCTCCGGTGAATTGCTGCTGTGTGTCGCTCCTTTCCTTTCAATTAGCTCATTCAAAATATCTTGGCCCTTGCTGGAGCAGGGGTGAGGGCAGAGGATGAAATACCCGCTCTGCTTATTCTTGACCTGCAAGACGAGCCTACCTTTTTGTCTTTGAAGGAGGCCTCAGAGACTCAGTAACTCTCTGGTGAGCAGTGAGATCCTGTGACACCCAAGTTCCTGCTGCCTGATTAAATACTGAGGAAGCAAGTCCATGGATTGACTTGCCCTCAGTAAAATTAGGTTTGAAATAAAACCCCTGGAGGGCCACACCCCCTAGTCGGCTGGCGGCCACTCCCTATAGGGCCGGACAAATAGAATTACTGAGTGATCCCACAGAAGGAAAACAGGCAAGGGAAAGCCCTGCAAGCGTGTCTCTGCACATCTACTAAAAATCAGCTGGGCACTCAAGGGGTTAAACGAGGATCAGCAGGCCAGGGGGCCAGCTCTGCCTGCGGCTACCAGTCAAGTCTGTCGCTGAGGGCTGCACACACAGCTTGTACTTTCAACTCAGCACGGTAATTTTTAAAGAAAGAATCACTCCAAGTTTACAGTGGCATCAAACTGATTATTCGGAAGTGTGATTGCTGCCCCAGTTAACTAATCAATACTTTATCTTTAAGGGTAGGGACAGAGAAAGAATATATGAGCAGATCAATAAACAAGTGAGTTCCATTTCTTTTTTTCTTTCTTACAGATCCTGTTTTCTTCAGTAAATTTAATCCTATAAAATAATAAATGATTCCTATGAGCTTTTTTCTGTAAGTATTGATGAGAGCTATATTCCTTTGAATATACACATACACAGATACCTTTACTGAATACCTACTAAGTGCCAAGTACTGTCCCGAAATCTTTCACACAGTCTCTCATTTTGTGGGAATTGTTTCATTTTCATAGGAGGCTGAAGTAAAAGAGTTGACTTCTTAAGGCTGCTCCTAAATTTCAATTTTTTCACTATGATGAGGCCATTTCTCATAATCTTCACCCACGGCTGATAATTTTCAAAGAATTTATTTGCCACATTTCTGCCTATTATTAAGCTCAAAGGTGTGCCAAGAAAAATCACATTAAACAGCACTTGTCATTGTTGGCCCCACTTCATCCTGGCATCAAGCTAGACACACACACAGCAATTCAGCGAGGTGCCAGCAGTCCTACCTGCTAGAATATTAAGATCAAAACATAGCAATGAAGTCGAAGCTTGAGGTGGAAATCCCTCAGTGGCATTTCAGTCTCTCCAGCCATACAGCCATCCACCCATCCATCCATTTGACAAATACCAGTTGAATGCCTGCCATGTGCCATCCCTGACTTCAACGAACTTGCTCTCTAAGGCAGGAGAAAGAAATAATCAAAACTAATACAATTCAAGGAACACTGAGGAAAAGTTCTGAAGGGAGTACAGACAGTGTTGATTCTGAGAAGACAGGGAAAAGCTTCATAAAACCTCAACAGTCTTAAAGCTTCCAAACAGCACTTACAGTTATGCTCCCAATTATAAAAGCATTACATGTTCAATATTCAATAGGTAGGACTCTCTTGTCCCCTCCTAGTGTGAGCTGGGAGCTTTGTCCTTTCACTGTATCTCTAAATAAAAGCCTGTACCTTGCTCTCCTAAAAAAAAAAATTCAATAGGTAATATTTGAATAACTCGAAAGTAGACCATATCTGACAATACAGAGAAGCATAAAAGATAAAAATCACCCTTAATTTGACCTTCATTTCTTCTTCTACTAAAGTGTATAAAACAAAAATTGTAGGTCCCTTAGTCCCTGCTTCCAATCCTGGGTTCCAGGGTGGACAGTGTGGTGCAGATGCTTTAAAATCTATAACTTGCTCTTACACAAATAATGCACTCCACCTCCCTGCCAACACATGCACAGAGATTAAGACAATTAGCTCTGAAGTCCAACCGGCTGGTTTCAGGTCTTAGCTCAACCACCAACTAGCTGTATGACCTTAGGGCTAGTTACTTAACTTCTCTCTGTGTTACCTTTCTAATATGTAAAGTACAGATAGTAAAAGTACATATTCTAGGTCTGCTTTAAGAATTAAGTGAGAAAATGAGTATCAACAGGTCCTGGCATATAGTAAGTACTCAATAAATACAAAAATATTTATGTTCAATAAATATTATATGGTATATAAATATAAATATGGGCCTAGACCTTGATTTTAAAAAGTAAAATCAAGCTCCTTTGGAGAGTCTGAAGAAAGTCAAGAAGCTTCTTCTCCATGCAGTTCACACACACACACAAAACCCTGCATTTAATTGGAGAGTCTCCACAGGCAGCAGCGGTGCCCACGCACTGAGCACGTCAAGGCTCGGTTACCCGGAAGTCTGCATCCCTGCTCTGGGGCTTTTGGGCAACCTTGGAATTTAGTGCTCACAGAACTTGAAACTACAGTATAGATTGGATTAACCCAAAACGTGGCCAATTTAAAATGTTCACCTTTAGGCCATGGAAATTTGCTTTGGAAAAGCAAGGCCATTCCTGGAAAACATTCTGCCCAATACAGACATAGGGCAAGTCACAAATGTGAGCCACATAAGTAAGTTTAAGTTTTCCGATAGCCATGTAATAGAAGTAAAAAGAAATAGGGGAAATTAATTTTAATAATGCATTTCTGTAATCCAGTATATCCAAAATATAATTATTTCAATCTGTAATCAATATAAAATTTAATGATTTTTTTCATACTAAGTCTTCGAAATCTAGAGTGTGTTTTATATTTATATTGCATCTCAATTCAGATTAGTCACATTTCAAGGGCTCAACAGTCACATGTGGCTGGCAGCTATCACACTGGACAGCACAGTTTTAAATCATTTCTTTACATTTCCTTTTCTCTAAATACATTTTCCTCCCAGAACCTAAATTCCTCCCACTTTAACTAGGCATCACTAAAAAACTTATTCTTATTCTACCTAACTCTCTTCTTAGACCTTCTCACTATAGTAAGAATGAAAAACAGTAGGTTTTCTCTCCATGGAACATTATACTTCAAGCTTGGCATCCCACTGCAGAACAGAAAATGTTAAACCAGCAGGGAAAAAATTCAAATATCAGTGAAGAAGAGAGAAATATTTCTTTCAAAGCAAGAGGTTTGCTGGCTGCTCTCTGTCCCACTAGCAGGAAATTCTAAGTGGGCACTGTTTACATGCACAGTTTTCTCAACTTTAGTGTAAAAGCTTGAGAAAACAGCAAAGGTTCCCAGCAATCCAAGGAATCCTAAAATACCAGAATACCAGGCTTGCTCTGTCTATCCATGTCATCTTACAATTGGGGAAAATGTAATTTTTTTCCTCAGAAATATTGTCTATGAATAAATACTACATTCCCAGAATAAAGTTTGGAAGGAACATGAGCAACATGATAACATTACTCCATCCACATGCCTAAAAAATTAATAGGACTTTACCCTGAAAAAAAAAAAAGCTTTAAATGCAACTTTTTATTGAATTGAGGGATAAATATTAACAATTAAATATAAAGAAAGGAAAAATAAAATAGCTTCTCAAAGTGTTTCTTATTTCTAATTGTAGAAATAACAGCATTACTTGCTACATCTACAGACTCATCCTATGGCCACACGCCACTGAACGGCATTAGATTTGCAGGGGCTTAGAGACCAAGAGACTCAGGGAGCCTGGCTCAAGTTCAGAACCCTAGAAACTCTCCATTCTTTCCTTCCAAAAAAGAGAAAGACATGCTTAGTAGTGACACAATTTCAGCTATAAGCAGCAGCCTTCTAATTAAAAATAAACCAAGTCCATTATTTCTATTTACAGCTTTTCCACAATTTAGCAGCAATGTGAAGAGAGAAAGAGAGATGCTAGAAGCATATGTTTAAACATCCCAAATGCTTTTGGAGAGCATCATTAGAGTAAACATCCTGTGAATGTTTTTCTTTACCTTCAAGGCCCATCTTCAAAGCACTTCCCAAGCCCTGAGAGGGCAGCACTTGCAGCATGAACACATCTACCCTCAGAAGGAATGGTCCAGAAAAGACATGGCTGCCGTTAAATTAGTAACTAGAAAGAGCCATGCTTTTGACTCCAGACATTCCCTCTGCAGTATCCTTTCATTTTTTCCATGGATACTAGAAAATGGTGAGGGGACGGGAAGATGGGCAAAAGGGAGAGGGGACTGGGAAAAACGAAATCCCAGAGGGCTTTCTGGGTGGAGATGCTGGTTGGTTTTCAGCATGAAAAATACTCAATATTTGCTGAATGACTTCCAAAAGCCAATGGCCTTTTTCCAGACATTTTGAATCCATGTGGTGGTGTCATGGGATACATATGGCCATATGGCTGAGCTTCTCAATCTCAGCACTCCTGACACTTTGAGCCAGATTACTGTTGTGGGGGCTGTCCTGTGCACTGTAGGATGTTAGCACCATCCCTGGCCTCTACCCACTAGGTGCCAGCAGCACCCCCACCCCACATCTCCCCAGCGGAAACAACCAAAAACATCTCCAGACATGCCAAATATCCCCAGGGGGCAAATCACCCCCAGCTGAAAACCACTGATGTGGGCATACCGTAAGTCCTCATCCATTCATTTATTCAACAAATCTGACTCATATATTTAGCCATTCTTCTGTTTGGAACACTGACGGGTGTACTGGCCCCCACCCTCAAGGAGTTCCCAGTTTAGTGTCAGAACGTTCAAAATGATAGGACATTGAAAGTGATAAGAGATTATAGGCTGACTACTATAAAATGGGTATGTACTCCTTTTTAAGGACATTTAGAAAGTGTACCTTTAACTGTAACAAAGATTACACATTTAGAAAAGTTCTCAAAGAAAAGCCTATTAAAATGTAGTGAGTTTTTGCTCTGCTAGTAGGTTACATATTAAAGATGAATTTGAAGGCTCTCAGAGAAGCAGCAAGTCTGGCCCCTATACATCTTTGCTGACTTCATAAAAAACAAGGGTGCCGCTTTGTGACCCATGCAGGTCTACGAGAAGATTGTGTAACATGCAGTATGCCTCTGATCCAAATAAACTCCTGGATTATTAAAAGGATGTTTTTTCCCTCTAGAGGTCAAGGTGAGTCACTGGAGCTTTTTCCCTGTTATTAACCAAGCACTAGAGGTACAAGGCTTAGATATTAAAAGGCATTAGACAAGGCATCATGGCCATCTAGTTTAGAGCAAATGCAAAACTTGAAGGGGAAGCCGCATTACTTACAAAGCAAGCAAATGGCCTGAGATATCAGAAGCCAAGTATACAGACCCACTCAAATTTCAGTGGGCAACTGACAAGGAGGTATATAGCCAGTCTCCCAAGTACCTAAGGCCAGTCTCTCCCCAGTGTGATTCTACACAGAAATAAATACACAACCACTGACTTACCCTGACCCAGAACTGCCAACAAATCTATGAATTTTTTTCAATAACCTAGTTGTTTATTTTCACCAAGAAGAATGGCATTTGTACAATAAAACAGTCCCCCTTTCAAGCTCTATGGCCACCCCCACTCCTGAGAAGCAAAATAACCCACCTTGCCCACTCACGAAAAGGTTGCTGGCCTCAGTGGAAACCAATCAGAATATTTACTTGGATCGGAATCAAGTTCAAGAAGTATATAAACCTCATGAACCCATGAAAACACCCCAAAGTGGGAATCAGACTGTCTCCGTAGCTTTCAGATGAATTTTAACGTAGATTAAGCTAGCACAAAGAGCACAAGGAAGGGTGGCGATCACTGTTTTAGGCTGAAATGAGCCCCTGTCTTTATGACACCACCGGTTAATGGCGTTGCACTTCAACACAGTTATTTCTGCCACATGTAAAATTTTCTCAGACCAGAGACCATTAACTAACTGACTGTACTTATCACATCAATTTTTTTTCCCCATTCCTACTAAGACAAGCCCTAAATATCCAGAAAAGGAGGTTGATGGTACTGGGACAAATGATGCTTGTAAATAGGACAACATTGCTGCTGCCAGGACAGACAGACACTGAGGAGTACTTCTAAGATTCTCTATATGGAACTCCAGCAGGACAGACAGACCAGTACTGGCCTGGGTTTCCATGGAGCGCCCTCTGTTGTTTTATCAGTAGCACCCACCTAACAGGCCAAGAAGCCTGGGGGGAATGACTTCTCATGAATTGTTCCATCAGCTTCCTGAGAACACTCTTCTTTTTGATTCATATTCCACAGGTGGCCCAGACATGGACAATGACCCTGGACAGATTCTAAAGTTGGCCCCCTTGCGATTTATTTTCTTCCATGATGCAGTCAAAGGCTCAGCATTCCCTGACGGCCTTCCTTAATGTGAACCACTTAACAGTGTTAGGCATTTCCACACACTGGAATTTTGAGTGAGGAGCTTAGAGAGTAAGCCAAAAGGATCACTAATGGTGAAATTTTTTTGATGGCAGTGGGCAGGGAAGGTGTGCCTAGTTGAACCACATTATACCTGAAGCTGCCATTAGTGACCACTGCTGGAGGTCCACCTGCCAATGTGTGTAAGAATGGCTGTCTGCCAAATAGCCCTGCTCCACCTCCACATCGCATAGTGTTCACCAGCAAGCTGGTGCCCACCCAGAGGCCATATTTCACAGACCCCCTTTCATCAGGTGGGGTATGAAGGTAGGGTCTCCAGGTGGTCCTACCAAGCAGAAAGGTAATAACTTCAGTTTTGTGTCTTTGAAACTGCTCCTTCCCCGGTCTGCTGGCTGGTTATAGAGGACTCCAAGGCCCAAAGGGATAGCAAAACCGCAACACGGAGTAAAGCTTCCTGACAACCAGGAACACCTACATAGGATTTACATCTAGTGAAAAATACACTTCCAGTGTTCAGCCACTGAAATCTGGGGAGTTATTTGTTATAGCAGCCAACCTGGTATTAGCCTAACTCATATACCAAGTCAATAGAATATGAAAGAAAGGAGGAAAAAGAACCTATTTTTGTATCTACTAATATTTATTAGGTATCAAGGTCTATAATACTTAGCTACTCTGTCTTTGTGCTTTCATGCAACTTCTCTGGTATCATTCAAATTCACTTCCATTTATCAAACTTTTACAGAATGCCTAGTGAACTAGACCTGAAATCAGCCCTACAAGGCACCCCATGCCCTTTGACCTTTTGAATAATTTAATTCAACCATTATCTGTTGAGCATCAGTTATGTGCCAGGCAACATGATAGACCTGGTGATACAAACACAGTCCTCTCCCTCAAGGAGCCCATTCAGCTTCCATTTCCAGCCTCATTCTACCACTCTTGCCACAAGAAAAAGAGGATATGGCATGTTTTGACTCACACAGAAAGTAGAAAAGCATATGCAAAAAATCTTCTGATATCTGGGCAAATTTAGTGACATGGATACTTGCAGATCTATAGTTTGTGTCACATTCATATTTACATATGATCTCAGCTCTCTTGCTTAGTGGTTGCTATTCTCCTAGTCATTTCTATCCTTTTATAGAAGTAACTGATTGCAGATACTATTTTTTAAATGTGAACTAAAGTTTCCATGCAGTACTAATCCAGATTCATCAGGAGTCTGGGTGTTAGTCTGTATTTGTCTCTGTAGCCTCCTCCCACTGCACTGCTGCCCTGCATAGTAAGATGGCTTCATCTAATTCCATCTTCCACCAGATGATCCTGCTCCTTGGTTGGCCAGTTTCTGGCTGTGTATCAGACAGCTTAGCCACTAGGTCCTGCTTCATGGTAAAACCTTAGAGAATTTTACTCTTATAGATGCATGGTCCAGAAGAGTCCAGGCAAATTATAAGAACCCACCATATTTATGTGGAATGAAGGAATGAAGGAATGAGAGATGGGTACCTTATGTTATTAGCATGACCACTCAGAGATTTGGTTTCCCCTTGGGGCATGTACTGGCCAATCACTGTTCTCAGGGAGAATATTTTGCTAAGGATATTAAGATTGAATGAACTAGTGAAGCCCAAGGATGACAAATAGGTCTACTCTGGCATGCTGACTTTGAACAATCAATAGGAGTTCCCTGGAACACAGCATGAGAGGATTCAGAGGCTTAATGGAAGATGACTATTTCATCTATTGGTACGAATAGCATGGATATGTTAGAGAGGTGTAACGAAGTGCAAGCCAGGCAACCCAGTTCCTGCCACAATCGCTAACTGACAACCAGCTCAACAGGCACAGATTGTTGGACCTGGGTGTTCTTACTATGAGATCATCAGGCAAGCAAATGAGTTAATAAACATAAGAGATTATTAAAGGGGTGAAATAAAAGCTATAAAAGTTTAGTGTTGTTGGTATGTAAACATTTTCTTGTCTAAAGGAAGGATTGATAGATTATATGGCCATAGTTGTTCTTCAATCTCATGAGCATCTGGCAGGCAGTAAGCACTTATAATGAGTTAGCCCCCACAGCTCATGGTGCCCATCCTATGCTGAACGTGTGAGTTTGAATTAGTAAGTTGGGGTTTGGGATCCTGCTGTGCATTCTGACATATCAACAGAGACTTTTTTTTATGACCTTGGTCCCAGACACTCAGGCTAGTCCAGCAAAATGGGTTCACAACAGTATTTCAATTAACCTAAATTTGGGGTCCTGGAAAATCGCAAAGGAACATCTAACATAGAAGAAAAGAGAAAGAGGAAGAAAAACTATTTGTTCTCCCCATCGTCTGGTCAAAGGACTAGGCCTCAAACAACATTTAGAAATGTGCTAAGTTATTTTAGCCCCACTTCCACCTTCTTTCTTAGATATATATTCTGCCACCCATTCTTCTCCCCCAAAATCAATTCCAGCAGGGTATTCTAAGCCCCACATTGTCCAGATCCACCTAGACTTAGTCTCCACCCTCTCTCTACTTAAGAGTTTCATGATGTAAAATACTCTACATCCCATGGCCAATCAAAAGCTTAGCTAGATTTTAGAAGGTCTGATGCAGTTATTTCAAACTAATGTGTAAATAAGTTATAGTCTATCCTCCTCGGAGGAACTTGCATTTCTAATGGAGTATTGTGCAATCAAACTGAATCTCCAATTAGCAGACTTTCCAGCATCATCAGAGAGCAAAATGAACCTTTCAGCAGGAGCTGTGAAAGTATCTGGAGGCAGGAGGTCCACCTCAAAGTCTAATAACTATGCCACAATATCTGTTCTTGTTCTGTTTCTTCTTTCCCCGAGGCAGATCTCTGAAGCTACTATTTTCTTTTCTTTATAATTTCTTCCCTGCTTCTATTTCTGACTTCATACACTCTATATAAAGTCACAAAATTTTTAATAGCCTCTACCATAGCATAGGCAGAAAATAATTCTGCTGTCTTTTTAAGTGAGGCACATAGGAGTCAATAAATGCATAAATTCATACCCTCCACACCCAAATAAAAAGAAAAACAAAACAAAACAAGATTCTAAAGATCAACAGGGTAAGCACATGCAGCCAAGGCCCATGTTAGAAGCACATGGCTTTCATCCTTTCAACGTGTTAAAGTCTGAAGTAAAGTTAGTCACTCCATTTCTCTCTCTTCTTGTTTTGTCTTTTCCAGCATCAACTTTAGGATAAGAAGATAGGCCAGTTTCTTATGCTAAAAACACACTAATACATGTTTTTGATCAGTCATTTGCCAATGTCTGAATTGGAGTTCTAATGTAGAATAAAAGATGAAAGATTAAAGGTGCTCTCCCGAAAGCCAGACTGAAAAACCCTCTGCCAGGAGAGAACAGTCCTAGCAAAGGAGCAGGTGGGTCACTCTTAGTCCCACTTTCCAGATGGAAGAGGCCACACAATGAAGAAATGACCTTCAGACCTTTGGCTTTAAGAACTTTGCATTTCTACCTTCTTTTTCCAGGTGCAATAGGAGGGGCATTTCCGTCACATTCCCTCTCACCCTTCTGTTCTTTGCCCTTCTCTGAGGAGTCAGCTGGAGCTTTCACCCACTCTTCACTTCCCAACATGCTGTGCAAAACAGCACCTGGGGCAGTCGGCAGAGCTTCAGCGTGGTCAAAAGAGAAAAAAAAGGAGGGAAGGTGGAGATTGGCTGGAGAGGAGGTAATGATTTGTAATTGCAATACTTTCATTACTGTCTTTCAGCTCTTTGCAGAGTAATGTCAAGAGCTTCGTCTTTGTAGTGTTATTGGCATTTTTCATCATATTCATGAAGTGTGGGTCAATTTTCTTCAAAAGGCGCACTTCGCCAACTTGCTACACAGACAGACAGTAATAAATTCTACTAGTGCACTGTGAAGGCTTCGTAGCTGCAAGCAACAATAAAAAGCAATGAGCTGGGTGTCACTAAGTAACTCCAGTTTACACTGCATTTTCTTCCTTTATTGAAAACTCAGAATATGAATTTATTAATGAATACACAGGCATCCTTTTGGTGGGGGGCAGTGGAGGAGGAGGAGGGGTATGTGCATGGGGGGTCGGGTGAGCCACCATGTCAATTTATTTGGTATTCACACTGTGTGCGCCTATACTGTATTGTTCCATCATTTCATGGCCAGGCTTACCTTGTTAGGCTGTGGCCCTCCAGAAAAAACCCGAGCTCATATAGCAACACCTTGACGTGGATCTACAGCTGCTCTCGCTGTGCCTGTCTCACCTTTAGCCCTGGCTGTCTACTGCCGCCTTTCATTTTCCGCATTCATACATCAATAAGCTTTGCATGCTGACACCTAATTTTGCAGGCTACTTTGGTTATGGAGGCCGTGTTTTGCATATCACTACCCACCCCCTTCTGACACCTACTGCCTTTAAAGGGAAATGAGGAGAAGAGAGGAAGAGGCAGAGGAAAGAGAAGAGGAAGAGAGAGCAAGAAAGAGAATGTTGCTTTTCTTCTCTGCCTAATCAGAGATTTCTTTATATTTGTCAAAAGCAGATATGCCAAATCAACTTTAATTGATTCCTCGGCGGCGCTCACAGATCATGTTGGAAGGACTGGGCTTGTGTTCCCAGAACACTGTTGTGTTTCCAACAAAAAGGAGGTTTCTCCCACAAATCAAATTTTGATGCCAATTAGTTAGCATTTTCCATTCCAATTAAATTGGAGACTCAGAGACCTTTCCGATTTGGGAAGACTTTATATATATTTTATATTAAAGATGCCCTTCAGGGGCTAATAAGCAAGAAGGGACTGTCCGTATGTGGGACACGCTTGGGGGTGGGGGAGAGGTATGCGTCATGGCCATTTTCGGCTCCTTTCTCTGGGGGTCTTGCACAAAGGTTTATCAAGCCCATGGTGACCTGTTATGGGACATCACAAAGGTTTTTACCTCACAGTTAGGTGGCTAATGTCATTAGAGCCTTGGCAATCCATAAAATGTTATAATCTAAGAGTTTTTTCTGCCGTATCCCACCCTCCATGCCCCATGAGACCTCATTGTGCAATAAAGAGAACTGGGGATGGGATAGAGGGGAAACAATATTGATGTTGGAAAGAACAGGCTGTGGATGGACTTGAGAGAGTATACAAACAAAACAAAAGCACAAAATAAAACGGGGGGGAAGACCCACCAAATGCAGTAGAGATGCCTAAGCGCTCTTACATATACCTGTGAGCACACGGCTGTGAGACGTGCCTGCTAATGACATGTCATCGAGAATTTCTAAATCTACTCAGTTTAGTATTTATTATGTGTACCAGAACACTTTAAGGGGGAAGAGACTGGTTGTAATTTTAACTTAAGAGCAACTAAAATCAGTTTGTAACACTACTAACAATTACAATGTTTCTTTCCCTCTTCTTCTCCCTACATTCCCAACCCTCCTTTACTTTTCTCTTTATTTTTCTCTTCTGCGTAATATCAGTCTTTAAAAAAAAGAAAAAGTGCTATTTTGTTTCATAAGGTCATTGACTTGGGAGTAATCCTCAGGCAAAACTGGAGAACCTACTTAGAGAGTTTGGACTCCAAAGGCTCACCTGTGTCTTTGCTACTCTTCTCCTTGGCCATGAGTTCAAGTTTAAAGCCCTGGGCACAGCTGGGTTCACACAGGTAACGATGGTGTGCACAACTTGCACCCTGAAGACTTTTAAGGAAGTAAGAGGTAATACACAATGCCTAGATTAAAATGCAAACGGCATGTATATAGTGCTTAAAACTTTCAAACACATTCTTCTGTTTTTACTCATTTATCCTCAGAACAACGGAACGACACTGGCAGAGTGGTGCTCTTGTATGTACAAGAGCCTCAACCAAGACCATCCTGGTAGTGAGGGTGGGGAACTTCTATGCCATGGACTTGGGGTCCATCTTCATAATTCTGATGTGCATGGAGGTCAAATAAGAAAACATGCCATCTATTAATTTTAAAGTGGGATTTCAGTCCCATCTGGATGACCCCACTCCTTTCACTTTCCTGATTCTTGCCAAAACAGCTTCCTTATGAGTGCTCAACATATGCCAGACATCTTGTAAAGTGCTCTGCATGGACTCTCATTGAATCCTCACAACACTCTAATCACATCCCCATTTTACAGAAAAGAAAAGTGATATTCAAAGTGACTGAGTACATTCCTTGAGGTTGCAAATGTTGCCATTAGGGCAGAGCCAGGATTTGGACCCAGGTGGTCAGCCTGTGGTGGCCAGCCTTTAGCCTTATCTTTCTTTGGACTCCCCAGAAACAGCATAAATTTCTTTAGGAGGGATCACATCTGGGTGAGTTAAAAAGGATTACTTTAGGCTTGAACAAAAAAAATCAATCTTTGTGGATACCCCTCCAACTTCCCGTAAGTGATTTTTATATAGGAATGTGATCCACCTCCACTATTGCCATGGAACCAAATAGTTTAAGACCACAAGCCTCTCTTGGGTATAGTAATATTCCTTAACTACCCCAGATGGGAATAACTAAAAGTAAAATAACAACCAATCCCCGTAACAACAAATAAGACAGCACGCATTTGGAGGCTAAGACTCAAGTTATAGGTACAGTGAGCCAAATACTGGTCTAGACAGTACTGAGCACAGGAATGGGGAATACTAGACAATATTCAGCTGGGCGGAAGCTTCCTGCATAAGAGGGCTGGGCATGACATGCTCAGGACAGGCTCACTACCAGCCACAGAAAGAGGAGTTATGAGGACGAGTGAACCCTGGTCACATTCACACAGTGCCACACTGCACTGCCAATTAGCATGCATGTTTCCATAATTGTTATACAAGGGGGAAATTTACAGTGTTAAATGGCCCTCAAATTCACACTTCTGTGTGAGTTTTTGTTTGGTGCTGTGTCTAATATTAGCATGGATGACTGCCTCTGACATCTCTTTGCCTCTGAAGACAGAAACCACTAACGTAACAAGACACACAAGAAGAGAATATACCTATTTGTTCTTTAGGCTAAAATAGATGGATAGACAGATGATAGATAGAGAGATAGATAGCCTTTTTTTTTTTTTGCAAAGGGAAGTTTTTGCTATTCTCATATTTATCAAGTGTCTATTATTCCTTCATGTTGGCCTCTTCTTAAGGAGGTATGCTTTCAGTGCAAAATCACATTTTCAAGTTTCATATTTTACACTGTGTGTGTCCTGCATCATTTTGGATAATTTAGGATATGTTTGGTCTGAAGATAGAACGGAATAAGATGAGATCTCAAAGTCACAGTTTTTGTGCAAGCCTGTAATCCCCAGCTCCACCCCACAGCCATATACACCCATATACACACCTCAAAGATCTCATATATACGTACATCCACCAAAGAAAGAAATACCCAAACAACATGGGATCAATATAAAGCTCTGACCTCTCACGTAACTGAATGATCCATTAGACAACAAAATACTAGAGTTAGAATGACCTGTGGTGATTGGAAAGCACAACCCCTCTATTTTACAAATTAGTAAGAAATGGTTCAGGGAGGTTAAGTAACTTGTCCAAAGTCACACAGCAAGTTAAACTAATAATTATGTGCCACCATTTAGACATTTCTTAATATTATATTCACACTCAAAGAAACAACATTTACTATTTTTAATGTTATTCAAATGTATAAATCACAAGAATAAAGAAGTATTTACTCATTATTTACACCCCCGCCTTATTTCACAAGAACTACAAATGAACTACAAAACAACGGTCATGATGATGGTAAATTTTTGAGCAATGTCACACGATTTAGATTAAATTCTTACGTATTAGTGTAGACATCACTTACACGAATTTTATCATCAGACATTAACTTTAAAAAGATAAAGAAAGAAGGGGAAAAAGAAAAGAGAAATAAATCAAGACACACGATGTTCCCCGACAGACCTGGAGTAAACATAATGGTTCCAGTCCTGGCTTCTGGTCAAGAAGCTGGTTGCTTCTTGCTTCAGTCCTTTGTGTTCCAAGGAAACACTACCAAGCTGCCCTCAAGGGCCCAGAGTCTTGGATACATTAGGCTGCACTGCGGTCTCACAGCAGGAGACTTGAGAGTGAGAATGCCTTCAAGGGCCAGAATCAGGGTTAGGGGATCAAACAATGGACACGGAGTACATAGTGCAGGACCATTTCATTTCCATCAGAGGGGAAAAATTACAAGACTGACGATGTATCTTTTGCCAAAGATGTGTAACAAAGAGAACTCTCATACCTGCAGATGAGCATAAATGGAGCATACGATAAGGGAAGAGGTTGGGGATGAAGATGTAAATTCAGAAGTTCCGGTGTCAAGATGTAATTTGAAGGCATGAGCTAAGTTGAGATCATCTACAGAATGAGGATGGACAGAAACAAGAAATTCCAAGGGCTAAGACCTGGGGGCCCCTAACATGTAGAGGTTGAGAGTTTGAGGAGGATATATTAGAGGAGACAGAAAAAAAGAAGAAACTGAACAGATGTCAAGGAGAGGAAGTACCTCACACAACACTCACAGGACAGCATTATTAGCCACACAAAGGCTGCTGGCAATTCAGGGCCTGAAACTGCCCTTCTTGTTGTCTGAGGTTGGCTTACAAGATCACCCTTCTCCAGAGTGACTGCTTATTAATAAAGGATCCTGGGAACCACATGTTAATTACAGCAATAATAAGTATTGATGATTACCTATAGTGTGACAGTTCTTAGGTGCCAAGTGTTTTATATACACTACTCTAATTTGGTCATACAACAACTGTAGAGGAAGGTATCATCAGCCAAAATCATAGATGAGAAAACTTAAATACAGAAGGGTTATGTGACATATCTGAAGTCACCCAGCTAGCAAGTCTGAAACTGGGATTCTAGATCCAAAATATAATGCAAGGCTACCAAAAGACCTACAGGCTGAAGGTCTAACATTTGGGGTGCTATGAAGGAGACTGGGAGCATGAGGCTTTGCTCTCCTTCCTCAGGGCACAAACAGCTGCCACCTGGGCCCATTCACCCAGCTGGGCAGCTGTAATTCCTTGTTGGAGATTTTGCATTCTACGTGAGTTTCCCTGGGGTGGCCTGGAGCCTCTGTAGAATTCTGAGCCAGCTCTCCGGTCTCTCCTCACTATTCCTGCTAAGTGGACCCTAGAGCTGGGAACCAGGAGCAGGGTCACTCTCCCAGGCCTCTTTCATTGATAAACCTGTTCACTAGGTTCCCTTTGGCTTCCTGCTGCAGCCCTCTGGGAGACCCAAAGGTGCACCCCCAGTGGTACCAACCCCCCAGCTCCCCTGGAAACTAACAGAGGCTATGTGGACATACAAGGGCATGTTTGTCAAATCCCCTCTGATCTACCCAGCTAATGAGGTCAAAATAGCTACATCCATAAGGGATACATTTTCTCAATGGGAGCTTATGACTCAGAAAACACATTGAAAATATATATCTTTTTCTCAGAGTGCAGACAGAGCAATATAGAATACTAGCCTGTAAAAATGATCCTTGAAAAGCTGAAGAAAAGAAAACATAAAACACAGCAAATTCAAAGGGAACCCTCCCAAACCATGCCACCAGCTGCTGTCCAAGAGGCTTGCTTGTGTCATTAGGAAAGCGTCCAGTCAGCAGAGAGCACACTGAAGCAAACACACATGGCTCAGGAACCCCGGGACCTTCCTGGGCTTGTGAGAGGCCATACCACCCCTGCCTTGGAGTGTCAGAAGGGAAACTATGATTGGTCCTCACTGCAGCTCTCCTGAGCCCCTCTGGCCAGGCCTACAACCCCCAGATCTCCTTCTCCATACTCTCTGAATCCCAGAGTACAGAGCACAGGAAGGTTCATCAAAATGTGGCCTGAGGTCCTGGACACACCTCCCAAGGCGGCCTGTACTGAACCACTAACCTCTGGCAACTGGCACAAATCTGAGCTTTCCAGAACCTGAAAGGGCCCTGATTATATCTGGTTCTTCACAGAACCCAGGCTGTTCAGACTCACTTACATTCCAATTCCCTCTAGGCCAGTGGTTCTAAACCTGAGGTGATTTTGCCCCTTCTCCTGGACATCTGGCAATGTCTGGAGGCATATGACGTGGTGACGTTAGGGGCTGTCCCAACTGGCAGGGGTTTAAGGGAGCATCCAGTGGGTGGAGGAAGCCAAGGCTGCCCCCAAACACCCTACAAGGCATGGGATGGAGCCCTGACACAAAACTAAGAGGCCCGAAATAGGAGAGCCACGGCCGAGAAACTCTTGTCTGGACATTTCTTTTTATACCATCATCTCAAATTCACCACAAATTGAAAATTCTTCCTCATTTTCCCCAGCCCTATCTCCTCTTCTGATAGTTTAATTTATGTCAATGGTACCATCATTTCCTTGGTCACTAGACTAGAAAATTACAGGCATTTTTTTGCTATTTCCCTCCTTTACCTGCCTGCACGCATGCGTGTGCACACACACACACACACACGGCCCCCATCTAATTAGTCACTTGGTCATGTGAATCTGACCAAGGGAACACCTTTCACTTTTTCTCACTAGAACCTCTACCAAATCAGTCAGAGCTTTTCATCTTATATGTACCTTTGTACCAGCCTCTTCTTGTCCCTCTCTATTCCAACGTGTATCAGTCAGGGTATGTTAACTGCTGCTAACAAACAATCCCTGAGTCTTAGTAACTGAACACAGATGTTTTTCTTACCCACATAAAGTTCAGTAAGTAGCGAGGGGAGAAGTGACTCTGATGCACACAGTAATTCAGTGACCCAGGTTCCTTGCAACCTGTGGCCCCACCATTCCCCAGAATGCCAATGTTTCCTGTCAAATGTTCTGTTCTGGCTGGAAGATGGAGAAGGGAATGTGTGGGATCACAATTAATGGGCCAAGTCTGAAAGTGGTGCCTATCTCTTCCACTGACATTTAATTGGCCAGGATTCAGTCACATGGCCTCTCCTTGCCATGAGAGAGACTGGGAATTGTAGTCTAATCACATGCTCAGGAGGAGAAGCAAACTGGCGTTAGTGAACTCATATCTCTCTGCAAACTCCTGTCTGCTATACCATTTAATAACATTTTACCACATTCACATTCTGCTCAGAAAGTTTGTGAATGATTCCCAATGATTTACCTAATAAAGGCCCAAACTACATCACCTGTGTTCTTCCCACCACACTTGGCCTCCGTCCTTTCACACTGCCCCCAACCGGCCTCTGTGCTTTTGCCCCTAGCTTTTCCAAAGACTCGGGAATCTTTGCTTCCACCTCTATGAATATCAAAACCTACAAATCCTTAACCACCTTTACCTCTCCACCCTGCAGTGACCAGTCACTTTCTAAACCTCAGTGATAAACAGCGACCTTGAGCTAAGTACTGAGAACCTCTCAGGAACTGTGCTAAGCATGCATATGCCCAGCTTTTTTATCTTCATGATCTCATTTAATCTTCCTAACAACCTATAAAGTCATTACTATTATTACTTCTCCTTTTAAAAAGACAGAAATTGGGGCTCAGAGAGGAAAAGCAACTTGCCAACGACACATATGCAAATGGTAGAACTCCACCCTCCCTGACACCCCTAACACTGCCCCTGAGACAAGGTCCCCCATCTTCTGAGCTCCCACCTACTGATAGCCCCTTATAGGTTCTGAAAGAGGAAGAAAAAAATCTAATACAAATTAGACAGTATCCGAAAGATGGCCTCTTATTCCACGTTCATGTGAAGGGAAGAACCAACCACCCTCCCTCTGGCCAAGCGTGAGCAGAAGCAGTGGCAGGGTGAGCCAGGTTCCTGCTTTTGCATGGCATCCAAATCGCTAGTCAGCAGGCCCCAGCAGGAAAGCTGGCAAGCATGCCCTTGCTAGATTATTTGGGCCAGGGGCCTGGTGGGCTGAGCCACTGGGGATGCAGCCATGGGTGGGAAGGTCAGAGAAAGAGGAGCTGTGTGCTCTTGAAAGGCACATTCACATGTGAGAATGGGCTGCTGTGAGCGTGGGAATGTGTGCCCAGACTGCCACCACGGAGACAGAGGAGTGAGCTGGCTTCCTGGGAAAGCCTGCCCAGGGCCTGGGCAAACAGCCCTTTCCATGCCACGAGCCCATCCAACCATGTGAAAGGGAACTGTTTCCCCTGGTGGAGTGAACCTGAGGAAGTGACCCACCTCCCTGTGCCTCAGCTCCATGAGCTGTAACGTGGAATGAACTCGCCACTCACTTCATAAGGTGGCTGCCAGGATTGCACGAGTTAACACATGCAAGGTATTTAGGGCTGAAGCTGTCATTACTGATTCCATATTTTGCAAAATAGAGAAGATATATAAATGAGATCATGAAGATAAAAAGACATTCCAGACGGAAAACATGTTTAGTTTTAGTTTTGCCATCACACACCAAGGACCTGGAGGGCAAGATTAGCCCCTTCTTTGTTACAGAGTGTCACACCTCTTGGTGACTTGGGCATCCTGTCATGCATCCCTGCCTTACCTGTAGGCCAGAGGGTGAGACTGTCCACATAGGGGAGTGAGGAGCATCAAGCCCACAGAAGGAGCACCTTCTACATCCACCCACCATTCACCTGGAATTTAACCACTAGGGCAAGATTCCTTCAGCTTCAGAAAATAGTTGTTAACCTTGTAGACGTCACAGATCTGAGAATTTGATCAAAGTTATGGAGCCACCCACACCCACTCACACAAATTCATATACCCAAAGAGAATAATTCCCTTATGATTTGGCACACAGCTTCAGGACATTCAGAGGCTCTTGAAAGCCTAGCCCAGTTCAGCAAGTCTGGCTTAAGGGCACTGCATTAAATGCATAGCTATACAACTAATTAGGGAGTTTTCTCCAATAGCAGGTATTTAAGATCATGTTTATGTTGAGGAAAGAAGTAGATGTTAAAGATTGCAGATCATCTCATAAGGATAAGAGACACGAGAAGAGAATTGCTCTGGTTTACTCACCCCCGTCCCTCACCCAGGATGGACAGGGGCTCTTACCACCCGCTGGTGAACCCCAAACCACTCTCCTCTGTGCTCACAAAACTTTGCCACCAACACCTTCAGAAGGACTTTGCTGGTTCATGCCCTCCTCTGCCGGCAGCCCCAACAGTCACCTGGGAGTCAAACATGGCTCTGCCAATGTGTCCACCTATGCCAAATGCCTCTTCCTCCTCTCCATAGAATAAAAAGGCAGGGAGAGTTCTGCTAGGAAACCTCACCCAAGCCCACACACAATTCCAGGCACTCCATCCTTCAAGGACATCACCATGGCCAACACACCTTTGCAGACTTTTAAAAATACTGCCCTCCCAGGATGGCCAGGAGATCAGGGCAAATCCTTAAGTGACATGTGGAATAAAACCCACTCAGTCCTGTCCACTCCACTTCCTCCTCACCTGCATAACCCAGAAGAGAAATCAGGCAGGCACTCATGACAACTGGCGCTTCTTGCTCTAAGTAAACTGTGAAATGAGTTTAGAAACTGAGCATCTTAGACTATGCATCTTGCCTCAGTCCTTCCTTTGAAAAAAGACCCAGTCTGGAAAATAGCCCACAGAGGTGGTAAACCTTGTCCTGGAGTCTGAAAATCAATTTCCTCTGTACCTCTAAGCAACAGAAGGAAGCTTCTCCATGCCAGGATTTTAGCCCTGTGCACAGAGGATGAAGTGGAAAAGCTGCTGCTAGTCTTTGGCCATTACTCAAGGCAGTCTGTAAGCAAAAGAGGAGAGGGATAGAAGGAACAGGGTGGATATGGAAAGGAGTTTTTGCCTTTTTATACACAATGTTGATACTGCTGGCATCACCGTTCAGTTTTCTTTGCAGCAAGAAATAGGTGACAAAGAGAACCAAGTGAAGAGTTTGGGTACCTGAGGACTTACTACGCATAGCTGTGATTTTAAAGAGCTGGATGACACATCCAGTGTGGGAATCAAGTAAGATGGATTCTGGAGAGTGTTCATGTGCATATGCTCAGATGTACCCAAATGTGTGTGAGAACACATTCCAGGCATTGCACAAGTCTCTGTACATCTGTGTGTGCATTTGTGTTTGCACTCACGGAGTTTATAAGGAATTGACGTGTCTACGTATGCTTGTGCAGGTACATGTTCAGCTAAAGTAGAAGAGAAAATAATTTTGTACAAAATTAATAGTAGTGATTAAAAAGTGATGGTGTGATTCTTTAATAGTCCCACCTTCTTTTTCTCATCTCTTCAAATTCACCTGGAAAAACACTGGACTCCCCCCCTCATTCCATGGTAGAGAGGTACGGCTTTTGAAAGGAAATCAGAACCTTATCTCAGTCTTAGAGTATAAATCAAAAGTCAGGATATTGTGGCCTATGGGTCAAATCCAGTCCATCATTTTCCTCCCTTCAACAGCAGAGCCAAGCAGTTGCAACAGAGACCCCGTGGAGCACTCCACCTGTTCCCTCTTTATGGGCCATTCTACCTACCCTTTCTTGCAAAGTCTGCTCACTGCTAACTACTGGCTTTGCCTTTTCAGGATATTCCACTCCCCTGCTCACTGTTCATTTCACTAGGGCTGAAATTGATGCAATGGAGAAGAGTCGTGCCTGCTCAATTTTAACTTGAAATTCAAGGTTAACAGCAGAAGTTCCCTGGGAAAGTACTAGGATTTTCTTTCTTCTGGGTGCCATGTTTTGGGTGGAAGAGCTGTGAATTCTTTCCTCAACCAGTAGAAATCCTGCATCAGGTGTTAACTTCTAGAACAGGCACAGAACCTACCCAGCCATGAAACTATGGACCAGTTACTCAACATTTCCAGGCCTGTTGATATGATCAATAATTACCACACCTGGAGTCACTGCTATTTAACTCTTGGAGAAGGTAAGATTAGTATCATTTCAAAGGGTATACTTCTTCTGGATTAGTGTAAACACTCCTTCCATCTCCAACTATCTTGGGCACACAACTGAGTTCCATTTAGAATCCTGGAGATGACTTCTTTAGCTTCATGAAGTAACCCTGAAAAAAATGCCAAGTTCTATGAAAAAATGCAGTTTACACACACAGATATGATTGTGACATGTTAGACCATTTTTGTCCATGATGTTGACAGGCCTCTCCAATCACCAAATTCTTCTAAGTTAAGCAAACCAACAGGGATGAATAGAGGCATATTTGGCCCTCAGTGCTACCCAAGAGGAGGAATCAGAAGATAGGATCTTTGGGGGTGATAAGCAGGAGTATGTTGATACAGAGTGCATCTTCTGCTTATGGGAAACCCAGCTTTGTCTTCCAAGTAGACCAAGATTCAGGAATCAGGTGTTGTGGTCACTTAGCTGAGAACCTGAGGTTGTTACGGAACCTCCTGTTAGCTTCCTCAAAGCTAGCAAACGCATGTGCCCAGCTTTCCTGCTGACCACTGGGAAACTGCACTCCAGAACCTGTGTAAGACTGGAGCTGCTCACCCTAGAGATGCTAAACACCAGATCAAGGCTTGGCCGTCTCTTCCCCATCCAGCTCTGCTCCAAAATCGCCATCAATATGCAACCTGATCTTCCTTAACCTGACACTGAGATAATGGACCCAGTGCCATGCCGTGTGCCCTTTTTCCCAGAGGACGGACAGAGGAGATCTGAGGGGTCCAGCCGGAGGCGTGCTCTCATCCTCTGGCAGCACTCTGCTTTTACAACAGCAGTCCCTCCGATTCCCCTGCAGAGCTGCAGACCGGACTCTTCCATCTAACTCTGCACATGTTGTCTCTCCTAAAGAGATGCTTATTATGACATATAATGTGAATAAAGGTTGGAACTGTCCACTGTACTCTGATTTGCTAGAGCTGTCGTTTACAATGCTTGTTTCTCATTTATATCCAAAATGAAACTCCAGCATGGCACCAACACCATCAAGTATTCTTCCAGAAGAAAAGGATGTGTTTTCAGTTGCCTAGAAACAGATGCTCCATCCCTCGTCCTGGGGCTGCACCGCAAAGTGGACAGTGGGCATGGTGGGCATTACCAAGGGGCACTGTGTGTGCTTTTAATGAAGGGTGGAGCTCCTCCTCAGAGCCTGGCGAGGACTGAGGATGACTTCCTCCCCTTTCTAAGTCCCTGCAGGAAGGACAGATACCTTGTTGCCTTTGAGAAGATGAGCAAAAGAGAAAGGCAAGGGGAGATGGATGTATCCCAGGCACACTGACCCTTCAGTGTAAAATTAAGAAAACAGAGGCTGGGGGGAAATGTGACGAGGCAAGCACTTTGTCAGAGAAAAGATTTGCTGCAGCATGAAACCATATTTATGACAATATACCTTAAAAAGATACTCTCTAATCCAACTACATGGGCTCCTCCATAGACAGATTTCCCAGAAGGCACTGCATGTGCAAAGGCTCAGCTTACCGAGCCCTAATTGGATTTCTGCATCTATCTGGGTACCCTGCTACTGGGAAGAGCATTCCTGGTCATAGAATGATAGGGCCTATGAGCCATCCAGACAAAGAGGGAACATGTGAGGGTCTCTGGGCAGGGCAGGGTTAGTTCTCTGAGACTGGCAAAGAGCAAGTGCAGCTCCATCCAGGCAAGAGGTTGTCCAATGGCACGAGGACATGCAGGCTACACTGTGTTTGGTCAGGCCTGGTTTTGCCACAAGAGTTCCAGATCCTCATTCTTACTATAGAAGTCTGAGAAGCCACTGCACGTTCCTGTGCTTCCATTTCTCCCTCTGTCCAATGAGGGAAAGAAATTCTTCCCTCCAATTCTTTCTCTGGGAATAATTCTCAGGATACTCTTCAGATTGTCCTGTGAAGATGGTGCCGTTATTACATGGAATGCTTCTTCCTGAGTTACAATGAACTTTCCCAGTTAGTATTTCCTCTCAAGTTTACAAATACACCATGTGCATTCCCAAGTGTGACCCCAAAGAAAGCACTACCCAACGCCACTTGTGGGCACCTGACTTCTCACAATTTGGGAGGGTGACAGGCTTTGAGTGCTATCCCTGTGTGCATGGGGAATCAGGAGGAGAATATAGCGGAATGGAGGGAAGAGGTACTAAAAAGTAAGATGATGAGCTGTGGCAAATGGAAATAGAGAACAAGGCTAGCTGGAGACACAGCAAGTAAAATAAAAATGGGATTAAATTCAAGAAACCAGAGTGGAAGAACTCACCTGGAGACATGCTGAGATTTCTCCTGGAAAAGCCACCAGTGCCTTTGGTGAAATAGTTTTTAAGAATCTGGAGACAAATGCTGTCATGAAAGATGATGGCTGCTAAAACATAATCATCTTTAGAGCCTCCTGGTCATCTGCTAAGTGTTCTCCTGATTATATTTCAAGTCCTGGTTTCTTTGAGAGGCCCAGTCTTCTACAAGCTCACTTTAGCCTTCCACAATAATGTCTCCATTTGGAATTGTAGTATATAGACTCTCTTTCTCTCTCTCATAATGCCTTGCATGGAATAACCATTGGAAGGGCTGTCAGGAGTGATGGCTGATGCTAGCCAGGCTCGCAGCCTGCTGACTGCCACGTGATGCCCGCACCATGTGTCTTTCATGTGCTGGCTTGCGGGGTCCACCACAGTTCCGAAGTATGTTTTTGCTTAATGAAGAGTGTCACGGGATTCTGGAGATGAAAGGAATTCAGGAGATGAAAAAATACTCTCTTAGCACTTTTAAAAAATAACTCCATTCCAGACTGGGAGATGTCAACAGCAAGGGTTTAGGGCAGTATGCCGCATGGAGTTTGCTGTAGTTTCTTCAGGCCAGAAGTGAGCGTGGCAGTGATGACCTCAAGCAAAGGCAAAAGTCAGATTTGAGGGTCAGATTACCAAACAGTTGACACAAATATGGGTGTGGAGAAATGTAGTCAGAGGAAGTGAAATCTGTAACACCCAGGAGTCCAGACAGGGAAGCATCTGTGCTCATGTAAACAGAGAATGTTACAGTGGAGGGGAAAGTGACTGAGGGCCTGCATACCCTGAGGTGTTTCTTCCACTAGGTCCTGGGTCACTGATAACTCCAGAGTACTCAGTGGGAGTTTTTAAGATGTCTTTGAAAAGGAATACACAAAACAAGATTATGTATTCATAAGTTGATGAAAATGTTATGGCCAGAGGCTTGCAGGAACCTAACCTTATATTTCCCTTAGGAGCAGTGATTCAGTATTTGTTAATTCAGTAATCCTAGTAAATTTACTAAACATAACTAGTGCAAATAATGAGAATCATGTGATGTTGATGGTGGAAGTAGTGACTAGCATGGGGGTACTTCCTATTTGAGAAGAGAAGGAATAGAATAAAGAGTTGCACAGATAAGTGGGAGATCTAACTATGCAGAGCTGGGAGGCCAGCAGAAAACATGGGACATAATAGGCTGATCTCTATTTAGTCCTTGTAGGAAGGTCCCTAACCCTGCATGCCAGAAGGCAACAGCTTCTCCCAAAACCCCATTGCAAGTTGCTGCCACCTAAGCACAGTGCTGTGATCATTAATTAATAAGCACATTGGAAATCTAAGCAGACAGACCCACAGTTAAGGGGCTGCAGAGACCCAAAGAGGGAATCTCAAGGGGCTGCCTCTTTGCAGTCCAGTTTATGACTCTTCAGGGAAGGCTAAGCTACAGCCTTGTTATTTTCCTTCTGGGACTAAAAAGAGAACTGTAGTTTCCTGCCCTATTAAGCCAATGCCTTTCATGATCATTAAAATACCTTTAAATACTTCATTTCTCCCCTTAAAGTATTCCAGGCATAAGGGAAGCTCTCCTTCCATATAACCTTGCTCCAAAATAACAAACACATGATGCCATTTGATTTTGGTTTCTCTCTTCTTTTTTGGGTGTTCAGAAATAGCCACTTACAAACACATAAAGGCATTTGCCTCAGTGGTAAATATGTCTTACATGTAGATTTCAGCAGGCAACTCTCTGCAGACATGCACATGTGTGCTCATTTCCTGCCCTCCAAAATTATTCTTTTTGCTTGTGGACATATGGTGAGCAATAGTTGGAATAGTTACTAAGGGTGCAGACTCTCCTCTGGGATCTGTGGGACAAATCTTGCTCCTTCTGTCAAGTCAGGATCACCAAGAATGTACTGAGCCCTGCAATGGGCAAGGGGTTTTAACCATGTGTGCATGCTTACGGCCATACTCATAATAAAATCATTTACAGTCCTCTTCAGCATGCTAATGGTCAAACAGATAATAACTGATGAAGAGCTTAACCATGATCAGGTATTATTATATGTAACTTGCAAGTATTAAATAATTTATTCTTGTAGCAAACCTAGGAAGCAGTTATTAATATTATTGTCATTTTATAGCTAGTGAAACTAGGGCAGGGAGAGTTTGTCTAGGCAGGTAACTCATCTAAATCTAGAATCAAAGAAAGGATGGGACTGTGATTCAGATAATTTATGAACATTAATTTAAGTTTAAGTTTCATTCCCTCTGTACCCTCCTCTCTCCTACAGAAGTCCCACCTCTCTCGAGAAGGGAGCCCAGTCTGCAGTGCCCCCCCCTTGGCTCTGGAAGGTTTGTGGCAGGTTGGAAGCTGAAGATTCTGAAGCACCCCTCTCCATGAGTTCACTGAAGAGGTCAATGCCAAAGCCCTGGAGGCACAGAGAGAAGTGAGCAGTTTTGAGGGAGCTACAGAGGGAGAGATGGCTCTAAGACAGAGACAAGGAGGATACTAGCAGGTCCCCAAACCCAGGGGCCCAGGCCCCACACCCCAGCAGCCTAAGCCCACAGAGGGAACAGCTGTGTGGTCTCCCATGGAAGATGTGACCTGGGCAGGAGGCACCCAGTCTAGGTCAGTAAACCTGCTGCAAAGCCTGAATGACAGAGTCACCACTTTCAAGGAGGACACAGGCATGGAGGGAGAGATCTGAGATATGCATGATGGATTGAAAACCAGAGGCTCTTGCTCCACCTCCCAGCTCCGGGGAGCTCACAACCCGCGAGGAGAAGGAAGCCCTAACTACCCCTGAGACTGAATTACCATCATTCTGAGCAGACAGGGGCTTAAAGTCAGACTTATTTAACAAAAATTATGAGATAGGCAATTTTTGCAGACCTGAGTTGGTGGTATGAGAATATCCTACTCCTTATAAAATGTTTAGAAATTTCACAAAGGAGAATGAAAGAACTTGGGGACTTGAAGAATCAAGGCTAGAGACGCAGAAGGAAGGTCAAGGATCATCAGGGCAGATGGAGGAGGAGGCCACTGGCGTGGACAGAACAGAAGCTCGAGGTCTGGGCAGAAGCCCAGAGCAGACAGGGCTGGATGGGGCACCAGGCCTGTGGCGAGAGAAGATGTAAGGGAGCTCTAGGATCAGGGGGTGTGGGCTGGCCTTTGGGCCCATCCCATGCCAGGGCTGCTTTCTCAGCACACTGTGCCAATACACTGGCAAGAGTAACTGGAGCGGAGATCACTGGCCCCCACCAAGCAGTCACGTGCCTTCCTGCCGCCTGGCTCTGCACATGCTACTTCATCCCCGTGCTACCCCTTCCCTCTGTATGCACCCCAACCCCTCCTGAGCACCTGCTCCCTGCCCCACCCCTCCAACAGATATGCCAGCAAATGCTCACCATTATTCAAGGCTTAAACCAATCGCCACCTCCCATGCAAAGCTCATCCTGACTCCCTTGGGGGATCCGGCTCCCCTTCCCCTCAGGTCACACAACTCTCTGTTGGACTGTGGTTTAGTATTTTTTTCGTGTTCTTCTGTGAACTTCATAATGGCAGGAACCATGTCTTTCTCACACTGGGATCCTCACACTGACTCGCTCACCCGAGGGGCAAACACTCCTCCGGAGACGGTCGCAGAGCTGCGGCAGGGCAAGGAGACGCGCGGGAATGTTCCATGAACCCAGCCTTGCCCCGCCCACTCTGTCGTGTGCACCCAGCCCCGGCATCGGGGTCCTCCTCTGGGTTAGTGCTGGAGGGGCAATGCAAGGGCAAGCACATTACCCGGGCAGGTACAACACACCATCCCTTGTCTCTGGTGTCTCAGCAGAGAGCATGACCCCAGGGAATGGGAACAGAGGAGGAAGAAGTGTTGACATAGAAGCAGCAAAAACCAACCAAACTAGCTTTGAATAGAATTCGGAGTAACAAAGGAGCCTGTGGTGATCACCTACCCAGAAAGCCTTGAAGCATGTGAGCTCAGAGTTTCAGAACACAAGAGGGCAATACTGCCAAAGAAGGAGGGGCAGGGAGGAAAATCTCCTCCTCCCTGGGGCCAAGGATCTGAGAAGCACTGGGCGTGGCCTGGGGTGATGCAAGAGGAACCAGGCTGTCAGGTAACCCCAAACAAGAAAAGGGCCTTTCTCACTGCAACAGGTGCACATGCGAAAAGCAGTCCACTTCTGATACAGAACCAGGCTGGGACTTGGATTAAGGGAAATTGGGCTTTCACTTTGACTCAATCACTAATTAGCTGTGTGACCCTGAGCAAGTCACTCTACTTCTCTGGGCCTCCATTTCCTCATTTATAAAATGAGTGGGTTGAGCTACAGGGAGATGATTACATAGCCCTTCTTAGCTCTAACATTCTAGGACATTATTTATTCCCCATCATAGCTGTAATGTGACAGCTTTCTGAGGCTTTCCTTCCTCCATAAAGTCCAACGTGTAGATGGAGAGGGAAAGCATATGCATTACAATCCAGAAGCATTTCAGGAAATGGTGTAAGCAAAGCATTCAAGACATTTATCAAGAAAATCTGAATATCAACCATCAAGCCCCAGGCTGAGGGGAGCTGGGAATATTTCAGGGCACATTAACCACTGTTGTGGTAAGTAATTATGCACATTGACTTTGAGTCTGTTTCAACGGTCACATCTCAGGGTGTAATTCCTGCACTGTTTCCAGGGAGGGAGGGACCTGAGCAAATGCTAACGAGTCTTCCTAGAGTCTGAACTGTGGACTGGTAATAACCGGCATTTCAAAAACATAGCCTTTTGTTTCCTGAAAAACTGCTTAAAAGCATTCAACTCGCCCATCTCTGATCCTTCTCTGAAAAGGAAAACAATAAATATGATTTCAATCCATTGTGTTAATATCAGGATGCACACACAGAAGTCTCTGGGATCCAGCACTGAGCAGAAACCCATCTGTGATGCCAACAACTTACAAAAGACAGAAAAAACAGCATTTAACACTTTCAGGTCCCTCGAGAAGTGAGAGTTTGGTGGTCACTTGCTCTAAATACATAAGGTGAGAAAAGATCTCGTACATAGGTAAAGTGTTACCTGAAAACAAAAACTGATAAAAATGTAATGGGATAATCTGACAGAGGACAGTGTGTGTTTTCCCCTAAAATAATTTATCTCTGCAGGAAAACCTGTCATTGAAACTGCTGGCCTAACTGATCTAAATTCCCACTTCTTGTCTTTTGTTCAAAACCTTATCCATGTCCCAATTAAAATCTCTGCTAGCAAAAGCTATGAAAGATGCCAGCACAATTTTCATGAAACTGTAAAAGAAGGAAATCACATGGAATTTTTAACAATGTATTAGCACCATGGTAAAGAGCGTTATGGGTAGGCCCCATGGGGAGTAGGCACTTGAAGGATTATTTTTCTTATCAAAACGTAGGCTTCTTAGATTGGATAATGTAATCAATCAATCAATCAATATCACTTACCCAAAACTTGATAGGGAAAATAGTTACTATTACGATTTTTTGGAGATAGCAGTTAGGCATGTAAGATCTTGCCACTTCAAGTGTGGCCTTGTACCAGAGCATCTGAGTATTGCCTGAGAGCCTGTTAGAGATGTAGAATCTCAGGTCCCACCCAGGCCTACTCAGTCAGAATCTGCAGTTTTAACAGTTCCCAGGTTGAAAGTGATTCATACTTTTATTAAGGTTTGAGAAGTGGAAGCAGTATCCATAGATTCATGAAACTAAAAGAAGGTGTGTGCAGCAGGGAGGGGAGAGTTGTGACTGGGTGTGTGTTGGAAAAGAAGTAAGAATTACAGACTGTAAATGTAGAGTGAGGATTTTGAAACCATCCAGTTTATTTCAGAGTCCATGTTCTTTCTTAGCCACCGAGCTGTTCAGTCTAAGAGATCATCTGTATGTGAATGCCATCTCCGTAGTCTCTACTTGAATACCTCCAGTAACAGGCATCCCACTCATTCTCCGGGGCAACCCATTGCATTTTCAGTAGTTAGCCCATTTTCAAAGACTTAGAATGATTTAGATGCTATTATATGTGGATATGTGGATAGCTCAAAGTGGTCCTGGATCCCTCTGCAATACAGACAACTACCTTATCCCTTTTTCCATTCAGTCCTTCAAGTAGGAGGAGATGGCTCTCATGACTGCACTTAAGACTGGACCATCTTTTATTTAAGAACATGATTGTCCCACCCAAGGCATGACCTTCAAAGAGAAATCCTTTGGCAAGCTAGCCATGTGACCTTGGGCACATTACTAAACCTGAGTGTATGTGTCAGTTTTCTTGTCTCTAAAACAGAGTGAGGAATAGTCCCTATCTCATATGGGCTTGTGAAATTAGATAATATAACCCATCTGACGCCCTGTCAATGTTCAAGAAGACATAGTAAGTGCTCGATGAATGACAGATATTATTATTTCCAACTTAGATGTTCTTTGTTCAAGAAAGGCATTACAGAAAAGGTAGTGTTTAATTATCTCTTTAAATGGATGGACAGAATCCAAGTCAGCTAAAGGGCATTCTGGGAGAGTGGGGACCTGAAAGCACCGAGTATCAGGGTTGTAGATGCTGAAAGGGAATGTGGTTCAGACTATAGAGTGAAAGGTTTGTGGCCCAGTAAAGAAAGACTCTGGGAAAGGTACATGAAGGACAGATGTTGTTTTCCAAAAGTATGATTCTGAGAAGACAGGGTTGGGAGATGGGCACTATGAAATCTACAGAGACACCTTTTTAACTGAATCCAGAGCTTAAGCAGTGCTTGGAAGAAGGCACTGGAGTCTGACATCAGAAAGCACTTCGTATCAGGTGGAACCATAAGGTGTTGCCAGTATTAACATTGCTTTTGACTTAGAAAAACAGCAATTTCATTTGATTCAACCTCACAGAAGTCCCTTCCTTACCTTTAGTGTATAAGATGTGTCAGAGGACAGGGCAGTAGAGAGAGACCTAACTGCCCTGCAACCCTCCTTCACCCAGAGTTGCACAGAGATTGGACAAGCCTTTGTAAATGAGATTTGGAAGGAAAGGCACGGCACTGATGTGTTGGGTGAACAAAAATGTTACTTTCTGGATGTCCCAGCTTCTGGCACTGCAGTGGTCAGAAGCACCTTTGTCTCACAGATCTGCTTTCCAGAAGCATTCACAGTTTACTGCTGATGTGGGCAACCCAAAATCTTGCCCTCTGCCCAATTCCAAGACTCGCCAAGGCTTTAACTGTTAGCTTTGCATAGAGCATTTGCAATCATTTGGGGAAAAATTAAATTTGAAACAAAACAAAACCCTGGCTCCTTCTGAGAGCCTGAAAGGACAGTTTAGGAAAAGGCAAGAGGCAAGCAATTTATTAAAAAGGAGAAAAAAATGCTAACAAGATATTTCAAAATAATGGCAGCTGCGTGCACATCCAGGATGTGAGGGCCTCGTTTGGGCCCATTTTGGTAACGACGGGAAACTGCTGCTTTCTCTTTCCCAGGCATATGTTTAAAGCACCCTGCAAATGATTTCATGTTGGATCGAGCTTCATTACTCACAGTTCATATTTGGTCTAAATTACAGTAAATGTTATTTCAAGGTTTACAAGTTAATTATTATAGTATAGTATTTACTCCATTATATAGTAATTACGGCAGTATCTAACGCCTAAAGGGTTTTCCCCAGTATAGGAAGGACGGAGAATGTTTTAGAGCTTTTTCAAGCAGAACAGGGCTCACTGGGGTATGTATGTGAGTGTGCATGTGGGGCGGGGGCTGGGAAGATGGAAGCCAGAGATTTGTCTGCAAATGCCCACATTGTTTAGGATTCAGGGTTACAGAGACCACTAGTAGCCAAGCTTACTTTAGCCATCTTAGAAAGTAGTACATCCCATTAGAAGGGGCTAAAGAGATGGTGCTGGGGTCCATGGATATGCAAGATGCCCGGCTCACCTCCAACATGCCATAACTGTACAGCACAGAACAAAAAATCTCTTCTGACCTACAGATAAACAGACAAAGATTGAGTTTGCTGCTCATCTTTGGAAAGCAATTGCCTGAGAGACCTCATTTGCAATTTGGCTCCCTCTCTTTTGGCTTTTTGTGGAAGTTTAAATGGTCTCCTTACATACACCCTCCTCCCGAACACCCCACCCCTGCCACAGAAGAGTCAGCTATGAGACACCAGATAGCTGCTTGCTCTGGGCTACATTTACACCTCTTTGCTCCATTCCAGCCTCGTTCTTTGTTCTGGCTGCCAAACCCAAAATGGATTCCATAAGCATCCGGCTTCCCAAATGTTGGTCCAAGTGGCAGCCTGCAGGTCTAGGAACCCTAGGGGCCTGACAGGCAGATAAGCTGAATAGCAGGCTTGGGATCAAACTTAACATTTTTGTCCTCTGATTGCAGCCGGGCGTGTTGGGCCAGTCAGGCGCAGCTTCCTCTTACAATGTCCTCTCCTCCACAGAAGGCTGACCGCTAACACCTTGATAAATGCTGAGCAGATGCAAAAGAAGAATTTGGCAATCATGAAGCATCATGTCCCTAGACCCTGGCCCCTCGTCAGGAAGAAAGTGGTGATCACTGGGGCCAGGTGAGTTGATGTGCACTGAGTGAGCACCTGCTGTGTGTGTAGCCCTGAGGCTGGCCCAAGTGGAAGGGGAAATGCTTGGCATTTCTAGTGCATGCTTGCTCCTTCGGCTCAGGATCCCGGAGCTCAGCCTTTTCACTGTCAGAGGAGGCAGAGACAGAGCAGGGGAAGGGGGAGACACTGCTGCTGTGTCTTCTCCTAAAGTGCTCTTCACACATTTTTCTTTTGGCAGGTGGGGGTAGAAACCTATACCTGGAGGGTTTCAGTCAACATGCTTCTGGAAGTGGCTGCTGGCGCTCACAGGTGGATGTATGGTTTACGGGAGGTCCTCCCTACACCCGAGCACACAATTTGCCCTTCTTGGACTGGCTTACAATGGGCCCAGGCAATTGTTCAAGAGACAGCCGTTTGGCCAGTGGACAGGGGAGGATAACTTACCCCAAGCTCTCTTACTTCCCTGTGCCTCTGCTTCTCCCTGCCGTGGTAGCTGGCTACCCCCAGCCGATGCACCCCTCTCCTTCTGCCTCCCTTTCGGTCTAGTAACCTTCTCTAAATGTACATCTCATCACATCTAACTGTGCTGCTTTAAATCCACTGGTGGTTTCCCATTACTCATGGCCTAATCCCACTTCCTTGGGTGGCTGTCCACACCTCCCATGGTTGATCTCTGCCTGCCCCGCCTGCCTTCCTTCTGCCATTGTCTTCCCAGCAGTTTTTAAGGTCTAGCCACTTTTTAGCCCTTGGGCCCTACCTCTGTCCCTTCCTATCTCTGGGGGTTTGCTTACACCGCTCTTGCCATCCCCCCAGCCCACTCCTCCCTGACCTCCTGCTGGTGGCCCTCTCCAACCTGTCCTTCAGATTCAGGTCAGGACTCTCTGACATCTGGACTCGGGTGAGTTCCCTGCTCTGCCCCCTCCCATGACTCACATAAATCCCCAATCTTAGCATTCATCCCTTTATCGTATTCAGTCGTCACATATCTGCTCAGCTAGACCATAAGCTCTGTGAGGGTAGCAGTCACATTTGTCCTGCTCAATCCCAGTTACAGCAACTAGCAAAGTACTTGTCAATGGTAATACATATTTATAGAACAAGAATGTTCTTCAGTGAATTTCAAGAATGTTAGCAGAAAAGGTAGGCAGTTTAGTGTATCAATTGGTGGAGAAACCTTGTAGTAATAAAAATGAGAACTAATATGTGAAGTGCTAAGTTGAACCCCTACTATGTGCCAAGGGCTGTACATTTATTTCCATTTCACAATAATCCAATACAAAATAGGTGCTCTTAATGTACCCCTTACAGAAAGAAAAATTGAGGTGCAGGAAAGATAAGTAATATGCCCAGGGGCACCCAGCTCATAAGGGGTGGAAACAGGATACAGTTCCAACCAGTTGGATCCAGAGGCCATACCCCTAACTGCTCTGCTAGGCTGACTCTTGTTGAGCATGGCAAGGATGGGAGCAGCAGCATCAGGCACACGTCAGGCCGCTCCCTCACATGACCTCTTTCTCCCTCATCTTTCTACATACAAGCCCTTGTTTAAAGAACATATATCTGACGTGAGAAGAGAATAAACCATACCAGCTCCATGCCTGCTTCACACACACTCTTTCACTACCTGTCACATTGTTACAATGTAGTCACAGCATTGTCAGCTGCAGAGATAATTAAAAAATAAAAAGAAGAAGAAGTAGCAAGTTTGGGCAAAATAATGGTTACCAAAGAGAAGGACTCCTCACCTTGGTCCCCACCAGTTCTGAAAGTGCCAAACTCAAGCCTGGACCCTCTGGGAAGGTGTCCTCTCCTTTTCTCCTTGGCCAGTATCTCCTCCCCATTCTGTTCCCCCACCCAGTGCCCTCCCCTAAAATGCATGCTCATGGGAGACACATACACACATAGATTTGGACTAGAGAGCTAGGAGAGGGGTGTGGCAGCTCATAAAACTCACTAGGAACTATTAGAAGGCAAAATCCCCAGCAGAGTTTTAAAAGGCAGCTGTACCCAGCCACCACATTTCAGGAAGAGAATGGGGAGTTGCAATAAAGGAGAACATGGGGTCATCATGGGCTCTGGAGGCTCCATCCCTTGCTTGTCTCTAATATTACCACCTTGGAAATGCCCCTCAGCACAGGCCTCATCTATTTTTCCCACTCGTCTTTCCAGGTGTGAGACCATTCTAGCAAGCTCTGGAAGATTTTTGTCCAATAAAACTTTATTCCAAAAAGAGTTTCCACTTAAAATTGTTGAATACAAATAAATATTTTTTGTTCCAAAACACTTTACTTACTTGGCTGTTAATCAAGTTTCTTTCTATATCTCCCTTTCTTTTATCTGTGTGGAAATAATCATTTCTACTGCTGAATATAATTATTTATTTAGACACCGTGGAGTGAGCCAAGCCACTGGCAATCTCAAAAGGAAGCACAGTGCATCCCTCTTCCTATAATGCCTGCTGCTATCATCAACTCTAGGCTGAGCTGCTTCCAGTCTAAAATACCCTTGAGTGGTCCTAACCTAGAAAGGCCAAGGGAAAAAGATCATACTCAGAGTCACAGTCCCCCCAGGTGCAAATGCTGGCCTCCCCATTACCAGCTATGTGACCTTGGGCATGTCCCATAATCTCTCTCCATTTCAAATTACTGGAATAGGGATTTCTGGAATAGAGATCTAAATCCTTCTTTTACAGAACTGGGATAAGATAGACTATATGATGTACTTTCCATAATATTTGATGTAGAGTAAGCACTCAAGTAACAGCCTCTACTATTATTTATGATGATTTTACTTATGGTATCGTGAAGCAAACTCATATGACCACATGCAATGATCTAATGCCCTTTAGCATATAGGTGAGATGAATCAGAAATGTTTTCCCTTATATCGTTGGAGTCAAAGACCATCACAGGTGGGTTTTAAAGGATGGCTTGAAAGAAGAAAATCAGGATAGACACATACCCAATCCCAACAACAAAACCCATTAAGTTTAACTCTCTTCTTGAGCCTTAACTAAGCTATATCCAAGGAGTTTTTTCCCAGCCACTCCACTGCAGGGATAAATTCCATTAGTGACCCTGCTAAAGCAGATGTCTTTGGGAACACTTCCTCCCGACATAACCCCTCGTCCTGCACCCGACATGTGTCCCCAGGGGACACTACAGCCTCCTAAAGCCACAGCATCCCTCTGGCTGATGGCAGAGATCTGACCTATGGCCACCAGCATACAGCTGAACAAGGCTTTTATTTTTACAAGTTGTTCAATAATCTATTTGGCCTTTTCCAATTTAAATGGAAGAAAGAAGCTAACTAATACAAATGCCTGTGGTAAATATTTTTATTTTTTAAAATTATGAATCCTGTGGAACACAAGAAAAGGAGGAAATATTAACATGAGTTATTTTTATCTTCCAGTTCAACTTCTTTTGTTCAAGTACAGATACAGGACATGGAACACTTTTCTGTTTTGTGGGTGGTAGATTTTTTTTTTTTCCTCTTTACCAGTGCCCGAATTATCTCCAGGTCCTTAGATCCATTAGCCTAATTAATATTAAGAACATATGCATATGCAAATAAGGCCCTCTTTGCCATATATTTCACTTTCTAAGACAGGTTGAAGGGTGGTTGGGTGAGTCAATCAAATGTCATAAAATTGGCTATGCATAAGATCTCATTTATATTAATTGGGGCGTGGGCATTGTGCAGTAGTCCATGCCTCCATTAGAGATGGGCCCCTTGCTTTAATTGTTCCAAAGATTTTGAAAACCAAAGCCTCTGACCTGATTTAAATATGTAATCTCCTCCCCCACCCCCACCCCCAGGTAGCCTACTGAACAGCTTCAGAAAGGTATTAAAAAAAATACAGAGCAGACCTTTTCTAAGACAGATGGCACACAATGAGGTTAGAAAAAGTATCTTGAGATCCAACCTGCAAGAACAAAAAAAAATTGCTTGCATTGTTGTTTTCATTATCTTGCTTCTGTCATTTCATGAGCTTTGTATCTTGCAAGGAAAGAAAGAAGGGAGAAAAACTGTGAAATTAATCTTTTGTGCATGGCCTGATAAAGAAGAGACATGCTCAGACAAAAGATAGACTGCGAGAAGGTACCGTGATTGATGACTAAAGTAAAGGTGTCAGAAGAGTATTATGTAAATTACTGGAGGCACACACCATTTCCGAGAGAATGAGAGAGGGAGAGCAGGCAGGGGGGGCGAGGGCGAGGGCGAGAGAGGGAGTAAGGTACTGGGAGTGAAAAAAGGATTGCAGAGTGGATGTCACCGAAGAACTGGTCCCCAAACACCCGTTTCTTGCCATCTTTCATCTCTTGCGACAAGCTCACCTCGCATTCTCCCTGGGTTGCAGGATGTAACAAAGCAGGTGGGGGTGGGGAAGAACTGTCAACATTAGCATGATTCTAGTCAAGGGAAGGCTTAGGGAAAGCAGTGTTTGAAGTGAAATCATCGAGGAGGGAAGTTTCAGTTAACGGGGAAAAGGAGCCGGCTGGAGACTGCATTGTCTCAGTGTGAAACATGTCACAAGAGGTGGGACAGGCAACGTCGGGCCTCTCATTCTTCATGCTAGAAATGGGCTCTGACAGGGCCTGTGTCCTTCCCCCAAGTCTCTGACTATTTTCATACCTCTGTGTAGGGTGCACGCCATGACCGCTGCATCGGCAAGGCAGGTGGAGAGAGACTCAAAAGGCCAAGGGCCAGGAGCCATGTTACAAAAATCTCTGCTCCTTTTTTTTTTCTCTTTGGCTACAAGTACTTTCTAAATAATGAAATGAAGGCAAGTATTGAAAATTTCATCCATTTTCTTAACTGGAAAAGATACAAAGTAACAGTAGTATTATATTCAATATGGGAATGAGTGGCCCTTGCACACGGACTGCTCTGCTCCTCCTGGAATGTGAGGTGCCCTTAGACTTCTCAAATGCTGCATGCTTCGAAGTCCAGCACTGGGACTGCTAGGCTTGCAAAATAAAGGGAACTCCTTCCAAATCCTTGGACACCAAATCTGGAGATACCAAAGGCAGTACTCAGTGAGAACTCACCAGACAGGTAAACCAGGCCCCTCTTGACTACAGTAACATCTGTCCCCCATTTGTTGGGGATTGTGCAATACTGGTGGCCAAATATTTTAAATATCACCCCTTTGAAAAGCCCACAGAGATGAAGCTGATGTCTAGGTCCAGATTTCCTCCACACCTGCCCTCCCTCCTCAGCAAGGTGGGAAGGGAAAGGGGAATAAAGTGCATCTCCATTGATTAAAAGCATTGAAGGCCCCCAAACACTATCAAGATTATCATAAACCCTGACCTGCCATGAAATCCAACATGCAGTTAATCAATTTTTAAATGAATGACAAAATAAAATCTAAAGTAAATTTATTTATGTGCAAGTCCTGATTGTCTCATTTTGATTATCTTGGAACATTTTGAAATAGTAAATGGCTGGGAGAACGAAGGTCTAGAAATAAAAAGGGACCAAATTTCCATTCCAAAAGCTGTTCCACAAGACACGCCCCTCAGGGACATTAACACCCTCAAATGTAGTCCCCACTCTCCCTAGGGTTCCTCTTCCTCGTCTGACTTCCTACAGTCTCACTGCCAGGTCATTCGGCAATAGGCACACACTGCTTCCTTTATGTATCCATGATCAATGTTTACTGAGCCCTTCTGTGCTCCAGATACTCTGCTAGGTGATGGAGATACAAAACTGAACAAGATACAGTTTCTCTGGTGGAGCTGGTATTGCTTTCCAGGAGATAACCAGCTCCTTGTGGCCATCTCTCAGAGCTCACAATACTCACCTCAGTGGCCAGGCCACCTTACTGCTATGGGCCCAGGCCTTGCTGGTTCGAACTGAATTCCCAAAACAGGGCTGAGCCAGAGATCCGCCTAAGCATGGAAAGTGAGCTAGGCGAGAACACTGGCCTCAGAAAGGCAAAAGACACAGAAGAAAGACATTTTTCTGCTTGCATCCCTGCATGATTAAACTGTCTCCTTCTTTAGGAATCCTTTGGTCACATGGAACAAACCTCAATCAAAAAAAAAACCTCAAGAATGAAGTTTTATTACAAGAGTTCTCAGAGGACTCAGGAGGGAAAAGTGCATGTAGGCCTCAAGAAATACTTGGGTCAAACTCCAAACCCATTCTCTCTGTATTTAAATTTCCATCTTACTCAGGTAACACACGAGATTTTGACCATGCTTCTCTTTATATCTGTATATTCCCCATCTCTCTCTACAACCCCATTTCCTTTGCTGGCTTTCCTCACAGACCATCTTGAAGGCATACTTATGGAGGTACTATTACTACTATTAAAATAATAGCAAGCACTTGAATAGCTACTGGCACTGGTATATAATACATACTCACTCATTTAACACAACTTTATTATTTTATGATTTATTTTTCATTCATCCATTTTTGTCTTCATTTATTATTATCTTTAATTTTCAACTATGGAAACTGAGGCAGAGAGGTGCTATTCCCAAGGCTGCAGCCAGGGAGTGGTAGGACTGGCATGAGCATCCTGGCAGGCTTGCCCCAGGAGATACACAACTAAGTTAGGCTGCCCAGAACCCACCAGTTCCACTACCTTCCAGATCCAGCTAAGGAGAAAAACTATGTCCCAACTACAAATTTCCGAGATGAAAAAGTGGCACAGCTTGAGATCTGACTACGTCCCTGGCACCCATAGCCATGGTCTGGGGCAGCAGGTTAGGTGTATATAATGCTGCAGAGGTGTGCCGGAAGATGAGAGGGTGACTGCAAGGAGCCCTAATACTGCTTATGCAAACATTTTCACAGGAAAGGTCTTTCAAAACAGGACTCCACCAATATAGCAAAAGGGGCTCAATGAGGCAAGTTCGTACAGCCATAGGACTACAGGCAACCCGTAAGTGAGCAATGACTGCACGTACATGACTTCTAAGAAAATCACACTCTAGCCTCTTGTACCCTAACTCCAAAGTTGCTCTTCAGGTTAATGAAGAGTAAAAGTAGCGGTGAGCAGCACAAAGAGTGAATGAACAAAAAAGACTTTTGAATGGATGGAATTCCTCTTGCTCCCCACCCCACAGTCACTCACACGGGTGCAGAGTCCTGGGCAGCCTGCCTTTGGGGCAGGGTGAGGTGGGTCAGATCTGGCCTGGAAGCCGGGACATCTTGGTTCTACCACTGGCCCCATGCCACTCAGCCACCTGATTCTGAGCAAGTCACCACATGCCAGCCTCAGTGCCCATCACTGTGAAGCTGGGATATTCTGCAGATTCTCTCCTCCCTCTCAGCTCTAAACATTGGTGTTTCTCTCGAAGACCCTATGCTTGAGTCCACAGCTACTCCCCTTGCTGACAACTGGCTTCCAGCACCCATACTGACGTGTGCACCTCCTAAGGCCCTGTCTCCCTTCTCCCTGACCTATGGTTCTCGGGAGGAAACGAAGTGATGACTATAGACATAGTGGAAACAGATTTCCATGGAAGCTGTAAAAGCTGGAGGAGACAGATCCCCTTCTGCTCACCGAGTGTTTTCAGACACACTGGAAAGGACAGTGAGCGGGTTCCTGGCCGGGTCTCACGAAGCTCTACCCCGTCGTTGCCACTTTGTTTTCTCACAGGCCGCTTGCAGCCTTCGCCCCAAAGTCTTCTTGAGAAAGCTTTTTCCTTTCATATGTCTGACCTTATGATTCATCTGGCTCCTGTTTTAAAACCAATTATTACGTATTGTCTTTTGAATTTCACCCCTGACACCACTTTGCCCTGACTTAATTCTATGACTGGCTTTTATTCAAAACTTTCATTTTTGAGGAAGGTGTAAGAGCTGCAAATGGCCTTCTAGAAGCCCTGAGCAAAGCGGCTGCTCTGGTGATCAAAAATAGAGCATTGCCATTTGATGCATGCTGTTAAACAAAATGTATACTTGTTTCAGATGACAGGAAAAAAAGGAAACCAAAACAAAGGCCCAAATGACAAGACAGAAGGGGTTCTGGGTGGTGACTTCTGCATACAAGTCCGAACCTTGCCCCAGAGCTCTGAGCCAGTCACTATTACCAAGAGTCGGCTACACCTTTCTATATGGTAGCCCTGCCTACACCAGTGTCTCTTTCAGAACCTGCTTCTCTCTGGTATTCCCTCCAAATGTTCACTGACTGCATGCTGGTCTTCAGCTTCCATACACAATTATCCAACAATCTATTCAAGGCTGACACATAAATGTCTCCCAAATCCATTCTCCTCTTTGCGCTCCCATCCAAACTGGCCTAGTACAGATTGCCTCCTCCCTCACCCACTCTACCGGAAGCCGTACCTTCTCAATTGGTTTCCTTTGCTCCAGTTTACCCTATTTCTAGTTCATTCTCTACAATGCACCCATGTTTTCCTAAAACAAAGCTCTGATCATACCACGTGTCAGCTTCCAAACCTCCAGTGGTTCTCCAACATGTGTAGAATAAATTCAAACTTTGTGGAGAAGCACACTAGGTGAGCACAATCAGACTCCAACAATTTGTTTCAGCCCTCCTTTTCCCCCTGCGCTTTCCCATACAGCCAAAGTTAGGGTCACCCCAGGCTTTGACTGTCTCAGAACATACACTATGCACTTCCGTGCTCTGCCCCTCGCCCTGTGTCTTCCTCTTCTGAGAAGGCCACTTCCTGTCCTCCTAGCCTCCACCACACCCCATGTAAGTCACAGCCACCTCCAGGCTCCAACACCCCTCGGAAAACAGCCTCTGTTTGCTCCCAAAGGGCAGTTCATTTCTCTCCCCTCTAAGGTCCCCTAGCATGAAGCTTCTCAAAGCTAGGGAGCTTTTTCAAATGCTGACTTCCTGGTCTAATTAAGTCAGAATCCCTAGGAATCAAGTCTTGAGGCATCAGCATTTTTCAAGGTCCATCTAGGTTATTTACACATCACCTAACTTTGAAAAGTGCTGCACAAGTATTTGGTTTGTACCCCTGCTACTTTTCACATTTAATTAGCATTTATTTCTAAGCCAATACACCAGGTACAAGCATTGGTGCTCTATGTGGGAATACTTCAGTGAGTCAGGTCCAATGGAAAAAGTAATAATATGGAATATGTATTATGTATTTTATCATGCTTTACAATCTATTATAAAAATACATTATAATAAAACATGATATCATATATTCTAGTCATTTGTGCACATGTCTTTCTATTGCTATTCCTGGAGAATGAGTATTTCTCATTTATCTTCTTATCTTTTAGCACCTAACACAGTGACTCATATTCAATAAACAGATGGTGATTTAATGAATTAATATATTTATTGATGTGTTAACTTTTGGATTAATGTGATGGAATGACACTGTAATTTTAAACAGCATTTAACACCATCATCAGAGGGACAAAGGTTGGTGGGCCCTGGCATGGGCCTGTGCCCACAGCCTGGTCAGAGGAGAGCCAGCTAACCTCCAGATCATATCCTAGATGAGCTTGCTAACTTCTGGCAAAGACACTGACATAAGCTATACTCCTGTTAGTCTTTGAGGAAGTACAGTTTTCCAGTGGTTTCCATTTTCTGAACACTAGCTCAGCCCCCCAGCACCAAGGGAAAGGAAAGACAGGCCCCTCTCACTTGCAGGTAAGGAGAGGAAGGCCTACAGCGCTGGGTTCTGTGAGGTTGGGGTGTCTGCTGGCCCACTGCCTCGGCCGTGCAAGCCTGGGAGAGAAAACAATAAATATGTGAAGCCCTTGAGAAGTGTCACCTCATGCCGGTGTGCAGACACTGGATGAACTGAAGGCTTCACACTCCACATAAGAGTTTCAGCTTTCAGAGAGAATCAACATCCCTCTGAAGAAGTTAAGAGGAGTCAAACCTTTTTTTTCAAATTTCCTGATTTAAAGCCATTTCCCCATAAGCAATTTGAGGATGCACATTTTCCAAAGGCACAATCACATATGGAACAAGAGTGTCATATTTCTTGTAAAGATAAATATTTGAAATGGTCACCTAAGTCTCGTTGAGGTGAGAAATTAATACAAATTACAACAGTAATGTGCTTAAATTTTATATCATTTATCTTCCCTTTTCCTCTGTTGTAAATAACCTTTGAAAGGGAAACATTATTTGCATTTTTAGACTTGTCCCTTTCTTTTTCTTTCATATTGTTGAAACTCCCAACTAAAAGATAAAATAAGGAAAATCAACCTTAAAGATGAACCTATCGATTCTAACTTCCTTTCAATTTTCCCCTTAGTATGTTTCAGATGAATAATATTTCACTTCTTAGAAAAGAGAAAATTGATATCCTAGGCAAGCCATAATGCAAATGAACATTAAAAGTATCAGAGAATCTCCTTTTTTTAATGATTAGTCTAAGTGGGGGAGGGGTTCAATGCTCCGTAACATCTTGACACACAAAGTGAATTTTATGCTTCTGCCCACTTCCTACTCTGAGGCCACTTGGACTATTCTCCACCACAGCCGTAGGAACTGAGACCCCGCGCCCTACGCCCAAGCCTTCACCGAGCATCCCCAGGAGGCGGGGCTGTGTCAGAGATCCGTCTCTCTTCTCCTCTCCACTAAACGTGTGCGAGTCTTCAGTCCATCAGGACCATGCTCTTCACTGATACATTAATCTCATTAGTGCTATCAGTGATTTAACATGAGAAATTAGCATTTTAACAGGGCCCTTCTGGAAATGCCTTTACCCAAAAAAGAACTGCAATAATGACAAGATGCCAAGCCATAGAGGAGAGGTGCAGGGATAACACACTCTCCCGGTGTCCGCCAAATCACCCCGAAAAGCTGGCTACCTGCTTCAGATCCCCACAGTGCTGGCCTTATTTGAAAGATTCAAAGTCTCTTTACACAGACGCTCTCAAAGGAAGTTGTCACTTTCAGCTGCGCAAACCAAAACTCTTCCAAAATCAGGTGCTTGGGGAAAAAAAAAAATTGAAGTACTTTTAATAATTTAAATGGCTCTTCTCTGCACATGCCCAGAACCCAAATCCCTTTTCTAACTGAAGTGCTTATATAAAAATTTGACAGCTCTTATAATTTTAAATTGCTCTACACTGAGTATGCCTAGAACCTTGATCACTTCCAAATTCAAGGGCTTATAAAAATTTGAAGCACTCCAATAATTTTAAATTGCAATGCACAGTGTAGAGTGATTTAAAATTATTGGACTGCTTCAATTTTTTTAAAAGGTCTTCAATTTGGAAGTGAGTCAAGCAGCATTCTAATACAGTGGTTTAAGACATAGTGTGCTAATCTAAAACTTAACACCTAAAAATAATGAAAATTAAACCACATGAGCTTTTTTTTTTTCCTTTTTCCTTTCTTTTCTTTCTTTTTCTTTCTTTTTTTTTTTTTTTTAACAGTGAAGGAGCATTTAGGGCACACACAAAGAGCTGCAAAGTGTCTGCAAGGCAGCTAAAGCTCAGGCCATAGAGAGGGGGTGGAGAGAACAAGTACATGTAGGCGGGCTGGACAGAAATGGCAGTCAGGCCACCCAGCTCCTGTCTAACCCTGGAGGTTTTAGATGGAGAACAGAGAACGTAATAGAAGCGGGCACAGCCAGAGCTGAGCAAAGGAAAGCTTGAATCTGACTTGGAACATAGCATTCTCTGAACTTTGCAACACCTGGGGTGCCAGTTGGACAGCTCCTCCTAAAAATTACTACTTTTGTCATGGTGGTGGTGGGAGTCATTTTTCTGATGGAGCTATTGAATAGAATTCATATCTGTGCTAATTCGGAGTCTCCGCCCATGAGTTTGGGTGACATGGCTCTCAGAGGGCTGGCTAATCACAGTCATAGCCAGTTACAAGCAAACAGCACGTTTTTGCATGTCTTTCCCATGGAGATCTGCACCTCTTTTTAGCTCAGAACAGCTGCCTAGGTGGGTTTTCTTTGTTTCCAAAGTACCAATGTTCTTTTCTCCTAACCTTTTCTTCTTGCCTTCTTCCTAATTCTCTTTCTACCTTTCTTTCTCCTCCAATCACTACCTCTTTGTTCAACTACCAAAAACTTTTCAAACTGAAAGATCATAGCGACTTTTTTACTCAACTGTCCTTCCTATCTGACTCACAGGGCAAAGCTGCAGGTCATGGAAAACAATCACAGCAACAAGGTAAAGGCCCTGAACAGCAGCCCCGGGACAAACCACATATGTGTCTCTAATGGTCCCTCGCCACTTTACCACAAAGCAACCTGTGTTTTAAACAACATCTAAGCGCACTTTATTTCATCCACTTGTTGTGAGCTGTTCTACTCTACTGGCTGGATGTGTGCTCTGAAATATTTTTTAAGTACGTATTTAAATGATAGCTTATGCTATTTCCCAGGAACCCCTTGCAATCTGGGATCAAGGTAAAAATTAAGTTTACAAAAGCTGAATTTTGTCACCTTTCTCATTATAAGGGGCTAACCATATGATACCATCTCCTGAATAGAGAAAAAAAAAAAAAGAGCACAACATAATAAAGAAAAGGTGAGGGAAGCACATTGAAACAAAAATGTTATTCCTCCAGAGAGGTAAGGTTCCTAGAAAGAGGAAATGCAGACCTGAGCAAAATTAAATGGTAGGAAACATTTTAATGACATAAAATTTGGAAGGAACTTAGTGAAGGAGAGCAAGGAATTTAGAGCACTTTGGGATGGAAATAGCTCTGTACACTTTTCTTCTAAGCTAAGTGATGTGCCCTGTGCCCCGAACACAGAGGTGCCTCATACGTGAACAGCACGCAGACCTGGGCCAGTGCGTGGTAGAACAGCTTAAAATAAGCCATGCTCATTTGTTCTACTGGCTTCTCCACAAGTCTACACAAGACTATTGTAGATAACCCTGGGCTCCAAAGTTAAACTGTAATTTCTTGTAATTTCCAATTATCTCCCAATCTGGATAATAATTTTTATTGTTATTTCATGCCATAATGAATGAATAAATTGACAAAAGTCTATTGCCAGTAAAGAATATTAAGCAATAAAATTTCAAAACAGCCCAGATGAAAACTAACTGTTGAAGCCAGGACTAATCAGGAGACTTTAAAATAGCCTATAGACTGAGTACTATGGAAAGGATAAAATAAATGCAGAGGGAGAAAATGCTTCAAATCACAGTTTTCTTAATAGACACGTGAATAAATTAAACAGCTTGATCCAGAATCTAGACCATGACTAGCAGTATAAGTAGATAATCTGGGGAAGGACAAACTTGTGGTGAGCAGCCAAACACAGCGTAGCTCAAACAAACAGAAATATCAAGTTCTTACAGACTAGGAGACCAAGGAGTGGCATGTGTGAATAGATTTAGTCCCCTAGTTGTGAAACATACCAGGAGATGATTAAGAATACTTCACTAAGGAGTAACATTTTTAGGTCACATGTCTGTAGAGATGTCACCATTTAATAAAATGACAAAATCTATCTATCACATAGGCATGAACACAGAACAATATAAAGAGGTTAACAGAAATTGATGGCATCCAAGGTTTAATTTTACACTGAATCGGAGTCTTTGGTGATTGAAATAGACAAAGATGTATAGGGTTATCTTGTTGAAGAGGCTGTGCTAATTACTGGCACTTGTCATTTCTCCATAGCTTTATCTAAGTCAAGAAGGCTAACTAGCTTCTTTTTCCCCAGTGTGTATTGTTTGTTCAGGAGCTTTTGCTGAGGAAGCCTTTTTTCATAACTACACCTCATTATTAACAGGTTCATAAATAAATGAGTCCTAATATTTTTCTCCGTTAGCATTTATGATAGGGACATTTGGTCTACAAAAGATTACACTTGTCTTTAATAAAAATAGGCACTTACACATGAAGCCTATTAGGCCCTTGTTACTCTGGAGGAGGAGGAAAGGGGAGGAACTGGAGTTTAAATATAAAACAATAATAATATCCTGGTATGCTGGCAGCATTGTAAATAGAGAATATTTAATGGAGCTTCATGACTGTACCCAGTACTAACTCTTCAACCTGCTCTTCTAACCTCCAGCCCTCTGAGATGTGAACACAAGCCAAGAAGTATTAAGCAAGCATTTTCCATAAAACTACCACTATTCTAAGTATTGCAAAGGACATAAAATTATAAAGCGTAATGACCATTCTTAAGGAAATTCCAGTCTAGTGTAAGACCTGAAAAAAAGAATTCATGGAGATGCTTGATCCATGTAGAGCCACTGGTGTAAGGCTCTCAGTGCTACAGTATTCAAAGTTGGCAAAACTTGTATTGGGCTGGGATAATTTAAAGTCTTTTTTTTTTTTTTTAAAGCTCAGGTTTGTGGGGACTTCAAGGGTTTGGATAAATAGCAATGGGAACATATGCCAGGTTGGGAAGTCCACATGAAAAAGGCAGAGGCGGGTAGGAGAGAGGAACATGGGGCAAATGAGAAAAGTCTGGAGTGAGACATCTGTTACGGAATTTCCCACTATTACTATAGGAAATAATGTTGACTATGTGCACCTAAGGCCAGAATGGGTAGTTGGAACTTGATCTGATAATATGGAATCTCTTTAGCTCAGAATCAGATCACCGCCATGGTGAGCAGAGCATGCAATGAAACAAAAGTCACACAAAGAGACAATGCAGTAAATACCACCATCCAGTCATAAAAAAAATTGAGTGGTGGTCACTGTAGTAAAGAAAATGGCTTAGAACCTGAGAAACATTTCAAAAGAAATCTCAACAAGACTTGATGGTCCTTGGAACGATAGTAGAAGAGAAAAGAAAGACACCACTGGGGATGAAAAGGCTGGGAGAGGAGAGAGGATTGGAACAGCAAGTCAGATGCGCAGAGGAGGAAACGAAGAAGAGAAAACCAGGTCTGACTGTAGGCAGGTCAGAGAGGCAGCACATGACACGGGGTGAACAGGGCCGGTGGTGCAGATCAGACTGCAGTCATGCATGTGTGTGAGCTCAGAAGGTCAGAATGTTCTGAAGTGCAGAGGCAGGGACAAAGCCTCGGTCAGCACCCAGTTGTTGGGCAGAAGTTCATTTCTGAACTTTGCCACAGGTCAGGTTCTCCTAGACACAGATTTCACAGTGTCAGAGGCACTACCAAAACAAAGAAAGAAAGTGGAGCCAAGCAGGAAAGCTGGCATCCACAGAGCCAAGATGTGGCCCTGCCAGTTGCCTGTAGGAGATGGTCAGAAAGAGACAGGGACTCCCAGTGAACCAAAGGTCAGAACCAGGGACAACAGGCAGACCCAAGTCGGTGACTGGCCAAGGAGCCTCAGCCCAGGACCCCTCAGGTGGGTGTTCATGACTTCCTTTCTTGAGCCCCTCTGTGCACGATGATATTTGAGGGAGCCACTCTGTGGTCTAAAGGGACAAGGGCAGGCCGAAGGGACAAAGAAACCAGAGAATGAACCCTAACACATGAACACCTCAATGCTCTGCATCTACTCCTTGTACAAGGGCCATTATTTCTTTTTTCTGCATGGTTCCAATTACTTACAAAACTCTATGGTTCCAAATGTTCCTGTGAGTTTGTATAATAACTTTAATACCAAAAAGAACAGTGCATCTCAAAACCAGTGTTTGGAGCTCATTATAAAGTACTAAACACTCTAAGAATGTAAAAACTCCTCACATTTCAATAGAGCTCAAGTAATAATATTTATTAGTTGACCCCATGATACCTTAGATAAGTTCTTTTTTTAGGGTGAAAATACCCTGGATGTTTTCTCTGCCTATTTAGGAAAAAGTAGCTCTTCTTTGAAAAGTAACAAAAAAACAGTATTCTATCAGGACATTCCCTGAATGGGGTGGGAGAAAGTAAAACACACCCATGTACCTACCTGATCTCCTGGCATTACTCAAATTTCTAACAGGTTTCTGAAAAGATGTATCTGTTTTTAAAGGCACCCCTCCTTCTTGAGGACATCCATTTTGCACTTGCATCCCCCACATTTGCACATGAAAAAAATTCATCACTGTGTATACAAATGCCAAATTGCAATGCAAATAGGCATTTGTGTGCCCAATTACCCATTTTGTGTGTTTGCAAAACGGATGTGCCGGCAAATTCTGCAGGTGTGAGTTGGTAGCCTGCTGGAGACTTGGCTCCCACTGAGTCAGCACCAAATAAGGTGCTGCCTCCTGACAGTGCGGCTGAGGGGAGTAAGTCCATCTCCGGGACAGCCTTTCCATGTGGTACCAGGTATAGACAGCAAACAGACAGAGGCCATGCAGAGAGGAAGATAGAAACAAATCAACGTAAAAAGTAAAAGAACCGGACCTACAAGTGCTGATTGGGAGTGTCCTGGAGCACCGAGGGTTTTCCCTGCACAACCCTAAATCCCTTTAGTGCACACTCTTTATTGGGAAGCTCTAATTTTGTGGGCGAGAGTGTGGCGTGTGGCAGGACTGTTTAACATGAGATCTTCCTTCTTAACAAAATATTAATTGTACTATAGTGTATCGTTAACTACAGGTACAATGTTGTACAACAGATGTCTAGAATTTACTCTGCTCAACTGAAACTTTATGTTCCTTGATTAGAAAGTCCCCATTTCCCTTTCCCCCCAGCCCCTTGCAGCTACCATTCTCCTCTTCGATTATACAAATTTGACAATTTGGGGTATCTCCTGGAAGTGGAATCCTGCAGTATTTGTCCCTTTGCGGCTGGCCTATTTCACTTAGTACAATGTCCTCAAAATTCATCCGTGTTGTCTAATATTGCAGAATCTCCTTTTTCAGGACTGAACAATATTCTATAATGTGCATATAACACATTTTCTATATCCAGTCATCTGTCAGAGGACGTTGAGATTGTTTCCATATTTTGGCCACTTGCGAGTAGTGCTTCAATGAGCACGGGAGTGTAGCTCTTTGAGATAGTGATACTTCTTTTGGATATGTGCCCAGAAGTGGGCTTGCTGGACATATGGTAGTTCTTTTTTTAATTTTTTGAGAAACCTCCATATTGTTTTCCATAGTAGTTACACTATTTTGCATTCCCACTACCAGGATATACTGGGAAACTCTATTGTTCAAAGCATATTTATATCTTTTTGAAGTGTGACTCTAAGACAGACATGCCAGCTGGCACTCAGAATATCTCAATAAATCCCAGGGCTTTACCTGACTGATCTGCAGCCTGCTGCCACCACCATGTACGTCACTGACCAGAACGTCGTCATTTTCTCCATTGGAATTCTCAGGACATCGAGAGGAGCCAGCAGCACTCAGAAATTCCTCTGCAGTCAACTGCCACCCAAGTGGGCTACCACCCTTTCCTCCCACCAGCTATGATGATCACATCAAAAATTCTGCCCCAAATAGTAACTGAGTAAGTTACAAGGACAGTATAAATTGCAAAGATCGATGATCCTCATTTGCTTATTTGTTACTTCTGAGATAAGTCAAGCTCAGAAATGGTACATCCAAGAATTCAGTGTTTTCTTGACAAATCTAGAATCTGGTTCACAAATTCTTTACCTCACTTGATTAACAAGCCAGAAATAAAATTAGGTGAAGTTCTACTTTCTTTGGGTGCCTGACTATATGAAAGTCATTTAAAAACCACTGTTGTCAACTTATAAATTATATTTTTAATCCTTTTTTGTATCTGAAAGAACTTGAGTTTTTTAAAAAAATCAGAGCAAAATATAGGCAACCTGCTTAATCATAAAAGTACCACTTCCTTTAGGATGTCAGTAATTCTCAAAATTGCCTTAGATATTTGCTAGATATCAGAAATGGGTAAGGTAGTATTTTAAGTGGCAGAAATGCATTAGTAGTATGTAAGTACATGATCCTTAATGTACTAATCTCGGCAATATGTGTAATGAGGACTTTCAGTAACACTTATTTTAAGTGTCCTCTGAGAAATGCTAATTTACAATGAAACACCTATGGAAGTACATGTGACATCTACATGAATACCAAATGAATTCATTTTGATCAATGCTATTACAGTGAATATAAAATGAATTCACAATGATAGGACATTTAAAGTATTACCAAATTTTCTTTTAATATTACATGTGCTATGATGATTAGCATATCTTAAGGATCAGATTGAATATATATATACTTATATACATATACATGTTTACACACACACCCATTTAAACCAAAAATTATGCCCCTACTAATTACTTCATTAGCAAGTACCTTTTTTAAAAGAAACATCCTACTCACACACACACATAATCTTCTATGTGTAAAATGCTTTTGCCACATTTACAAAATTGCATACTAGACATTAACAAACATAAGATTTACATTAGGAAAGCAAGCAAACACACAAGCTTTGTAGATTTTAGATTTGACAAAAGATGTTTCCAAATCTACATCTTGAATTTTCCTGACTCTTCCATGATGGGAATGGCTGGTAAATTGTTTCAAACTACCTCTTAAAACTCAGGTGGTTTTTGTGAATAATTAAGGATAATCAATGATGGATGGATAGTGAATATATTACAGTATATATAATATTGGAGTATATAGTACATAGTGAATAATATAGTATATTTCAATATGATCTTTGGGGGAATGATTGGAATTTTTATTTAGAATTTCCAAGAAACCAGAATTTGTAAGGAAAGTATGAATTGTCAGTTTTTGTTGACAGGCTATTTCTTTTTGATGATAAACTAAGATCCACAGACTGTGGACACTCAAACTTGACTTAGGCTGACCCTCTGTAAGATATGCAACCACATAACAATCAATAAGAATTGACCTTGGGGGATGGAGTCTCTAGTCCTATTAATGAGTTTTAAGGAGCTAATACAAGCAGGCTAATATAGGTCTCCCAGATAAAGCCAGCAAGAGTCCATACTCTGCATTTTAGATCCCACCTCAGATCACAGGATATCTCATATAACATGCATCACATTTCTGTCAATGCTGTGCTGTGACTGATCTGCCCACCTGAGCCAGAATTCACTCAAATCATAATCAACTCCTGTCCATCCCCACCAATCCCCCTCTCCTCAGCATCATGTGCCTTTCCTCCTCTTCCTCTTCACTGTCACAACTCTGTGTCAGAGTTTCACCATCTCTTGCCTGGGTACTTGCAGTAATAGCCCCATAACTGACCTGTCTCCCTGCTTCCCTGCTTCCAATAAGTCCTACACATGGCCAACCAGGTCATCTTTCTAACAAGCATATTGTGTCGTGTGACTCATCTGCTCAAAATTTCTCAGTGGCTCTTTCTCACCTACAGGATTAAACCAGAATGCTTGTGGGGCACACAGGGCTCAGTCAACCTGTCCACCTGGTATCTCCCTGCACCATCTCCTACAAATGCTTTATGCTCCAGCAGACCTGAGCGACTACAATGTCTTTCTACATGGATCCTTCTGCCTAGCATGTCCTCCCCTCACCTGCCTGCCTGAAAAACACCTTCTTATTCTTTGAATTGCAGCTCAATAGTTTCTTCCATGAGAACTTTTCTATTCCCTTGCTGCATTCTGAATCCCACAGATTCCATTACGGCACTTTTCACACAGAATTTTAATCTGTTAACATGTCCATGGAGTAACTAGACTATAAAACCTTGAGCCAAGAACAATATTTTATTTATCTTTGTCCCCCAAGCCATTTCCCAGTGTCTAGCGCATAATGCCTATTCAATGGATGTTGAGTAAATAGACTTGTCTCCTAAAGATTCTATTATGCTTTATGTTGTCCATTCTTCAAACAGATATTTCAAAAATTTGTGCTCACAAATTGTTCAGTAAGTACCATTCTGATTTTAATTGACGCGGTAAGCACATTCCAAATGTATGTGGGCAAAAGTGTAAACTTGAAAGTCCAAGTCATTCTCTAAAATCTCCAAACCTAGAAAATCGAATTACTATAATATTAAACTAAAAACCAAATAGCTAAGATTTATTCAACCCCTACTATGTGTTGGGCATGGTACTAAGTGCCGTATGTATATCACTTCATGAAAATCTCCCAACTGTCACATCACTTCACTATTACTATGCCTATTTCACAGATGAAGAAATCGGGGTTCAGAGAAGTGAGGTGAGCAGACCAAGGCAACCAGCTAAGGAATGCAGAATGGGGATTCAGGCACAAGTTTGGTTGGCTCAATCCCTAGGCTCATCGCCTGACACCACTACCTTTCCTAGGTGTGCCAAAAGCTTCTACAGATTCTGGGTAAGAGATCCTAACAACTCCAGGTGGGAGATTCCAGAGTTTTATGGGTAAATCTTAAAGTCAAAATGAACCAGGCCGCTCACTTGTCATTCACTCCACATTCAATAAAGGAAGCTCCTTTTGCCTTAGAAATTTTGGATTAAAATTCTCTCACCTAGAAATTGACATCCTTGTAACTAGAAGATGAAGTATGATGGCTTCACCTATTCTCATAGATTTTCTTTTCTTTTTTTTGGAAAATTTTGTGGCCCAATTTTTTTAAAAACCCATTTTCAGGTGACTTCTAGCATTCTTCTACATTTTCCTTTTTTCTAAAGAGGAAGCTGGTACCAGTTCTTCTGCTCTGATGAAGAGTCCATAAATCTGAACTCGGTTTCTGGTCTTCACTTGATTTTTCTTTGTTTGGCCTGGAAAGTATCCTAGGTAGACTGAAACTAGGCTGTTGAAATGAACTGTCCATTTTGAGTTTAAACACTCTTTTAGAAGAAAGAAAAAAAAATACAAGGTTTGCTTATTTCTGTAATGAAGTTAGCTCCCAGCCAATTTCAGAGGTGGGGGTGGGGGGGATGGGTGGCATGGGGAGGGGCTCACTGCCAAAACTTCAGGGGTACCTCTCTCTTGCAGCAAATGCTGCTGGAAACCCGAAGGCCACTTCCGTCTGTGGGCACATGGGAGTCTCCTCCTTCTCCAGTGCTGACTCCATTTGCAATAACCAGAGCAAGAGAGACATGCTCTATATTTTTCAAGATAAAACCAGTAACTTTTGTAAGCATCCCTGGAAGTCTGAGACTGTCCAGATCTCCTTCCACTCCCCACCATTGGAAGCTCAACTCTTCACCAATTAAGCAGCTTCCAACACTGAAGAAAAATAAAATAGATTCCATAAAGCCACCCTCATCTGAGATCTTTCTAAGCCAAGACTCAGGAATAACTGGGCAGAAAAAAATGAGCACTCTCCACAAAAGGAAGTGGACTTTAGATTGGGTATTCTGGGAGGGCCGATGGGAGATACCTGCACTACAGTATCAAAGCACTGGTTCTTTCTCTCCTCTTCCAAAATGCCAGGAAACTCCCAACTCAAATATTACCTTCACCTAGATGTCACCCTCTAATCCCACTTCTTAAATACATAATGTTTGTCCCTGGGTTCCCACAGTACCCCTTCAGATGTCCATCATCCTACCCTCCACAACACAGTGTAATTAGATAATCACACAACTCTGAAGCCTCTGAAGATAAGGACAGTGTCTTGTGACTTTGTCCATGGTGCCTGGCACAAAACAGGGGTCAGTATAGTTCCTTCTTCAAAGGGCCAGAAAGAAATATTTCAGGCTTTGTGGACAATACAGTTTCTGTTATAACTGTGCAACTGCCACTGTAGTGCAAACCCACCAACAGACACTACGAAAACAGAGAAGCCCAGCTGCGCTCCAAAACATCATGTACAAGAACAAGTAGTGGGCCAGATTCGACCCACGGCCATAGTTTGCCAGCTTCTGACACAGACTAGCCAATGAAAACTGTAAAGAAGGGAGGGAGGGAACAAGGAAATAAGGGAGACAGGGAGAAAAGGAGAGATTGAAGAGCCGGAAAGGGAGATTAAGCCCAGAAATAAAGTAAGATTGATACAAAATTTGATATGTTTCCCAGATGGTAAAGAGCTATTCCTAGTGAGTTTCTTTTCAGCAAAGCATTTAGTCCATGAGAAACAATTCTAATTAGAATCTTCCTATTATACTTCACACTGTATTCTCTACATGTAAATCTTCTGAACAGCTTCTCTCTTTTGGCAAATCATTATTTCCCATTTATTAAGACAAAGTACAGTTGAAGAGCTCCATTGTTGGCTCGTAACTACATCCTGCCTACAGGTGTCATATTTTATACACTTTAAAGAGAGTATTATTTTGCCACTCTCTATGCAAGAACTACGAATGCCTGGAAACAAATGACTTTTGACTGCTGATCAGAAGCACACTTTAATCAGTTACTGGTCTATGATTAATAATTAATCATGCTATTCTGTCTAGGTAATAAATAATGGGGAAATATCAATGAATATATAGTTGGCCCAATTCTCCCTGGGGCAAAACAGAAAAGGACCAGCATAAGAGTCTTTCTGGATAACCCTGTGGATTCTCAAAATACAGTTTCAGTTGCAATTCCAGAGAGTTAGAGCTATTAGTAGAGGAAGGAGGCTTGTCACCATTGACACCTCCCCCCAGGCCCTTCAGGACTAATACTCCCTACTTGGATCAAATGCGTCTGTGCTAAGACAACCGCAAAGGGGGCCTGCAACAGCAGGGGTACCATGGACAGACCAAACGTTTCCCGGGGACAGTGATGGCTCTCCTCCCTTGGAGACGGAAGCAGCTGGTGAAGTACAGGTACACCTTGCTTTATGTTGTAATGCTTACAGGCCAGAAGTGTGTTACCTGCAATTTTAGACACTGGATCTTGTAAGAGCACTCAGTGACTTTGCTATTTCCAAGTCTTATGATGGAATATTTTGTGAAGAGAATAATTGTATGGGTTTTCTATTACTGTGTAACAAATTACCACAAGTTTCGTGACTTAAAACAGCACACATTAATTATCTCATAGTTTCTGTAGGTCAGGGGTCTGGGCACAGTTTATCTGGGCTCTCTGCTCAAGGGCTCCCAAGGCTGCAACCCCAGTGTCAGTTAGGGTTGTGCTCCTTTCTAGAGCTCAGGGTCCTCTTCTGAGCTCACATGGTGGTTGGCAGATTCAGTTCCTTGCGGTTGTATGACTGAGAGCCCGGCCTTCTTGCAGGCTGTTGCCGTAAGAATCGTGCCTGATTTATCTTTTTACCCAACGTCCAAGTAAAGGCATAGGGAATGAGACCATACCCATGGGAGGGAGATTCAGAGTGAACTGCTGTCACAGTTTCTGCAGCTAACCTCTTCAGTGCTGTGAGAGACAAAGATCTTGTCTTTTTTTTAGTAGCTTGGGAGTTTTCCTGAAAAAAGTCTGGGCAAAAGTTTCCATTATATTGTGCCACACTACCACTGTGCTAGATTTACAGGCCTGTGACCTTTCTTATGCTAATGTAGATGGAACCATCCTACCTTAAGATTATAACAATATTTTTGATTCAGAAGTTACGATGCTTTCAGTTGTCTTTTATTCTGTCTGGGTTAGCATTAGAAAAGCATCATTTGTACTATGATATTAACAAATTGTCTATGTACCTAAGTAAGCTTTGAATCATGTATTTTCTTTTAATTAACTTATTTTTCCCCAAGACTTCAGCCTTCCTACATGCTGCAGACATGCAGCGAAACTCATAAACAGCCTTTCTAACAAAGCATGACCCCTACCAAAGCCTGGGCCTGCCTCTCTTGGCCTCACGGGAGCCTGCAGAGCACGAGTGTCACTGCCACTATGCACAGCGCCGAAGGATGGGAAGGGGCCCCAGGTTCTTTGAGCAAAGGCAATGAAGAAAACATAAGACTGAGTAACTCCTAGCCACCCAGGGAGCAAGTCCATAAAGGAAACTGGAGCTTTATGTTTCCAATAAACATCTACCCTACCTGCCTATCTACCCTTCCATCTATGTGTTCCCCATCTTCTCCACTGTCAATCAGTTACTGAAGGGTTCACTCCCAGATTTGCAAATAGACATCTGAACCCTTTTTAAAACTTCCACATTGGGCCCCTATTGCCTGAAAACTGCACACCTAAAAAGCACACCTTTCACAAGGACATCTTTTTTCAATGTCCTTGAAAAAAGCAAGCTGGTCCAAGGGTGGGCTCTTACCAGGCCCATGGTAAGTATCTCATGATGGCACTACCCTACTTTGCCATATTAGATATATAAACTTCAACAGCCAGGGAAGCAGGAAGAGATCACAGAGCAGCATGAACTATATTAAAGCAGAGGAGTGGATTCGACTGCCAAAATACTTAGCACCCCAACCTCTCAATGTGGGTGAGGGGACTTATGCAGGTCAGGATGACTCTCCAAAGCCTCCTAGAGGCAGAGACAGCACCCACTTCTTATTTAAGGAAAACGACTCTGCATAAGACAGTATCAGGTCACTTTTAAGCCCAAGAAATAAGAAATATTAACAGGAAACCATGTGTCAACCAGAAATTCAGATGAGTAAGTGTCCCCCAGTACCACCAGCAATTGCTGGAACTGAGGATGGAGGAGGGTCAGCATACACGTGTGCACACAAGCTCCACACTACGGAGAAGCCCCAACATGGGAGAAACCTGCTTGGCTTCCCGGCCCCCCGACTGGCTGCTGTAGCTGAATTGGAGGGGACTTACAGCCACTTCAGAGGAGGGTCTGCAGCCAATGCAGACCAAACACAATCTGCTTCTTTGTGAACTGCAAGCAATTCCCAACTGCCTGTGCTAATGGTACGGAGCAGTAGAGCAGATAACCCAATACGGTGGATAATCTCAAAATCATTTTCCATTTGGCTTGTGGAATGAATTAAATGATTTGTTTCAGCTTCAGCAGATTTACCTTCCTAATTATGTTTTTTGTTAGGCTAGAAACATTCAACACCACAGGATGTTGCCAGTGATTTAAAAAGTGCAGCAGTAACAGCCATGTAAGAGATTAGCAAAGAGGTCACCCAGGCTTGTCAAATCTACTAAGTGCCTACTGTGTGCAAGTTACTGAATGGGACAGAAAGTGATGAAAGACATGTCTCTTGCAGTCAGGAGTGTAATGCAATAAACAAGGCCAGATCAAGAGGTATAAAAATATACTTTAGAGATAGTTGGTTATAGAAATGCATGTAAAGCATGGATGTTTCTATACTTGGGATCTCCGTAGATGTTCCATAAATATTTGTTGAATAAATGAAAGAATAGATGAACAAAGCATATTTGGAAAGAAGTCAAACAAACAGTTGTAGTAGTAAGCATTCCAAGGCTGCCAAGAAAAAGAAGCTCATTGTTCACTAGAGTGAACAGTCAGGGAACATGCCTCTAAATCAGAAGCTCCTAGAAGGCCGGTTGCATGCCCCTCAAGGCTTTGTTTAGGTAGAAAACATGGTAGATTCTCTCCCCACCCTGCCTGACTCTCTTCCCTTGGATTAATCGTCACCATCTTTAGATCTCAACCCATACCTTCTCAAGGAAATCTTTCCAACCCCAGACTATGTCAGTCCCCAAGGGTATGCATTCTTAATATCCTCAACTTCACCTTGCAAGCATTTCTTCCAATGCAAAGTAAACACATATCTTTGCCATACTTGTTGAAAGGCTGCTTCCTGACAGAACATAAGCTCCATGATGGCAGGGACAATAATCTCTCCCATTTTTGTCACTGTACTTGCAGCACTTAACACAGTGACTTGCATACAGTGAGGCTAAATAAATATTTGTGGAGCAACAGATTGAACTGAAGAGCAGAAGGAAAAAGACCTCTAACTGAGCCCTAGAGAATGGTAGGAAATACTTAAAGGAAGACAAGGAAAGTTTCTGGAATGTCAGAAAAAGGAGTCTGTGCAGCCATAAGAGATGAAACTGAACAGGAGGACTTCATGGGATCATTAAAAGGCTGGTACATAACATTGTGATAAGGATTAGAAATCAACAAAAAAAAAACAAGAATAACAGCTACCATTTATTCAGTGTTTCCTATAAGCTGGTTTAATGGGTTATCTCACTGACTCTCCTAGCAACCCTGTGAAATAGCTTTTATCCTTATTTTACAAGAAGGGAACTTACACCTACAGAATTTAAGGCCACTTAATAACTGTATGGCAGAGCCATTATTTGAACCCAGGCTTATTCATCCAGATGACTCCCAAGCACAGAATTCAAAATTGTATAAACTTTAATGCGCTTGGTAGCTGCGATGTGTGTGGGTACAGATAAACAAAGTCTAACACCCAGAATCAGACTGAGTGACTAGCTAGCTAGTTGGCTAGCTAACTAACAAGGAATCCAAGTTTCTCAATGCCCCTATTTATTGGGTTACATAAGCCTTGCATTGCACAACTGGTGAAAATCCAAAATATTGTCTTATGTAAAGGACAGAAAAATCTGGGTCTCCTTGATGCCCAAACAAACGGGTAACAATGGAAACGTCCATGTACTTCATCACCAACTAACTGGTTTAACACTTTTTTTTCCTTTTCTGCAAAAACTTAAAACTACAGAATAAATTTTAAGACCAATGTGCCCTTTCTCAGTAAGTTCAAGGTTAATTGGTACAATTACAAGTGACTATTAGAACAGATTTGATGCAAGTGTGCAAACCCTGGTAGAATGAGAACTGCCAAGTTGTTTTGGTGTAAAGCTATCTAGACCCCTAGACCATAAGCTCCAAGAAGAGAGGATCCAAGTCTGTTGTTCACCTTTGCATCTCTCGTGCCAACACAGAGCATATGATACATTCACAATTATGGAATGAAAGAGTGAATGTTTAGGATTTACTTAATTTTAACTGTAAACTGTTAAAGGGACACTGAATGCCCTGGACTATGTATTTACCATTACTATAATTGTTGCAGAACTAAGAAATATGGGTCACTTTCAGAGGCAGTGTCAAATAGGTTTGACTAAATCTAAATTATCAAAAAATATATTTTATTCATTGGAAAAGCATTTATTTTGCAACATGATGGCAAACAAATATAACAAATGAACTAAAAATTTCTTAGCCTTTGTCATTGGTTATCTTAACATCCCACTGACACATCCCGATTGGAAGCTCCTGGACGATCATCAACTCTCAATTAGCATTTGGTATTGTTATTATTAATAATCAGCTTGTTTAAATTTCTTCTCAGGAGATGTCAATGGATTTCCATTTTTCAATAATGAGAATGTGAGGAATGATTTATTTTAATACACCTGAAAAATATGCTGCTGAAAATAATAAAACTTCTATTTGTCCTAATGACAACCATTACCTCTCACACAGGTATGCCAAGGTAGAACATAGAGCTTTTTTGTGTGTCTAGCAGATCCTGGAGGTTTGCTAGGAGCTGGGTACAAACCACAGAATAACAAGTAAGTCACCATCTCAGGAAGCATTCCTCAGATATTCTGGTTTTTGAGACAAGTGGAATTATTCTCCCCTAATTTATAAACCAATGAAACTGGCCGGTTGGCAAGTCCACAATTAATGTGAATGCCAAGTGGGAAGGCAGCTTTGTTTCATCTCAAGAGAACACTTCACTGAACAGCAGCCTCCCAGCTGAAAACGCATGCAATGTCTCTCTCTTTTAACTTGCAGCAGACACTGGCATTTCTTCATCTCTATTCACTCTATCATTATGATGCATTATACAATGTAATGATGTAATACACCGGAAAGCTGAAATGTGCACGCCTTGCCAAAAATAATAATAAGAAAAGTATACAATTATTTTCTGCTATGAAAGCCACTATCACTATCATTTCATCCTTCCCCAGCCAAAATGAAAGCTTCCCTAATGGCTCAGAGTCTCTTTATGTTTGTGAATTGAACATGAATGTGAAAAGTAGGACGTCACCTCTTCTGTACTGAGTTAGAACTTTTAAAGGATGTAAACAAATTTATCACTTGAGCATGGCGGGCTGGCTCCAGAATGTGCTCAAGCCATATTTTTTGATGGTGTGATTTCTGGTGTGATGCCCTTTATTTGTTACCAACCCTTTATTTGTTATTAACAAATTTTTCTAAAAAGGGATTGCCTTTTCATGTTTCATTAACATTAACCTACAACCACAAGCCACTGTTCTAGGCAGGAAGCACATTTCAGGGGAAAGTCACCGTATGCTGATAGCTGCGTTCCTGGCTGATTTAATCAAAAAGAACCAAAGTAATAAAACCTCAGAAATAAAGCCAACTAATTGCAACATTTCCCCTCCCCCTTACTGAACCCTATTTTGAGTTACAGAAGCAGAAAATTGTTTTAAGAATCAGATTATTTTTAATGCATCATAAGAAAAGATTCCCGAAAGATTGCAATATTGAGCAGACTTTTTTCATCCATTCCTTCTGGTTCTGCCCCTCCTTTTCTTTTCTTTTCTCCCCTCCACTATCACTCCCATCCCCTGCTCCCATGGATTTTCTGGAGAGATCTCTTACAGCATATCTAATGTTTTTCTTCATTATTAGCAGGTATCAACCTCTTACAAGGAGGACTAAACCAAAAGAAGGAAGCTGTGTCCCTGACTGTCGTCCAGCTTGAATGCAGAAGCTCCATCAATTTGGATTGCAGTGACGTTTCAAAATGATACTTGCAGTGCTGTTAGGACAAGTGCAATTGGGAAGCGGGATAGAGGCCAGAGACGAATTTTAAGGGAACCCAGGGACCAAAGCAGGGGCATGCTGCTGTCCACCGTATCCTACCTCCAGCTTTGAGAGAACTGCCTGGACAGAGCTCACTCGCAAAAACCCAGCCACAGATCATAAAGCTCTAAGTGGGCTGGCCACCCACTTTATGCTAAAAATTTGTGGGATGCCATTTTTTGCCTGGCAAAATCAGTAGGAATGCTTAACATAATTAATTTTTATACTAAACACGTGTTATTTTTTTTTAGTGTACAATTACCAAACCATCGAAACCACAGTAGAGCACAATCAGATGTGCCTGAAAACACATAACTGACATTAAGGACGGGCAGGAAAATAATGTGAAAACATAAAATAAATGGCTATGGCTATTTAGAATCTGCATTTAAAGAGCAGAATTAATCATAATTATGCATTATTAGCTAATAATTGGGTGGAAGCATACAGGGCATATCGTTTTAATCGTTGTTGGTGCTGCTATTGTTACTGTTGTTATTATTTTCTGTGGAAAATTTTACCAACCTGAGATTGTTTTGACGAATTCCCAGTGATTACTCAGCGCGTACAGCTTGTAGAATGTTTTGCATCATTCATTCACTCACCACTGAAACACAGTCACCTCTGGGGAAGGCCCCAGAAAACCCCAAACATCTCATAAAAACATACCAGCAGGTGTAGGGCATGTTTCCTCATCCAGAAGGAAACCAAAGACAGGCAGAAAGAAAAGAGGAATGGATTATTCAGGCAGGGTAAGAAGCAGCCCAGAGCAAAAAAGCTCACACTGATTCAAGCATTATTCAACATACCATTTCTTCACTCATTCTCTCTCTCTCTCTGTGTATAGATAGAGAGATCCACATATATATATACAATTTCTATCTATAGATCTGTGTGTGAATATATATATATGTATATATATATATAAAGAAGATGTTTATGTTATATTTTATATATCTCTCCCCAGAAATAAAAGAAGGATAAGACATGGTGGCTAGGTTATTAATGACTGCTGACGGTCATCAGTAACATAAAATATAAACTGTATTTGTGTCACTGAGGGTCAAAAGATGGAAAGCATCATGTAATTCATCACTTTCAAACTTCAGGCTTCAGCACTCCAGTATGGCAGCCTCGAGCTACCCACTCCAGTTCTTTTTCTTTGGGGAATGTGTCAAGTGAACTATGATCAAATTCTTGTGCTATGAAACCATGAAGACTGAGTGACGTGCATAAAACAGAAGTGGTGTCCTCAAAGTGTCAGAACAGCCAGTTGGAAGGTGAAACATTTGATGACATAGACAGTTTTCTTGGTCTACATGAGGTAAGATAACTTTTATGATGGATTTTTTGTTTCTTTTCCCCACATTTTGGTGTCACATAAATTGCCAAAGAAACAAGACACAGAAAATGACCAAAATGGTAAAGTCAGAAAGAGCCAGCAAAAAGGAAAACTTAGCTAATGAATCAAATTTAAATTTGTATTACATATATTTTTATAAAATATGGATAAGGCAGTATAACACAGAGAAGACAAGTAGTGATTTAGGGTTAGGGTTAGGTCCCTGGGTTGGCCAAAATTTCCTGCGCTGATGGACAGTGACTGTAATGGGGTATGTGGTGGGGACTTGATAATGGGGGGAGTCTAGTAACCATAATGTTGCTCATGTAATTGTACATTAATGGTACCAAAAGAAAAAAGAAAAAAAAATAGCTAGATGACTTGATAAATCCAGCCCATTCAGTCTACATACTTATTCAACAAATATTTCTTGAATGCCTTCTATATATCAGACACTATTCTAAGTCCTGACAATTCAGTGAACAAAACACAGAAATCCTTGCTTTCACAGAGTTTACATTAGATATGAATAGGGTAGCTGGCCAGGGGTTGGGGAGGACAGAGAACAAATAAATGATTAAAATACACAGTAGGTCAGATGGTAGTACATACCTTGGAGGCAAATAAAACTCAGAAAAGAGAGCAAAAAGTGGGGGTGGGAGGGAGAGTTGGCCCACAATTTTAAATAGGATGGTCAGTAAAGACCTCTCCCTGAGTGGGCAATACCTGAGTAATGACCATAGGCCTATGTAGATAAAAACTTGGTCAAATCATCTGTTTGAAGGAGCTTTTCCTCTTCTGGGGAAGAGACCATCAAACTGATCCATCAACCTCCTGAAAGTATAAGCTGAGGAAGTCACTCAAAGAGCCCGCGGGGAGTCTGCATGGACTACAGCTCCGGTGCGACAGCCTGAGTTCAAGTTCACAGGGTTCTTACAAAAAGGGAATAAACACTCTTTCCTCAGAATGGTAAACTGTATTTCTCTCATTTGTGTTGAACACAGATCAGTTTGTCTGAATTCAGCAAAGCGAAACAAAAAAAGCAAAACAAAAGACAGAAGTCAAACTGCAGTGGGCTCTCTGCCTGGGAGATGAGGGAGAGAGGAGCAAGACCTGATCTTTCTAAGCAAATGATCAGTTTCATTGCATGTATCTTTTTAAGTCAGTTGTTTTCTAGGCATTTTGACCCAAGAAAGAGGGCAGTAGGCATATCTCTCGTGACCAATATTTCCCCAGTAATAATTTAGAACTCAGGACCCAGTAAAAAATTATTTTTCTGATCTGTGAATTCATTTACATAAAAAGCCTTTCCAAGTTATAAAATTTAAACCACTCTTAGTTTTAGTTTTAAAAATGACTTTCTTGATAAGAATACAGTTACATAACTGAAGACATATGCTTCACCAAAACATACACCTCCCCCCCTCACACACAAATGCAATTAAATACAATACTGGAAACTTTATAATTAGAATAGACTCCAGAAATCCAGAATCTACGGTCTCTATAAGTATACTTCAAAACCAATGTAATCCATATTATCCTAGTAGAAAATGTACTTCTTTTCTGGAGTACACACAGCTCCTGGACTCCCATGTTTACTTATTTAAATAAGGAGTCTTGGCATTACCTAGCCGTGGGCACATCCTCCCCACCACACCCCCCACCCCGGGCAGTGGGGCAGGAAGTGGTGAGGATCCCTTCCTCTCAGAGGCTCTACCCCAGCCCAGAGCAGCATGGATACCGGGAGGAGGCAAACCCACAAACCCTGCTGACAGAAGAGCCACAGACCCTGATCCCAGGCTGCCAGGGCATGTTCCTCCCTGGGTGCTCAGGCCACGGGAGGGGCTGACAGCAGGTTTCTTTCTTCAGTCACACTGGATGTGGTTGGAGCAGGGGGGGGGTCTCCATTACCACATCTGTTTTATTGTCATTGATGTTTGATGAGACCTTCTCAGGGCCAAAGCCAAACCCAGATCAGAACTGTGACGTTTAGGAAGAGGACAACATGTCATACAACCTCCCCTATCCCACCTCCCTCTCCTTCCTTTTACTGGTCTGGCTGAACGTCCAGGGCTCCCTCTTCCTTTCTACCCTTGTTTACTCCCTTCACCAAGACTTTGCTATCAACTGCTCATACCTTGGTGTGACTATAAGCAACTTCTAGGAAAATCTGCAACTAAAGTCTCTGTCGTTGCAAGAATGGAAAACACTGTCTCCTATGACAGGAGTTCCAGCAGTCTATATGGATGTTGTCTTGGGGGCTAGAAACCTTTGAACTATGTTTCAACCATTCCACATGGGCACCTGCCTCCAGATGAGCTTGAGTTCTAATCAGCCTGTGGCAACTGGATGGAAATTTTCTCAAGTGCAAGTGAAGATGGAAATGCTTTGTGCAAAACCACCTGTCTTTTAACCAGGAGTATCACCCTCTTTAAATGGTATGAAAGATAAGCTGAACAAATTTGGCCGTGTACAGAAAGGATACGCTTTCACCAGACTAAAAAAAAATTAAGTTGCTCATTCTTCTTAGACTTAGGGTTTCCCTCTCCCCTCTCTGCACCCATGCCCTTTGCCTCCTAATGAGCTTAGATCCATGAAACCAAATGTGGCACCTTACTGAGGATCTCCGCATCCAACCTCCCCTTGCTCCCATGGGCATCCACAGGGCAGGGGTGGGAGCTGAAGAGGAGCGAGAGCCATCCGAGGCTTCTCTGGAGAATCTGTTCACTACTGAAGTTGAAATGTGGCTGTCTTTGCTCAAGTACCTCATGACTTTGAAGCTTGATTTGATCAAAAATGTTAATTATGCTTCTCTTTAACATGATTTATGGGACATTAGTGACAGCAAGGGAATGTTTACTCCATGCAAAAAGATATCAGGCTAGGGGCTGCCTCTGATTTCCAGGTAAATAGGAAATTTTGGCCAACCCAGGGACCTAAAAAGATCACCATCTCTGTCCCTCCCCAAAATGGAGAAGAAGTCTCTAACTGGCATGTGGCATCTCCAGTTGCCAATAACTTTTTTAACTATACTATATGAGGGTAACCGGAAAACAACACGTTTGTGTGGCTGTGTCATCTGTGGTTGGCTTTGCACCGAGAAATGGGGTTGCTTGCTCACAACTGTAGTTCTCTTCTAAATGAAAATCAACTTAGTATTTCCTTCTGTAGGGAGACGTGTATGCTTTGGGTATAAGCCTTTTTTTTTTTTTATCAGCTCACCCACATACACAGCTCTGTTTTGTGTATGAGTGTGTATGTATGTGATTGCGTGTGGATGTCCATGTATGCTTTATAAATACATGTGGAGAGGAAGACCATTACTTTAATCCTGAAAAACGGATCTGTGGAAACTTTCCTCTTTTCACTGCTAAAATGACTAAAAATCTGGAATGAAAAGAAGTCTTAAGGGCCTAAGATGCATAATGAACACAAAAATAGCAAGAGTTTCTATCTTTTCATGCCTCCCTTGTGACAATCACAGATATGGCCATGCAATGGTCACACACTTCGCCTGTCTCTCACATGTAAGCCCCCAGGTAACCACAACACATCTCTCCCTCCATCTGTGCAAGCCTCTTTCAGAAACAGCCCCTCAATTAAAAGCTCTAGCCAACTTATACTTTTTGTGCATGTAACATATGCCGTCAAGTGGCTTCTAGGAAACTTACAACGTTGTGTTTTTATGCTGTTACAGTATGAAGCATCTTCACAGTATAAACGAGAATGTAACAAGACCCCCTTTAAAGGGGAAAGTCTGTAGCAAAATTCTGAACCCATTTTAAGGATGTGCAGCAAAAGGGTTTGACAGCTATTCTGGAAGAAGGGACAGGGATTACAAAGGAAAAACAGAAGTCTTTCTTCTTTTTTTTTTTTAATCAGAGTGGCTTTGTGTGAGAGCACACTGAGCTTTGACATGAGCAATGTTTGGGTTTGGGTTGCCAGCAAGAGGAAATTCAGTTTGTGCCACAATAGATATGTGTACGGGAAGAATATTTTTTAAAATACAATAAAATGTTATCTCTGATTATAAAAGAAAGATGAATTCTCCTGCTAAACCAGGTAACCCTAAAAGCGTGTTAACATGAAATACTAAATAAAATGCTACTCATCTATAATAAATCTTATTACACATTTTGGCAATTTTACTACTAACAGTGAAGGTTTCAAGCAATGTTTGGAAATAGAAATCTTAAATTGAATCATTGTTGCATGAATATATGCAAAATATTCATTTCTAGCACTGTGAGGGTTGAGTGCTTTTAAATTGGAGAAATCACTCATGACTTCACCTTTTCATGCAAGATAAAGTTGTATGTGGTAACATCATTACAATGTCATGAAAGGAGTGGAAATCATACAACAGTTCTGCCTAAAGCTAATATACAAAAAAAGGGCTTCAATATTTTTCAATATTGTCCAATATTTAAAGGTGCAGTGCAAGGCTTTAAATATATTTTTAAGAAATCATTAGGCTTTAGATGTCAGTGAGGTCTTTGCTGAGCTCAGAGACTAATAAAATCATTGATGAAATCTCTTTAATATTTAACGGAATTCATGTCTTAGGCAGTTGCCTATTTTCCACTCCTATCTCTGTAGATGGGACTATAGATAGATTTTTTTTAAAGATTTAAGAGGAGGTGATTACAGATTTTCTTAACTATAGTACTAGAATAAAACTATTCACTTAATGATGCTGCCATTAACAAGGAGAAAAAGCATTATGACATTTAAATAGGATTTTCTATCAATTCTTTAACAGAAGATAGCTTCAAAAGTACCTAACACATTTCTACACACTAACAATCACAGAACTCAATCAGTGAAAACAAATGAGCAGATTTTCAAATGAGTTGCTGAACCATGAATCATCGATAGAGTGTTAGGAGGACCATGAGAAACTGAGAGAGGTTTATTTAATATTGAAGACAACAATAATTGTTGTTGCTCATGGATCTCTGCTTTTTTTCTATCCAGTGATAAAGAAAATTAGAAGTCAAAGTTCAGGCTCAAAATCCTATGTAGTATGTGTGTGCATGTGTGTGCATGCACATACTGATATAAGAAAAGCTCTCATCTAATTAAATTATTGTTTTATAGTTACTCTGCAGGGGAATATCATTCATTCTAAGGTAAAGTAAGGCATCCACAGGCTCAACTTTAAACCCTGTTTATGTGTGAAATTGATAGCTCCATTTCTGTTATCAAGTCACTAGTCCAGCACTTTAAAGTCATGGTCTGCAAAATAAAATTGTCTCCCTTTTGAATGTCAACCCCTAAAACCAAATATTCCCATTTATTAAAATAAAAATGTAAATTTATAAATTATCATCCTATTTTTATGTAAAAGCATTCTGGAAAGTACCACATACCATGGTCACATGGCAAACAGCCCTCCCCATCATTGGCTGTTGCTAGGCTACCAGGAAATGGAATGGACCATTGCCAATGATGAATTAACTGATGAGCCAGGATGACAGTAATCTTTGTCACCGGATGCAGTGGCTGTCTGAGCCCTGTCATTTTCTGCATTTCATGTTAAACAGATATACCTAGATTGTAAAACAATACAAAGAAGAATCTGAAAAGAAAGAAGTAAACTTTGACAATCAGAGGGCTTTTTATATATACATAACAAGGCTTATTACCTTTACTGAGACTGAATCTTTTAACATTCATTAGCTTTTCTTTTTTAAATTAAAGCCTGTGAGCAAATGAAACTTTGTTCTACATCAATAAAGAATATTCAAAGGGATACCTACTGGGAAGCACTCTGTAATCTGTGTCTACACAGAGCCCAAACATCCAGCTGAAATGTGAGAAATTCACAAAATAATCAGGATGTTTGGTCCTTGATGCTAACCACTGGAATATGTGTGTATATAACAATGTCCTTATTGGGGAATTGTCCAGATATAGAAGAGTGGCCAGATCTGGGTGTTTGGGCTTTGTAGACTTTATAGGCATAAATAACTAGCAATTGAAATCCCTCATGAGTAACATCATGTCCATACAGGATGCAAGATTTTTCCATTTGAACAAACTAATTCAATCAAATTGATTTTTTTCTCATGAATTTATCTAAAAACATATTGAAGGAGTCAGTGGTTTTGTTCTACTTGTAGATTCAACCTTAGACCAGTCATGAAATCTCACGAGGCAGAGGACAGGGACTTAGAAGTTCTGAGCAGTGGGCTTCAAGGGAAGACAGAAATAAAGTGAATGTATGCTCAAAGGGGTGAGTCTACCATCACAGCCAAAATCCACTAGGTTAAAAAGGGGGAAAACAAATTTGTGGACCCAGTGCAGGCACAGGAGTGTCCGGGAAGTTAGAACAGTGAGACATCACCAGCCAGGATATTATACTGCAACAAACATAGCTTCAACTCCAAAGCAAAGCAATAAGGCTAGTTTCTATAAGTCAAATAAGAAAGGCTGTCTTATAATGTTCTTAAGGGAGGAGAGGAAAAAAATAAAGGGGGAAGATCCAAAGGTGGCACCTTTAGAGGCTGGGTTTATTTAATGATGAAAATCATCAGGAAGAAATAGTATGGATAGAGAGAGACAACATTTGGTGGAGGCAATTAAAAGTTAACAATGAGGTCTTGCCCAACTATTCCTTATCTATTTTTCCTCAAATCATCCTGGGGACAAAAGTCGGTAATCTGGATTGACACCTGTGCAGATATCATTTCTCCTTTAAAAATTTCGAGAATGGCACACTAGTTTGGTATCCTTCCCCTAGTTGACAATGTAGCAACTAACTCACTAGGAAATGGATTCATTCTGTTAGATATATGAGGTGGATGTGAGTGAGTGAGTGTGGGTTGCATATGTGTGTGAGTGCACATTTGTGTGCGTGTGTGGTTTCAGTGGGTTTAGGACAAAAGATCTGCCAATGAGACAGAAACTCTGGGGTCTTGTTAGTCTCCACATTAGTGAGAAGATGAATGGTGGTAGGAGGTTCTTTGGACCTAATACTTCATAACACTCAAACCCCTGTTCTGTTCTTTTTAACATGTGGATTTTTGAAATGATAGATCATAACTATAGACCCAATGCATGTGGATGCAGATTGCATGCACTTAATATTTCAGGAGAAGTGTATACAACCTAATCCAATCACTCTGAAAAATGTGGAAAATGGAAATGCATAAAGAAAGCAGCTGGCATAAAAGAGAATAAAGAAGAAATACTGATGAAGCTCTGTATGGATTAGGCAAAATATATTCACATAGCATTTGAATATATATATATATATATATATATATATGCATGTATATACTCTGATCTATGTATGTTTATATATATACATTTATATGTGTGTGTATATATATTTTTTCTAGGTAATTGATGTATTAAACAAAACAAATCAGATCAGAAAATTTCTTTTCTTTGAAGTTAAAATAGCTGCCTATCTTCCACTGTGGGTTTTTGTCATCTCCTTTGTAATGATCTAGAGCATCATGGAAGATTTTTAATGAGGCCAAAACCAATATTTCAAAAGTATTAGTAACTATTGGCTAGGTAGTCTAGTCAGTGGATCAAAGTGTTGACTCTGGAGCCAGATCTGGGTACACAGGTATGAATCCCAGCTTGGCCATGACTACCTCTGAGTCTCAAGCCAAACTCTTCTTGCTCCCGTTTCTACAGCTATAAGATGGGGAGAGGGGAGAGGATAACAAGAGTACTTACCATTAAATGCCTTAATATTTATTTTTGAATCACTTAGAACAGTGTCTGGCACATAATGAGCACTATAGAATTGTTTGTTAAATAAATAAACATATACATACATAGTATTTACCCAGGGAATGCTATCAAAGGAGGTTCTGAAATCTGCTTTCCCAAAAAAAGCAAAACATTTCATCATGAAACCCAGTGTGGACAGTGGCTAATGTTTCCTTGTCTGGGTAACTTAGTCCAATGGACCTAGAGTGGGATGGTTGCACCCCCCTGGGTCTGCTTTCCTGGCACCAGGCTGCTCTCAAACCACCTGTCTCCTGGGATAAATTGCTAGTCACCTTGTCTACCCTACGTGGTCATTCTCATCTTTCTCACACCACTTCATGGCTTAGCATAAAGATTTTGCTAAGCCACAGAGAGAGAGAAAGAGAAACAGAGAAGGTTGCTCAAAGTGACAGTAAGAAACACTGGATGGAATATGGAATGGAAATAGAAAAAGAGAGAGAGAGAGAAAGCTCAAGCCAAAACAGAAAAATCTATTCAGCCAGGCACCTGGCCATAAAACAGCTGAGACCTGACCTGCGAGAGAGGGAGACAGAACGACTACTGTGAACAAGAAAGCAAGGGCACGGCCTCCCAGCCAGGCCGTCTGAACAGACGTCCAACAATAACATTCATGCAAATATATTTACTGAGCACCTAAGACAACCCCTAAAATGTGATCAAAATATTCACAACTCCCTGCCCCTATAGAGCTTATACTCCATAGAGGAAGAAGCTAAATAATAAATCACCTAAATAAGTAAAATATACAGTTTGCTCAATGATAACAAGGACTAAGGGGTTAAAAACAGGCAAGAGGCTTGCAAAGTGCATGTGCAGGCAAGGGCTCTTGTTGGGCTCCCGACGGCCAGAACTATGTGCACAGCCGCGGGTCCTACACTCAGACCGCTTAGATGATCACTTTCTAATTATATTTGGGTCACCCAAATGCTCCCCTTAAAACTTCTGCCCATGACTGAGTCCTGCCCTCACCTCCCCTGCCACAGACCCAATGGTTTTGTTTGGAGAAGGAAAGATGGACCCAGAGTTTTCTGATTCTTGATTTTTCCCTCAGGACCAAACTGCTCCTCACCGCTCCACTGGGGATAATTCACTGAACACTACATCCGGGGAAACTCTGGTGAAAAGTTTCTCTTCCACATCCAGAAAAGTCTTTCCCCTCAGTCTTTCATGGTGCCTATTCTCTGACGACCTGCTTTTTGTCATCTGTGGGGCCCCTTTAGCAGAGAAAGCCGTTAAAAACAGGTGAGCATTTCCAAACAGGGAAGCAGCGTGCCCCTTCTCTTCCACTCTCCTTCTTCAAAGGATCATAAACAAGCTTCTTAACACTCCTCCCACATTTCTCCTCTTAGCTTTTTTTTAAAGGCTTTATTTTTTTTTTTAACACAGTTTTAGGTTCACAGCAAAATTCAGTGTTAGATACGGAGATTTCCCATATGCTCCCTGCCCACACACATGCAAACATCTCTCCCCATTATCAACATCTCCCACCAGAGAGGTATGTTTGTTCCCATTGATGCACCCACACATCTTAATCACCTGAAGTCCATTAGTTAGATGACAGTTCACTCTTGGTGCTGTCCATTCTGTGGGTTTGGAAAAATGTATCATGACATGAATCCATGAGTATAGTGTTCTATCTACACAGCAGTTTTACTGCTCTAAAAATCCTCTGTGTTCCTCCTATTCACCCCTCCTGCCCCAACTGCTCCCACCGTTTTCTTCTCTGCTTTCCCTCTTTTTTCCCTTATCTTCAAAATGCTATTAATACAGTGGTTTTAGAAGCATTAGGAGGTCTGAGGTTTGAGGAAGAGAATTTAGGTATGACTGGAAGGGAATCATGACAAGGGTCATGTCTTCAATGCTCATGTTACAACTGACTCAGTGGATTCGGATTCAGAAGGTGATAAAATGTAATGGTTACAAACATAAAGTCTGGACTCAACTGGGTTCAAATCCTAACCCACTCCTTTCATGCTCTAGGTAACTCTAGGCAAGTTACTTAACTTCTCTGAAATTAACTTAATTCATCTATAAGTTGGGATAATGAAAACATCTACCTCAAAAGGTGGTTTTTAGAATTCAATGAGATGACCCAGGTAAACCATTTAGAACAGTGTCTAGCTAATAGCTTGCTTTAAAATGTTATTTTTATTGTTGTTCACATTGCCCTGAAAGGAGCAAGACTCAAGGCTACTGGTCTCTCTCGCCCATGCACAGCAAATCTCCAAAAGGCATGGAAAGGGAAGCCAGCGGCTCTTGAGTGGTGCTGCTATTGTATGATTACATGCAAGCCTGGTTCATTAAATTTTTATATTTTACCTAGTGGAGTGATTTGACAGTATGCATGGACATGGCTGCCTCTCAGCATCACTCTGAAGTCAGGCCCCCTTACAGAGGCTAAGGAATGAAGCAGCAGGAACAAAATTTAATGCTCTTAAACAGTTTCAGGAGATGAGGAAAACATAAAGGTGTTTTGTGCTAGAACTCTTCTTTTGGTAGAACTAGAACACAGCACTTCAAGCTCCTGTAGGCATGTCTGTCTCCAGTTGTGATCAGCTCCTCATAAACCCTCGGCCACACAGGCCAGGGACAGCAACCTGTGCAGAAAGTACTTTTTGGAGAAGAAACTGCAAATAACATATAGAAGTGACATCATATTTCTTAACTAATAGGCCATATTGGTCATCTTGTGAGGGGGTAACAATTCTGCTTGGAACCTTCAAACACCAGGAAGAAACTTGATGTCTCAGCCTGTTCACATACAGATGCTTTCATCTCACGAGAGTTAAGTAGCTGCCCGGGCAAAACTCAAGTCTGGCAAAACAGCAGCTGAACGGAGCAAAGTTATACTGGAGTTACATGCTCCTGGTGCTTCTAGGAGGAGGAGGGTACTCCCAGCCAGCCCACACCACCCCCCAACTGAACTTTCCCCCAAAATTGATTCTAATTTAACCTTTTATCAGCAAGTCACAGAAATCTACTCAAGATTATTAGAAACCCCAATTATGATCTACAAACAACCCAAGAGAAATATCTGAATAGGTAACCAAAGTTTTTAGGGGTCTTCAAGACTTCTGGGGCCATGTGCACAAAGTCAGTTCCCTGGTGGTGGTTGTGTCTGCACATGGATTAGAGTGGAAAAAGGTGGCTCTCCAGTGTGTTTGGTCTAAGGCTTGGGGATAGACAGGAAGTATTTGGCTGAATTCAACTTTCTCTTTCCCTGTATTCCAACAAATGGGTTTGCATGCGGAGAAAAAAAGGAAATCTTCTAAGAAATACTTTGTGATTTCATCCCAGAAAGAATGGAGAGTCATGACCTTTTATCTGAGATCAGGTTCCTCTGTTTCCCTGATGCTCTACAGAGGTACCTCTCCTTAAAAATATCCAGGGCATGGTTTTCTGCATGAGAATTTTGTTTCTCTCTCTTCAGTACAGTGACTTAAAAATCAATCATTATACATAATTAAGTCCACTTTTTTCCCTCACAAATAACCTTACTGTGTTTTAGACTCTAGAGAGAGACAAACCACTCTACCCCTCATCTATTTCTTAGGAAGCCTTCCCAATGTCTTGAAAGAAGCAGCCTCACAGGCATGGCCTCTCCTCTCTATCCACCCTTGCCCATCAGAGCTGTTTAGACCAGGAGTGGACACGTAACCCAGGCTGATTTCTCCTAGGAATTTAAAATAGAAAAACTAGAATCTGCCTTACTTTGATGTGGGAAATATGAGCTGAATAGTCATGCTGATTTGCAGGCTAAGGCCACCATTCAAAGTCAGCCAAGATGGGCCATGTGTAAGCGGGTCTGTAAATAGAGAAACTGGTTATTAGAGATGAGAATAAAGAATGGAAACAAAGAGAAGCAAAGAGGAGGGATGATAGAGTAAGTGAGTAGATGTCCACTTCTACTCCCATTTCTATGAGGCAAAGCTCTATTAGCACACATGGGTTTTATAAGATGACCATGAAGCCTTTTAAAAACACGTTTGTTTTGTTTAAGCTTATTCAAGTAGATTCTCTCCCTAGTACCAAATAGTTCCTAAAGCAACTGGTAAGCAGTATGTGGACACAACATGGTATAAGCTCTTCAATGTATCTCATTGAGGTTCAAAGGGCTGCTCACCATCACATTAAGAATTTCACTGAGTTAAGGTTGGCCATGTGTAAATGACATAAGAGTTCAGATGATGAAGGACTTGAACTATTGAGAAAATTAGATGGTTATCTGTGAGCAAGGCACTGAACAGGTCAGAAGAAGGGGCTATTCTCCTCCCAACACTGTTTCATGAGAAGATAGTCGGTATGCCAGTTCACCTAGGAATCACAGTGATAAGCACCATGTCAATCCACCAGAGAAGTAGATAAAAATCACCAAGGATAATGAATGCTAACTGCTATCTTCATTTGTAGCACAATCGACTTTAGAAAACAAAGTTAAGCTTCCCTGGTCCCTGGATGGATTGGGGCTTAAAAAACATCACAAAGGCTCTTGCTTAGACAAAAGATCTCTTGCCGATCATAAAGGATCTCCTTCTAATTTATGAATCATCCCATCAAAAAACAGATGGATATTCTGACATGTGTGGGTGTAATTAATGGATAAACATGTATGAATATCCATAAATGAATATGGTATGGATTTAATTGTCAACATTCATCAAACATACATTTAAGGTATAGGAGATTTGACTTTGAGTTCTGCCACTCTATCAGCCATATGACTTAGTGTGAGCCTTAGATTTCACATCAGTAAAAACCCAATTTTGTTGGGTTGGTGTGAGGTTCAAAAGAATAATATTTGTAAAGCATAGTACGTGGTAGGTATTCAAAAGTATACCATAGAATCTTAATCAATACCAAGTACTTTCACAGATTAACCATTAATAAAATCCTAAATGTAATCACTTTAATATAATATTCAGTATTAGATGGTACTATCTTAAAAGAATTCCTTCCTCTGCTATCAAATGTTTCACTTTGACATATTTATTGGTATCTACATTACAGCATCAATATAAACCAAGAATATCTTAAGTAGTAGTAGAACATCAAGAAAGAGCCCAGGCCCAGTGGCTTCCGTGTTCTTGCCATTGGGTGGTTGGCCGGAAACAGTAATCTGGCCCATTGCAAAATCCATCCAATTGTGAATATCACATGAGTGCTAACAAATGATGACCAAACTGGCACTTAATAAACTCTCCCAATCACCTTTCTGCTGGAGGTCACACCAAAACAGTGTTTTCCCATCTCCTCTTGCCCACATGTTTTAATCCAAATCCATCTTTGCTCATCTGGAGCAAAGACACTAGACACTAGACACCATTTCAACACTGCTTTCCCTATTTCATGTCTCACCACCCTTAACCACTAGCTGTTTTCTACCTTTCCCACAAAACTATACCAAGTCATGAATATGACTGACCCTTCTTAAAAAATCTACCCCGCCACTTAAAAAAATTAGGAAGCAGTGGCTCATCCTCTACAGAACTGGGCAAAGCCAGAGCCAACATGTTCTCATTAATTCTCCCTTCTGCTCAGACAAGATGAGCCTTCATCCCTTCTCCTCTGCTCCGCCTCCCACCCCAGCATCCCCAAGAACAGCATGAGGCCAGTCCCCAAGGATCTTCCTGCACAAGAAAGGTAACATGGAGCTGCCAGGAAGAAGCTTCTCTCAACAGCAGACAAGATGTTAGCAAGAGACCCCAGCAAAGTGTACACACACACCTAGCAGTGGCTGAAAGGGTAACAGCTTTGCATTGGGCACAGGTCAGAGGAACTTTGGTTTGAAGAACAGGTGGGCTACCTGACAACCAGCAGGCAGCCTTGCTTTTGACTACTGCCATTTTATATCAGGATGTTTAGCAAATCATTAGTGTCTGCTAGTTATTAAACAGAGGAGAGTTCAAAAGCACATGCATGTTTTTCTCCTAGCTTCCCAGGTGGTGGCTGTCTCTAGCAGCAACCTTTTCACTTTGTGCAGCAAGACTTGTAAACTTCCCATGGCTAAAACCATGTTTTCTAATCAGGTGCCCACAACGGAGCTACAGCCTTGCAAGAATGGCAAAATCCATATGTGAACTTCCGTCTGAGGAACTGCCATTTGCTCTCCTTGCAAATTTATTGTTGAAATTACTGAAATGTACACAAATGAATGCATTTGAAGGTGAAATTTGGTGGAAAAATAAAGATATAATAGGATTCTTTCTTAAATAATTTCCTGGTGTGATGTCTGTCTGAAAAAATGAAGTGAAATTATATGATGTCAAAAAATCATGTTTCAAAATGATTGACAAGATGTGAATGTTTTGCATTGTGAAATGAGGTGGAAAATTTTAATTGCATGATGGGAGGACATAATATTTATTAGAACCTTGTAACTACAGAGGATTGCAATGAAGAGGACACAATTTTAAATTTGGCGTTAATATGTCAAGTCTAAATCTTAAATGAACATGCAGGAGTAAAATTCTTTATCTTAGAGTGTATGATTAAGTTTTCAGATTCTAATAACTAAACAGGATCGACGTGCAGGGCACATCCACATCCTGACAAAGAGGCTTGCTAGTCTGCGTTCATATTCAATTTTGAACAGTGTTACCACACAATACATGCCTGGGTCAGAAAAAGATAAAGCTGATCCTCAGGCAAGGCTCACATTGGAAGTGGTTGTTTTGCTGGAGACCTAGAATTTGTAAAGAATGCAAAGGATGAGGGAAAGGCCTGAAAAATTAAACATAGGGGTGAGAAAAAGACACGAGGAAAGAACATACAGTTGGCCCCTGAACAATACAGGAGTAAACTGCATCAGCTCCACTTGTATGTAGATTTTTTTCAATAAATACATTAAAATAATTTTTGGAGATTTGTAAAAATTTGAAAAATTATTTTTCTTTTCTCTAGTTGAATTTGTTGCAAGAATACCGTATATAATACATAGAACATGCAAATATGTGTTAATTGACTATGTATGTTATTGGTAAGGTTTCCAGTCAATAGTAGGCTATTAGTGGTTAAGTTTTTAAGTCAAAATTATAAACAGATTTTCTACTATGCAGCAGGTCGATGCCCCTGACCCTTGTGTGGTTCAAGAGTCTACTGTACACAAAACTGGCAAAATAATGATCTAAAGCCAAATTACCTTTAGCTCAACCTTGAATGCAAAAGACTCAGCTGAGGATGGCAAATGGCATCCACGTTTGTTGGTCTACTTGTCAACTTACAAGAAGACAGGAGCAGCATGTATTAAACAAATAATAAGAGTGGGTCAGCTCCTTCTGGCAGATGGCTCCATAACCCTCAATACTTTGAGAACAAAGGGAAAAGGGCTGTGAGAGAGATGGCACTAAGGCTAAGGCAGAAGCGGTCTTTCCAGAGCCTCCCCTCCCATCTGGCTCTCCCAGAAGTCAACAGTGTAACTGATTAGATTAGACTCTAGGATCACTTCCCATTCCAACCTGCCCCAAACTCCACCACTCCACTACTCAAGGAAATACTGCCTCTCAGTCTATAATAGTTACAGCAATTAAAACTTAAAAGTGGAGTTATTTCGTTTCTTTATTCTGAAGGTGCAGGGGAAGGATTGCTGGGGACATCTAAAATTGCCAGCATCAATCAAGATTGTTGTTAAGATTATAAGAAAAGAAAAACATAAAGTTCTGACACCAAACAGAGCAGGGAAGCATCTCTTCTGCCTCCCTCCCTCCTTCCATGCCCCCTTGGGTTGATGCTGGCTCTTCACATGCATATGACAAAGACATAAGTCACCAAGGTAGGAATCCTAGAGGGTCAGTGAATGGGTCTATAACTAGTGGAGCAGAAGAAGTAAGAAATGAAAACAGTTAGCAATGAGCAGTAAGAAATCTGAGCAAGGTTTAAAGATAACTTGGAAATAGATACTTTATGGCCAGTTTCTTGCAGAACCGAAGAGATGAGCTGGGAGTAAAATTAAGATTTGGCCAAGAAAACAGAAAGCCACCATCTTGCGATCAATTTTTTCTCTCACAGACCTGTTTTGTGTTTCCTATTTTATCCCAATGTTGCAGGTACTTGAAAGCCAAACATCTAATAATATGCATGTAAACACACCCTTTCTTTTAAAATATCTTTGCTTTTCTGGATATGATTAATAGATGAAAATTTTCTACCAGATAAATACAATAATTTTTTTTCATATAGCCTCTACTTTCATTAGCCAAAGTAATTTTCTTTTCTGGTAATAAGAGTAATTGTTCCAGCAAACTGACACCTCATCTCATGTATATAATACAAGACCCAAGATTTTTGAAGTGCATCTTTCCCCTCCCTGAGAACAGAGTTTAAACAGTATGAATTCAAAACTTCAGAGGTTTCAAAGTTGCAAGCCACCGAAGACTCATCTTCCACTTGCTCATAATGTTCACTGCATTCTGATCAGAGAGGGAATTTGCATCTCTGAACCAACAGACATAAAGTGCACAAGAACATCACAAAGTAATTACGAGTTTATGACATCATCTTAATATTACAAGAGAGAGAATGAAAGACCCAAGAGAAACACACGATTTCCCTTTTGGGAAAACATTAATGGATGCTTACAATCTGTTTTCTTTTGTTTGGATGTTACAACCAATAATATACTTTTATGTCTATAAATAAAGACTAAAGTTGAATAAATCCAACAAACCCCTGAGCCTGCAACTTGGAATCTTGATTCACATTCAAGGCCAAGATTTATGAATCACTTGCAGAGAATAAGTTGAAGCTGCAAGATTTGGGGGAAAATTGTTCCACATAGTGATTATTTGGGGGAGTGATTATGCATACACACCTGATCACAGTGTCACCGACTCCAGCTCGTCCGACATGATAAAACAGGGCAATTTTCTCTATTTCCCTTTGCTTGCACAACAGAAACTGATGCACACAACCTCACACCATTCATTTTTAAATACTCTCCCTTGTCAGAGACATCCCTCCCTTCTCACTTTAGCTCTGACTTCTGGCGGTGTTGTGCAATGATTTATGTAAATGTCTCGATGACTATAAAGGGAAATGAGGAACACCAACACTAATGACCGACAGAAATAATAGCTTTTTGGAAAGGTATTTCCCATACACATAGGATGGGCTTTTTATTCTTGGACCATATTTACCATCTCCGCACACTCACTTTAGAAGCTTTAAATTACAGCTGGGGCCCTTGGGAAAGCCCTCCTCGGTTTTTCTGGCCCCATTCTCCTGTACAGGAATGTCTTCAGAAAAGAGCGGGCTTTGCTTCCTTTCAGAGGAGCTCCCTGAGGGTTTCAGCTCCCCCTAAATACTCATATAACACTTGCAGTGATGGGGCTTCAGCCACCTCCCCAGACAGTTCACTTCAGTGCATAATTGCCCTTACTGGCATACTTTCCTAATGTCTCCTATCCGACATTTTCCCCTTTCCTTAGTTTCAAGCTGTTACTTCTTATTAGACCATTCTCAGCCACTGCAAGCAATCCCCTTCTTTACTTAAAATTATTACTGCTCAAATATTTGTAGACAGTTAGCATAGGCTTCCATCTCTCCAGCTCCTTTTCCTGAAAGCTTTAAATGTTATGTTCCTTTAACCTTTCTTTATAGGTCATCTCTTCTAATCCTTTTATCTTTTTTGTCACCCTTCTCTGAGTTCTCTCTAATTTACAATATTGATGTTCTCTTTATAATGAGGTGCCCCAAACAGTAAGTATGCCGCACTCCGTAAGTGGCTGCCAGAAGAGGCATGATTACAGGAACGCCATTTTCCTACAAGCAACACCCCCTTGTATGCCGCGTGCCACAGTACAGCATTTGTCTTTTTCACAGCTGCACAGCACTATCTAAATACACCATCAGTCCCAATTCCTTCTCCCATTTGTCTCTTGAAGACATACTCACCTCATCTAGTGTTTTCCTTTTCTCCCTACCCGCCCCAGGCTCCCCAGCCTCCAAACCAAGATTGTTCAAAACTTGAATCCAAGACTCTTTGGTCAATTACAGGACAGCTTTGGCTCCTCTAGTTATCAAGGCTCTAGTATAATAAACCAGACACAGGTAATCGTTAGCTGTGACCCTTTTATTTACAACACCATCAGATTGGGTTTATTTTTACAGCATTGTTAGAGATTAAGAGCAAAGCTTCTGTCTTCATCACATTGGTTTTACTGTGGGTTAGGACCTACGGTGCCCCACTTCATTTCCTGAGACCCGAGCAATGAGCACAGAATCATTTCTAGTAAGTTCTGACTCTGATTAAAAAACAATCTTTATGAAATAGAAGCTAATAAAATTGCTTTCCTAATTACCCTGAGCTAGTTCATTTCCCAGCAAATATAATAAAATAGAGTTACTTGGCTCCGATTCACAAAATCTGAACCCAAGCTCATTATTAAGGCATTTAGCAGGGAAAAAAGCATGTGTGCATAAGATGCTGTCCCATCAAGCAGAATGCAAGAAACCTTTTGAAGTTTAGACCTTTGAAGTTTAAAGTTATTGCTGCATTTTTTTTTAATGCAGGTATTTCTGCTTGGAAAAAATATACATTGAGACATCCATATTAATGCAGCAGGCTATCTATACTAGCTGTAATCTTTGGAGGAGGTTTTTTTGTTGAGAACAGCAAATCTTTATTTAAGAAAAATATTTAGATCCTTTGCATTGTACTTGCTAATCTGCAGGGCTATTATACAAGCAGCAAGACTTCCACATAATAGAACAGAGTAACTCATGTCCCAAGGCTGTTTCTGCCATGACTTATGCCACTCACAAATCTCTTTCATCTATTTAAAGCGTGTGATTCTGATGACTATAAATGTATGAAAATGTTTGGGGATTGTTTTATTTTCCTTTAAATGTCCTATCATTCATTACCATGGACATGATTTGCTAATATTTCTAATACATGCATGAATTTTCTGCTAACAGAGGTTTAAAATGCTCCACTCCCAGGGGTAAAAAATACAATTACCAAAATTAAGAGAGACTTTAAGAAGAGCATATCTATTAACTAAAGGGGAGATATTTACATGGCAGAATCAGGTAGGTCAAAGAATGAAATCTCTTATCTGTTCGGAAATATGACACCGTGTTAAGTGCCATCTCCAACAGAGCCACAGCTCAGGGGAACTATAACACTGAAGTAAATACAGCCAGGACTGACTCAGGAAGGAGAGCCAAGCCCCCACAGCCAGAAATGGAGATGCTAAAATCCTTTCTCTTTGGGTATTTGCCTGAAACGAATCTCTTAGCGCTCAGCCCTGCAAATCTGAAATAGGAAGAGAAATTGCCTCTGTCTTCTACCAGGAAGTACAGCTCTTCTTGGGAAAATTTGTGAAATTCCACCCCCTGGGCAAAAACCATGGCTTTTTGTCAATATGCCCTGGGTAGAAATCTGACATTTCCATAATGATATGACAGATTTCCATCTGGGAAAACTGCCTTCTGTTTTCACAATGAATTTGAAGCAAGAATGAAAAATCTTTCACTTTGTCTACAAAACTATTTAAAAGAAAAAAAATCTGCACTTTCCTGCCTCGAAATAATGGAGTAGGTATTAAATTAGAAAAATCTGTAACTAATTTGAGTTCAATCAAATCATCAGCAATACTTAGGAAAAAAGAGAAGAAGGAAACTATGTGGAGAATAAGTCCTTCCGGACAAATTTATTACCGGGTTTTGATAGTTGGTAGCAGATGAAGTGAACACGTATATCTAGCAGTAAGTGAATGTGCAACCACAGAATACAGCTGGAACTCAAGAGAAGGTGGACAGAGAGCATCAGTAAGTCTATTTTCTGAAACTGGTTCTAATTGATTTTGATGGGAGTATTGTCATATGGATTGAAAATCTGCTGAAAGATGATAAACAAAGAATAGCAATGAATGAAAAGCAAAGGGGATGACATCAGGGTTAATGTGAGTTCTGATCTCATTTCTCACTGTTAGCAATACAACAGGAGAGCAGCAACCCGGACAAAAATGAAATATGCAAATGTACTAAATGAATGGTGCTAAAATCACCCAGGAGAACTGAAAAAAATGGAAATTCCTTAGAGAAATGGGAGGTGGAGGTCTTCAGAAAGAAGGGAATAGAAACGTGAAGACGGGCCCAGAAAAGCTGGAGCCAGGACAGTTGAGGGGAAAACTACAAAACACACAAAATAATCGAGCCGCTCACTGGCTTTTGAAGACTGACCCACTCTGGATCATCTGAATTGCTTGTTCTTTTGTTTTGCTCTGTATGCCCAGGATGGGGGTGGGGGTCACTCTCCCTGGCCTTCCTCTTCCTGAAGTTGAAAGTCCCTGAGTGAAAATGAGGAGATATAGAATAGGTTGGGTTTTCTTTTTTCTGTGCAAAGTTAATTATCCCAGCCTTTCTGAGAAAAATAGACCACTTTCCTTGATGCCTTAAAGCAAATGAAGGAACCTTGCATTTTCTTCTCACCACCTATAAGGCCCTGCATGCGCTTCTGTTGTCGCTTTTTGTTAGTGTGGTGTGTTGGTGATGTTAGTGGGATCTCTAGAGTAAGACCATTCTGTGAGTTTGAAGTCCACCAACTAACTGAAAATCAATGCAAAGAGGAGGGGGTTTCAGAAGAAATCAGAAGTGAAAGAACTGGAAGAGGTGATTTGTTCAGGAAAGGCAAGTGTGTCCTGATGATTGACACCAGGTCGACATGCTGAGAGAAAAATGACACAGACACAGTGAACGCGGCATCCAGTTTGCCGGCACATCCTAATGAGCACGATGGTCAAATGCCCTGGGTTTGCCATATGTTGTGGCCATATGCATATCTGGTGAACCAGATGCCCTGCTTTTTTTTCCCCATATTGCACCATTTTTCTCACAGCATAAAGACATGGCTTAAGTGAGAAGCAGGAGGGGGCGTGGGGGAAGCAATGATAGCTTGTTATTTCAAAAGCTTGTCGGACAGAAAACATCAGTAAATCCATCCATGCTCTAATTCCATTTTCAAATATTTAATGAGCACCTACTAGGTTCAAGAAGTGCTTAAATAAAACCAGGGGTGATAAATCTTTCCTAAATTTATTACGGAGAAGTTAGAGACACTCTGTGGACCTGCCCCAATTCCTCTCCATAAGGCCCTCTGGTCATTCAGTAAGAGGATAGGATGCAGTTTGCTATTTCTAACATTCATAAAGTCTCCAAGGAATAACAGGGGGCCACTTAAGCATGCCAGCTATTCAAACTGTTCCCTCCACCTGGAAGACTCCTTCTATGCCCCAAGTTCTACCTACTCTTCAGTGGCCACTCATTCATACATTTATTGGATATTTTTGACTGCCTTCTAAACTAGCACCACTCAGACACTGGGGACACCATATTAAGCAAAAAAGGACACTGTCTCTACCCTCACAGAGCTTACAATCTAGAGGTACAGATGTTATTCAAATAATAAAATAAATGGGGAGACATGCCATCATGGCAAAGCACCAGAAGCTATGGAAGTGTGAAACAGACCAGGCCAGTCCTGGAGGAACAAGGATGAATCACCTCAATGGTACCTCCTGCAAGGAGACCTTTCCAATTCTCCAAGCCAGGTGTGCGTGCTCGTTCACTCGCTTGCACGCGCTCTCTCTCGTGTCTCTCTCTCTCTCTCAGAATCCTTTAGTGCACTGCTAAGCCCTTAGCACAGTCCATTCATGTTATTTACAAGTCTGTCTGACTTTCCTAACCCTTGAGAGCACACATTACATGTGACCTACCTTTGCGTTCATACCAGTGCTTCCCTTAATCCCCAAATATTAGTTGAGCACACTGACATCTCAATTACTCATCAGCAGAGAAAAAAATATGAATAATAAAAAACATCACATAATCCAAAAATCCTTAATGGCTAAATTTTGCCATGTTCCCAGGCTCCCGCTGCTACCATGCCACTTCGGTACTTACCACAAGTTCCTGTTTGTCCTCCACAAGCTTTTGGATTTCTTGATGGAGGGATCAGGTCTTCATGAAGGGAGTCAGGTTGGAGCTTAGTTCAGGAGAAAAAATATGGATTAGCCTCAAACAATTTCTGGCACTTAGTGTATTTTTAACACATGTCTCGAAAGAAGTACATGAACACATACGTGAAAAACCTTTCACCTTCCATTAAGCACCCCCTCTCCCAACACCCCCGCTCACCCCCATCACCTTGATTGTTAGGGCTGTGCCTCCTGTCTTCCACATGCCTCACTCATGTTGGGCACATAATGAGTACTCAATAGGCATTTATTGATTTAGAGGTCAAGCCTGGGCCACAGCAATGCACCCTGTCAGAGGACACCATTCTCACTGCGGGTCTATGGAAACGGAGCCTCCCTGAAGCACCATATAAACGTGCTTTGTGAACAGCACCCCCTGCAGGTGTGCAACACAGGGGGTCATGCATCTAAACATTTCATCTCACAGAAAGGAACACGAAGCTCGGAAGAGTTACGGGAACTGCCCAAATGGCACAACAAGCTTGTGGCAGAAACAGCCATTTCTCTAACTCCCAGGCTACTACAACTAGTTGGCTTATGTATTTAAAATGAAACTGAATTTAAAATAATTTATTTTGACTCTCCTTGAAGTGAGCCCAGCCACCCTGGAGCACCAACTTTATACAGCAAGGCTTAGAGTTATTACTTAAGTGAATTTCTGCTATGAACCATACTAGACATATGTATAAATCAGTCCTATAAACAGTCCCTTACATATGGCAAATACTCCATGACCAACTGTAAAAAGCTTGATTTTCCTCTAGCCACACATCTCCTGAGAAAGAAAAGGGTGGAGAAATTGGGTAAGGAAAATGTCCACAGGTTTCATTCAAGAACAATCCAGATATTTTTGTTTATCTTTGTTCATCCCCATTATCAACAGGCTGCGCAGTGAGGGGCCACATCACTCTCCTTTGTAGCCTTGGGATTATGGACAACTGTTTCTGAGCAGGATTTCCTACTCAGGAATGCAAGAGAAATGATGATAGGGCCTCCAAAAAACAGAATGAATCTACTTGCAGAAAAGTACAAGTTGTGTAGTAGCAGACTGTTCTTTAAAATAAACTGAAGGAAATTAAAATTACAATAAACAATCAGTCTCCTTTCCACCTTAAATTCCCATCATGACATTTCTATTCTTTCAGGTCACCGAGGTCTGGGTGGCATCCCAGCCCAGTCCCATTAAGGCCAACGGAGGAAAGGATCCAGCCCTGGCGTCTTCTATCCCAACATTCCACCCTACAAGGAAAAGTGTCCTTAGTGTAAAGGATTCTAAAGCTCAAACATTGGCCCTTTCTGTTGCAGATGCAAAAAATGAATCATCTATATATTTTCTTCAGGTAATTGCAGAATGTGAGAGAGATTGCATTTGATTTTCTGCAAATGGGTCATTTCTCAATTCCTAATTTAGAAAATTCACCCAGTATTTTCTCACTCTTGGTATCTGGTAGGGAGTTGGTGAGGGGAGTATCAGAAGAAATATTATGCCATAAATTTTAAAACATATTTAAATTATTTTCTTCTGTTTTAAGGCCTTACATTATATATCAGTAAAACTGAGTTGATTCCCAAAGACTTTCACTTGGTTTCTTAATTGGACATTTTACAGATCTGGGGGTACACATTCAATATGTCTAGGGAGAAAAAAATCTAACTAGCCAATAATATCAGAATAGGACTGGCACAAAGAAAGAGTCTCTTAAACCTAAATCCTCCCATTTTCCTTTGTTGTACTTTTTTTTGTGGAAGGGAAGAGGTGCAAACCCAGGGTCTGCACCAGCAACATAAATTAGAGAACTGAGATAGCTAGAGCAATAACCACTTCAAAAAAATTTGGTGACCTAAATTTTGCAGACTAGATGTCTAATAAGCACTCGTGTCTGCTAATGGTTCCATTCTCCTTGCCCCTGTCAACTTAGGGTTTTCTAAGTCACATATTTTCAGTCAGAGATTTCAGGTGTGGGATCAGGTTGTTAACAGTACAGTCATAGCATGCACGGTAGAAGAAAAGGAAAGAGATACCTTTCCCTCCATTGACAGAGCCAAGAACCTCATAGTCAATGAGCTGCCCAGAAACAAAGAGGGTATTTCTAGTATGAATCTAGACAAATGGCCAGCTATAATCACATTGCCTATTAGGGGCACTTTGATACCTAGCATGGCATCAAATGCAACTTCTGAATAAGTGCCATCGCTTGAAGAAGGGAAGCGCAGAAGTCAGGGTCCCTAGCAGGAAACAGTTGTCTCCAGGTGGTCTCTAATCGAGGAGACTTTAAAGAATGGGGTTACTGACAGAGGAGTAAGCAGAATTAAGGCAACAAACAAGGAAGGAATGAGCAGAGAGGCACACAGAGACTCAGGTTAGCAGGAGGCCCTGAGGCTGAGGCATCAAGCATGGAGTATGGTTTCCCAAGACCAGTGAGAGCTGAGCCAAGGGAAAGGAGCCATGAAGCAGGAGCTGTAGCAACGCATGGGGTGCAGCGACTCCCAGAGACGCGTGTTCAAGGAAGCAAGGGGGTGGACGTAGCCACCTTCTTTCTCCTCCCTCCCTCTCACAAGTTCACACCAGTGCCTTCTGTTGGCCAAATGCAACCAGGGGCCAGGGTCAGCCTCCTGAGATACAGAGCAGGGCACAAAGAAGGTTGGATGAATTGAGGGTTGGAAAGAAAGGGAGCATAACTAGCATGATCAGTAACCTTCTTTAGCTCACAGTACATTGAACTGTGACTGCTTCAGCCTATCTGAAGCCCAGGGCAGTTATCCCCACATATTCTGTCACATGTCCCCACACACTCCTCAGCATGTCCCCTGTCCCGCCTTTTTCCCAATACCCTTTCAGCTCTCCTCCCCATCCCATCCCTCCCATTCAAAAACTAGTCCTTGTCAATACTTTCCTGACCTCACCGTTCCCTACTAAGTCTCAGTTCTTCTCTCCACTCCCATAACCCTTAGCAGACTGTAACACCTGCTGTTAGCAATTGATAATACTATGTCTGTTTTTTTTTCATTCAATAAATCATGAGTTCTTTGGCCTTATTAGGTATCAGGCATTATACTTCATGCTGAGGATACAATAGTGTATAGGAAGAATAGAGTCCCTGCATCCTGGAGCTTTCAGTCTAGTAAGGTCAAGAATGGTGAGTGGAATAGTCACAAAAATATATATGCAACTGCAAACTTTGTGAAGTGCTAAGAGTAAAAAATGCAAAACGTCATGAGAATATATGGCAGACAGAGCTAGTGTGCAGGTAATGGATGACTATCCTAAGAAGTGATGCCTGAGTTGAGATCTGAATGCTGAGCTGGAATTAACTAGGCAGAGATGGGGAAGAGGAAGAGATGGGGAGCTGGGCTTCCAGTGTAAATAGCATATGCAAAGGCCCTGAGGTGGGCAAAATTGTGCTGTTCTTTGATCAACTGGTGAAAGACCCTTGGAATAAGCCATGGAGAGCCAAGAAGAGCCAGCTCAGTAAAGCTGGAGCCTCTTTCTAATACATCTATAGCCATATTTGACCAAGTTTCTAGAAACTTAAAGTAGTTCTGCTGAGAATAAACATGAGGCTGCAAGCTTTTCAAATGCAAGCTTTACTACCAAAGCCTTATAAATATCACATTAGTTCCCCTTAAATCCCCTTCCCAACAGTCACTGATTTACTGAATTTTGTTAGCTAGACCATTTCCCAAAGGCAGAGAAAATATTGAAGTGACAGGCCTCTGAGCTGAAATATTCTGTGAGCTCTTCATTTTACCTGATTATACACAGAATTGGGAAGCTGAAGGATTGATGTTGTTTTAAAGAACAATTAGTAAACAAACGTTACTTTTTTCCTTGTCTGGATTCCTTGTGGGCTCTTTTGGTTAGTTTGGTCTGGAGTTTATTTCTGCATTTTCCATGGAACAAATTTGTAAGTGAGCAGGAAAGCAAGACATGATGGACTTTTAAAAGGCAACAGGTACACAAGGGGAGACAGGATAGTAGTGAATGATCCCATCTAGCTCATGGCCTTGTTTTCCTTGAGTTCCCACGAGCACAGGCCAGTTCTCAAACCAAAGCTGTTTACTACCTTGTGCTCCCCCTGCTGGTCTCAGACTCACAAAACCAAGGTATTTATGATAGAGGTGAGCCTCCCCGACTTCTACCTAAACACCTCTCTACCACTTCTGGTCTCAGCACATGCAAGAGGCTGCCCTCTCCATCTCAAAACTCCAATACACATTTCTCCAGTACCAGAATTCCCCTTTCTTTGAATTCCCAAAGCAGGGGCTCTGTTGGTCACTTAATTGCAAAGCCTCTAACTTTGTTCCCTCTCTTTTTCTCAGTGTGTTCTCTTTGACCAGTCCATAAATTTCTCCAAGTTAGAGACCATGACTCTCATTTCTTTTGAACCCCAGAGCACCCAGCATGAAAACAAACTGTGATCAGAAAGAATGATTTGGTGAGCCTGAAAACAATTAGCAATTGAAATTAAAAAACACAGCCATGTTCAACCTCTTTTTAAAAAGGGTATCACAGGTAACATATTACAGTGCTCTGTCAGCAGGTGTTCAGTTAATATCTATTAGTCAATAATATTTTCCCTTCTCCTCCCTTTCCACTACTTTTTTCCCACTGTTTTTGAAAAGATCCAAAACTTTTTGATCAAGGGCCTATACATAAACAGCATACACACACGCCCCTCTAAACTCTCCTCTTTAAAAGACAAAGCTCCTTTTAAACACAGTGACCATTCCACATCCAGGAGAAGACCACAGGGCTGAAGAAGACCAGAGAGGCAGCCAGGTGGAACCGTCTCCCGTCTCTCTGGGGCTGAGCCCCTTCAGACTCTGTCCTAACCCCAACACCTCAGGTCATGGTTTCTCTTTTTTGCTGATACAAGCTCTGGAGGGGTCCCCATGGAGACATAAAAGGGCTTCTGGTTTCTACTTAATAAGGAAACCTGAAAATATACAAGACCCGAAATGCGTGGCCTCTGAGAGAATTTTCCCAAGAGCCACATCCAGGTGTAAGAAATAATTAGGAAGGCCACAGCCATACCTGAATTAAATCTGATATTATGTTTATAGGCCTGCAAAACATTGTGGCTGATCTTCAAGTTACTTTTTTAAGTTATAGATTTCCTTTGTTTTTCTTCTTTTTCTCCTATATAATGCTAATATAATTGTTTTGTGCTTTAGACTTTCCTAGGTTTGATCACAATATTTTTTTTTTGCTTGATCTTCAAAATAACCTTGGACAGTAGACATGGGAGAGAGGACAAGGGGCTTGCTCAAGGTCACATAGCTAGTGGCACCACCAAGACTAGAATATAAATAGCCCCCTTTACCCAACTGCCAATCTTGATGCAGATCTCTAATGCCCGAAATATGAATTACAAAGTATGGGAGAGCTGAGTCAAGGAAAGAATGTATCCAGGCCTTTTGAGGACCAACAATACCTTGCTAGCCCCCAAATCATCACTGATCCCCCATGTTGAGAATGCATTTCCAGCTGAGTGTTTCTATGCATGTGGCTTGGATAATGGTACTTTCTATTTATCTGATTTTCCATAAGAACTGAGTAAGTAAAGGGATGCCTATAAAGTACTTGGAGATCCCCAGGTCCTAAGTGTTATGCTCATGATGTCAGCATCCACTGCAAGGCAGGCTGTTTTATGTCAAGCAATTGTAAATACTGGTGGCATCTGTAACATCTAACTAGAGCAACTTACAGTTTCCCTTCTTAACTTTGATTTTGACTTGTTTCTGGGCCAGTCACTTAGATCCCGACTCTTACCTTAATGCACTTTTTATAGTTTAATTTCCTTTCTGTGGTGCTGTTTGGGGTTGGAATTTTTTAAGAACAATAGAATTCAATTGAAATCAGATTTCCCTAAAGTCAAATAGATTACAGAGGGGCCCAGTCTGGAAACTCTGTCCCATAGCCTGTGGTCATTCCATGGAGAATCAGACTCTTCCTTTGCTACCCTTTTCCACCTGAGTGATCTGTCAGTCTCAGTCCTACAATGGTACAGTATTGGGTTGGTGAACAGAGCCTCCAGAAAGTACACCCAGTTTATTAGTATCACCCAAAGCTTTGTGTGTGGGAGACTTCTTTTAGCCCTTATTTAGCCCTTCCTAATAATATTAACTCTACTTCCTTCCATGGTTGGGGCTGCCAAGTTACAGATGTCGATATGAATCTCTAAGGAAATCTTTTCATTACAGACAGGACCAGCCTGCAAAACATGAAGTCGGCTTACTGCCTCCATCCCAAGAGCTTCTCTGCTGAGGCCCTGGCACATGACGTTCGCAGGAAGCGTATCCTCTGAAGGACCTCCGGAGCCCGGCGGGGAGGTCAGCCCGTGCGCTCACATGGGAGTGGGGGGCAGTATGGCACTCATCCCTTGGCTGCTCATTTTCCCCAGAAGAAAACAGTACTTTAAAGAAATGGCTGGGGGAAGAGAAAGGAGTGGGGAAATGTGGAGAGAAAGAGGAAGAAAGCCTGGAAGAAGGGTGGGGGGCACAGTAGGTCCTGCCTATCTCTACTCACTTGCCCTTGGGGAAATTGCTTCATCTCCGTGGGTCTCACATTTGTTTTATCTGTAAAGTGGGAAATACACTAGAACCCACCTCATAACATTTTTGTGTGTGTCGACTAAACAGAGGAAACACTAATTAGCAAACTTGGGGTTTGGTGGGGTGTCCATGCCAGTTTTGGCAATGATAACAATGCTATTGCACGGACAGCCCCAGGCCCCCAATCATCCTACAGAGAGCAATGGAAAAGAGCAAAATAGAGAGGCGAGAGCATGCCAGGGACAAACTCTGCTTCCATGACATTGCCCAGAGTGGTCTCTGGGGATACTCATATCTCAGTGATGAATTAACAAGTTAATGAGATCAGACATGCTGTATATACACTGTGCTAATTTTTTCTTTAAAGTTTTCATAAATGGACCAAAGCTGTGGAAGAAAGTTTTTTTATATCATTATCAGTGTATGTCTTCTGTGCCACACAATTAATTGTTTAGAAGGGGGGATAAAAGCTATGGGACAATAAGGTGGGTCATAGATTAACAAGAGAGAAGTTTGCATTATTTTTCCTTGAGTAAAATACCTGTATTTATTGAAGCATCTTAAGAAATCCTTTCTCTAGGATCAAAACTTGGTTCCTGAGTTGGAGATGGGGAGAGGGTATGAGGAGGGGTGAGAATTTCCTTGAATTAAGACTATTTACAGAACAAAGCTATGTTTAATTGCTCTAATTATTTTTAAAGGAAGAGCCACACATACCTTTAAGGGACTCAGAAATGGTTATAGATATTACTAAGAATTTTCTGCATATGTGCAGTTTCAGAAGAATACAGAAAATTCAAAAGGTACAATGGCCTTTCTCCTGTCCTCCATCTTCTGTTAAAAAAAGTCCCCCTGAGTAGAGGACACACTAAACTATATCTATTCCTCAGAAAACGAACATCCTATTGTAACTTTTTTTTTGTCTTTATCAGAGTTGAATTGCACTACTGTATTTAAAATCTGGCAACAGGTTTCCGATACTCAATACAACAATCACAGTATATTAATTAGTTTTCAAGCCCCCCATGCAATAAAAATCTAATCTTTGAAGGTCACAGTTTGACTTATTTACAATTGACAAATAACTTGGCAGACTCTGCACTGAGCGGCTCCATACAATAGAAAATATATTGTCATTCAAGTTAACAAAAGAATCTTTCTTTGCCATCTCACTACAATGGCCCTGCAAATGAACATCGCCTGAATAAAATCCTAACCACATTTTCACTCTCATTAACCACAGTAGGGTATCACACAATTTGCCTGGCTCCTGCTTAGACCACTGTGCACCATTTTAGTAGCAGTAGTTTGATGGGTTTTATGGCAGGTGATATATGGAGTGGGAGTTTCGGGAGTCGTAAACAGAAGGCACTGTGTATCACAATGTGGTTTAGGCATATAATGACTGTGCTGTAAAGCAAGGGATGACAATACTGCACTAGGCTTGGGGTGCTGAACCAACAGACCAAATAGCTCAACATAATTCAAGGAAGTGTGAGAAAAGCCTAGGAAGGGGTGTGTGTATGCACGTGTGCACAAGCCTTCTAGCTTTCATTAATTACTTTGGATGAATTTGAATAAGAACTACTAAAACTGAAATAAATCTGCATCCTCCTGAAAAAAATAGAACATTTCCCCTCCCTTCTAGCATAATCTTTTCTGCCTCTTTTGTCCATCCCTTAACCACTTTCACCATTGGAATAATTAAGTAAACAGCTAGTCCCAGTATAAGAAAAGGAGTGGCAGAAATTTAAGGATATTAATTCAGAGGAGAAAAATAACACCAAAATAAACTTTCTTTCCTTTCCAGGAGAACCTACCCCCTATGGCAAGGGGCCATAATCATTGTGCCCTATAGGTACCCTCCTGCCCAGAGAGCAGGGAGATGTTGAACAGTCTGGCCAATCTCAGGATCCCTTCTGTTAACATACCTGGGTGTCCAAGAGTCTGACTGTCTCTATGTCACTTCTCATTACTTTGCCACAGAAGGCTGGGTCTAGTATTCTCCAAACAAAAAATGGCAACATGTGGCCTCTTTCAGAGAAAACCATGTTGAGCCAACAATAAGGACTATGGACACTAACTTCCTGTATGGCATTGGCCAATTCACATAACATCTCTGAGTCTTCATTTCCCTTTGGCACACTCTCCTACCTTCCTGATCTACTGAAGGGGTCACACTAGGTAGCTGTTTGGAATTCTAAAGCAATATGCCAATATAAATCATCACTATAACCATCATCATCATCCGCACCACCACGGTCCTGGCATTACAAAGCACTGGGAGATAAATGTGTTTGTTGTTTCCACCTCCTTGGTTCCCAGTGAGGAGCCAAGCTATTTGTGGTCCCTTACTTTAGCAGATGATTGAGTTCCTTAAGACACAGGAAAAGAAGCGAATGCTTGAGTTGAGTCGGGAGGGTTCCCAGGACTGAGAAGGAACTTCAGGGCTCTGCAGTGCCCTGGGGAGGGGACGGGGCCTCTGGTGGAGAGCTGACATAATGCACCTAAGAAGGCTGACCCGAGACAGGAAGGCTCCCAGCCTTGGCAGAAATATGGTGCTGAGAAAGCACTGCATTCACCCATCTTCAAGGAACCCATGCAGGTTAGGGTCTGAACAATATCCAGGCGGAATGATATGAGAAGGCCTCTTGAAATATTTTCATCACCCAAAATGAGTGAGATTGGATTTATCATCTGAGCTAAATCAGATATAATTTGACTTAAATAAGGTAAAATTGTGCACCTATATTTGCGGCCCAAAGTTCAGATCTTCTTTACTATTACCCTGGAAAATTGTATCAGGATGGGATGTAGACTTCAACCATCATTTAAATTATACAGTACTAGTCTGTAGTGATACTCCCATCCCTGTTTATTTCACATTTGCAAATTACTCCTCCAAAGATTTGATACAATTAAGGACACTGAAAAAGAATATACTATCTCCCCCCAAAAAAATCCCACAAATGAAATACAAGAAAAAAGGCAGCCTCACTAGAAAGAGATCTCTGCTTCCCAAGGGAACTGCTAGGAGGATAACACATTCCTTTGGAATGTTGAAGTTCCCATGCACTCCTTACAATCTCCATGGCATCGCCTCATCCACAACCGTTCTTTATATTTGCAGGAGTAGAATGAAGACACGGCCCACTGCCTCTCACCTTACCCCCAGGCCTCATGTCCTTACACCCACCTGCAGCCAGGCACATAGCCATGGTCTGTGTGGAACTGCTGAGGCTTTCACCTCATTGTCTTTCCATCTTAACAAGGAAATGACTGACCCACGTGTACCGTGTATCTATTTATCAACAGATCATAAGCCCAATCTTCTGAGATCTTGTGACAGGTCCCATTAGCTGTGAGCTACCCAATAATGTGTATAATCAGTTGTTAATGGCACTCTGCTATTTCATGATAACTGGACCATTAAAGATTGTCAGTGCAGCCCCCCCACCTGTTTAATACCAGGCTTGCAAGCGGCTGCACACTTCCATTCATGATGATTCCCACAGAGGTGAGAGGTGGACTGGGTGCCTTCCTAAATCACCCATTCTGGACACCTATGTCCCTTAATGGTCTCTATGTGGGACTCCCATAGCAAACAGGCTTATGGGCACTTGGGTTATAAAGATAAATGATGTGCCATTTGAAATTATAAAACTATGTCCAAAACCAAATGGGCAGGTCTTTTAGATCCTCAAGGAACTTTGAATCACAGCAAGGTAACTGACACTTTGGGGAAAATCCTAAAATTCCAAGTCCTTCTAAAAGCAAGTCTTCAATGCCATCTCTTAATATATCTCCACAGCCAAAGGTTGGGTTCAGTTACCCACACTTATTCAAAGACCTGCTTGATTTCCTTTATATGTGTTTTGCATCCATTTCATTTAAGGGACCAGGAGCAAAAAGTATCAAAGCCTCAAACAAAAAGGAAAAGTGCAGAACTCCATAATGTGAGTTTTCCCTTCATGCTCACTACAAAATTCATGCCCATCACCCTTAAAGGACAACTTCCAACCCCAGCCCAAATTCAGAAACTTCAGAAATGTTCCCAGATTAGACCTTCATTGGTCAGAATTTGATTTATTTGGGGAAGGAAAGTTTCATTGAACCTAGAAATCTGTCAACTGAATCCAGCCAATGCTCAAGTGATTTACATCTGCTCTACGTCCCTGCACTGCCTATCAAAGGCCCTAGAGTTTTTACTGCTGCCTCCATAAAAAAGAAATTTAGCACTAAGGACTTGCCAAAGGGTCATCACGTGTTGTTGGAGGGAAATAAAGAATGAGATATTTGTAAAGTGCAGGGAGAAGGGATGAGGCTCAGCTTACATTCTCCTCCAGTTCTGGCTGCCAAGAAACTGGGGCCCAGGTCTATTCTTTCCGGAAAAGTAATTTCCTTACAATGCTTGTGGAAACAGAGGTACTCCCAGGCCTTGGAGGGGAGGAGGATTCGCGCCCCAGCTTAGTGTCCCAGGGGAATGACAACAGATCTGGTCCAAATTCACCCCAGAGTAAGAGGGCTTAGGTTTGGTACGTCACATACATGGCAGAAGTGGGATGGAGAAGTCAAAGCTCTGGTTGTAAATGGCCATAAAACCATGTTCAGAATCCTTTCCCAAGGAGAGGAGGACCTAATTCATTCAAAGGCATCAGCTACACCAATTCCAATAGAAATTAGATATCCCAGACCACTGCCCAACTACAGTGGTAGGTAAGATGAGAACGTGGGGAACTTTTCCTCCCTGAGCAGTGATTCATTCATTCATTAGGGGAAGAAAAATGCATTAAGTGCCCACTACATGCCACACACTGAGCTGAGGATACAGACATGAACCAACCCGAAGGCAGCCTCTGCATTTCTGAATCTTGCAGGAGAGTGAACACCCCTCATGGTTTGAGAAGTGAGCTCAAGGGATGGGAGTCATCAGGGCTGAGAGTCACCTCCTAGCAAGATGACTCAGCTGTCAGGGCGCCTCCTGGTGAGCCTGTACACTTATACGATCCCACGTCCTAATTCTGCCTGACTCTCTGCTCGCTTGTGAATGCGCTCACTTGTTTATTCATGTATGCATTTATTCAGTCAACCAATATTTATCGAGTACCTAGTATATTCTAAACATCATGCTACACTCTAGAGATATAATGCTGAGCAAAACCAAACATGATTCTTGCCTTCATGGAGCTTATTAATAATTAATTGGAAGTAAATGTGGAATTTCAACTGTATAAGCGCCACAGAGGAGAAATTCATGGTGCTCTGTGAAAGCCTAAAATGGGGAGGGGGGTTTGACATGATAAGGGAGATCAGGGATAATTTCCCTGATGCCTGACCTCTGCTTAGGAAGATGAGAGGATGTTGGGTGGCTAAAGGAGGAGGAAAGAGTGTTCCAGGCAGAGGCAGCTGCAATCCCAAGAGCTGGGTACAGGGTGATGGGCAGCGGGACTGCAGGAAGGCCGGAGTGACTGGAGCACAGCATGCAGGAGCTTGGGAAGAAGGCACAGCTACAGAAGAATACACGGGAGCTTGACCACACTCAGTAGGAATTGCAACATCGTGCTAAGAACCGTGGAAAGCTTTTGCAGGCTGCCACGTTATATGGTTTTCCTGAAAAAGTCCCTCTGGCTGTAGGATGGAGGAAAGGAAGGAAGCCAGCATGGAAGAGTGAGATCAGTCCAGAGTCTTTTATAGTCCAAGCGAAAGATGATTTAGCTTGTTTAAGGAGGTGCTGGAGGTGGAGATGAAGGGGCTGGGAAGTGAGTGCTTTAGGAGGTAAGGACAAAACAGATTTGGATTGGATATATGGGAGGAGTTGTCAAGATGACATCTAGGTCCCTGGGTTGTGTCACTGAGGGATGGCCGACCAAACCACAGCCAGCACTATGGTCTTGGGAGATGTTCACCACCATGTCTCCTCCTGTCTGATTCCTCTCTGACCTAGGTATTGTCAGTTCCTCGCTTTCAGCCTCAACAGTGAGCTAGTTGGAAGCCCAACCTTCGGAACCAGGTGTCCTGATCACGCCTGTTAGTGACTGGTTGGGCTCCACCCACCACGGCATCTCCAACACCTCTTGCCCACAGCCTGTAAGCCCTCCTCTCGCCCGTCTCTCCACTCCCACACCAGCTCCAGCCAGCCAGACTCTCCAGTTCCAGCTGCTGCACACCCTGCCAGCATGGCCCAAACAGGGGGCAAGACATTCCTTCCTGGCCGTTCACAGAGCCTTATCCTCGATAGATACTACTGCACTTTCAGGGTTGCATGTAAAAAGAGGGGAAAAAATTAAAAGATCAGCTCTCATTATTACAGTAATGGAAGAATTGGTAATGATGCTGTTTACTGGACTACTATTTACTGAATACAGTATTATATATGTTACACAGTTTAACCTAGTTAAACTTCACAATAATGCCAGGAAGAAGATGTTGTGTATCGCCTTTTCACAGGTGAGGAAACTGAGGCACAGAGGCTAAGTGACTAGCCCAAGGTCACATAGCTAATAAGTGGCAGAAGTGGGATTCTACCCAGGCAGTCTGACTGCAAAGCTCACTCCAAGCCACTGTATTCTGTTGCCTGGTACAGAGTCAAACTATCTGGCTCACTTAGATGTACATCTGCCCTCCCAAACTCACAATTATGGGTACAGGTCTTGAACCCCTCTTGGTCCAGCCACATTACCATCATTACAAACTGGAAGTAGTCACAAGTGACCTCAAAACATAGAGCCTTCACTGTGTAGAATCCAAAGTCAGGTGCATCATTTGTTTCTAATAACTTTCCACTGTCTCCATATATCAGGCCTGTGCACGGTTTATGTGGAATTTTCCTTGGGAAACTGGACTCCAGCAGTGGCTGTGACATGATGCCAGGCTGTTTGTCCCTCACACTGAATAACCGCGCACTGAGGCACATTCACGTTGCCTATCTGTTCACCGACTCCTCCTCACCTGCTACTCTCAGATCTCAAGGTTGCTCCTAGTTCTGTATCTCACAGTGTTCTTCCATTCATGGAATTACTCTGGCGTCCCCTTTTGGAAAATATGTAGGCTTTAATTTTTCCTAAAAAGAATATACTACTCTGAGTAAGAGGTCAGCTGCCCTCTGTCTATTGTCTTTGTACACTGTGTAATAAATCATGTCAAACTGAGGATGGCTCTCCTCCACTCCACAGAGTAAGATGCATGAGCTTTTCATTTTACATATTTGATTATTGTTAATATTAATAAAAATAGTAAGCATTTGTTGTGCATTTTACAATATAGTAGGCATCATGATAAGCACTTTGTAGCCACTATCTGATTTAATTTTTGTATCAACCCTATTTACTAGATATAATTATTTAACAGAAGAGGAAACTGAAGCTTAGAAAGATTGTGAAACTTTCCCAAAGACACAGATCAAAAGTTGCAAAACCAAGTTCTGAACTCAGGTCACTTTGGCTCCAGTCCCACTCACTTGTACCCACTGTGTTGGATGGCAGACCATTCCAAGTGTCAACTTCAACAGAAGCTTGTTAGAAATTCAGAGTCTCAGGTCCCACTCCAGACCTACTGCATTTTCACAAGATTCTCAGATAAATTGTGTGAATATTGACACTACAGAAACACTGATCCATACCATTCCTCAAACCTCAAGCTTTAAGGTCCTATCACTGTCCAAAATCCACTGAAGAACTGGAGAAATAACCATAAGAACACCATGCTGTCTTATGTTGGTGCCAGCCCAAGGCTACCTGCATGGTGGGAGTTAGAAGGGTGCACCTTGGAGGAGCGGGGCAACCTGCAGATCATCTTTGCACATCGCTGTGACGGTCCCCGAACCTCCACAGATGCATCTTCCACTTCTTCAGCCACACCTGCCCAAATTGGCAGGTATGTGCTGACAGTCTCACCAGATCTCTGTGGCTTGTCTTTAGTATTTGGTCCCCTCCCCGCACTGCTCCTTTTCCACAGTGCCCACCCCCAGAAGACCCCAGCTTGAACTCTCAGAGACTAGGCTTGCCTGATAAGCTACAGATGCCCAGTGACATCTGAACCTTAGATAAATAACAATGACACACTGTTATTGCTCCCTGTGATGTCTGGGACATCCTCTGCAATGAATATATTGCTGGACTCTTCTGAACTAAAAGACACTAAGAAACATTGCAACCAAATGTAATGCATAACCTTGGATCCCAGTACCAAAATTTAATGAGCTAGAAATGACATCTTGGAGACTTGAGGAATTGTGCTTAGATAGAATAATGGTAATATGGTTATTTTGAAGTATATCTCCATTTTTAGGAGGTTTGTTCGCAAGTATTTAGGGTGAAGTATCATGATGTCTGCAACTTACTTTAAAATGGCACAGGGTATGTGAATGTGCACACACACACACTCAAACACAGGTATGTAAATATGTGTGCTTAGATATTTCCAGACAGCGCAAGTAACAACTGTTGAAACTTGGTCATTGTACAGTCCTTCCAACTTTTCTATATATTGGAAATATTCATAATAAAAAGATGGTGAAAGGAGAGCTGGGGGATACATTTGTTCAAATCTTACCCAAAGCAACCTGACAAGTCAGCCTGCTTCAAAGGGTCATCCTATCTCTAAAATAATAGTATGAATGCTGCAAAATCTGAGTCCTTATGTTACCATAGAGGACCGGGCATACTAGAAGAAAAGTTTTTCTATATAATAGCAAGACAATATCTGCACCATGAATGTAAAAACTGTAATCTAAAGGTTGTCTGAGCTTCAAGTTTATAGACTCTAAATTAAGATGCCTCATTTACAGGCACAGTGTCCTCCACCTGCCAGATGGCCTCACCTGTAGTGTGCATATACGTGCCGGGGACAAAGCTGAGTGAGAGGGCACCTGTATAATTAAATCAGCTGTGTAACCCTGCGCACCAAAAATATAGTGGAATGAGTGGCTATGAATGAGCAGCTATATGATACAATGACTCCTCTCTCACTTATGAAGCAGAGATGATACAATAGATCAAATTGGTCACACATACCCCACACTGATGTGTGACTTGTCCTGCCTCCCAGCAGGCAGAGACTACTTGCCCACCCCACTGGCAGGCTTGGCTGTGATTTACTTGGGCCAGTGGCATGTGCGTGAACCTGACACATACAACAGCCCAGCAGAAGCTTTAAAAGTGATCACAAAGTTCGGCCCACTTTGCATTTTTCTTGTGTTCTTCCACCATGAGAACAACATATTCAAGATCTACTCCTTCAGCCAGAATCCCCAAATGAGGAAACACATGACCAGACCCACTGTTAACCTTCAGCTTGGTGCAGAGCTGCAGCCAACCTGTGGCCTTCATTAAATGTGAATGAGAAAGAAATGCTTGTCATTGTAGACCAGGGATATTTGGGGAGGGTTGTAACTGCAGCAACAGCTGACTGTTAAGATAAAAACAATACCTACCTTGCAGGGTTGTTACACAGATCATGAGGTAATGCCTGAAAGGGAGGTAGCCTAGCATCTGACCTGTTGTGACTGCTCAGAAACCGTCAGTTACGACAGGTCCTCCAGGTCCTCCGGGTTCCTCTCACCCATCCCAGGCACACTGAGCTGCCATGCTGCTGATGCTCGGCTTGAGCCCCTAACCCACCAGCGCCAACTCTCCACAGGACTGGCCCCCCAACATGTGGTGGAAGCTCTTCTCTCTGCCGCTGCTCCTGTGCACATCATAGTCTGCTTCTCGGTCTTCTGTGTTTTATGCCTCTGTGCCTATCTGCACCGTGGCCAGCTCTCCTGCGCAGGGCACCTGGGAGGTGGCACTGACTCACTCATTACCTGTCACCCCACCGGTGCCCACTTTCTCAGCTGACTCTGCTTGGAATTCCATTGCTGCCTTGCTCCAGACTTCCAGGGCTTATGAATCTCCATCAGGAAAAGAAATGCATGCTCTTTTTGGAGCTCTTTGCAGAGATGATTGGATTTCTAGTAATTTCATTTTTCAGTTTTATTGTGACCAGGATTTTTGGGTACCCCAGGTGGCCAGGTCAGCTGGGTTTTAGTAGAGCTTTTGATTGTCCCAGAACTATGATCCTTCACCAAATGGTCTTCCGGTGGCTAACGTGGGCCACTTCTCCCAGACCTCTCACTGCATGTGTGTATGTTTGTATTTCTCTTAAAGCCCCACTGGCCTTTTTTATGATCTGGCATCTGTTAGAACCAATGTCATCCAAGTCTCCCAAGTATGTCTGTGTAATTCTGAAACCCAGTGATGGAAAGGATTGAAGTTCCTTCCCACAGACCCACGGATGCTAACTCCATGGATGGCCAGAGCCTGCCCAGCTGACGTGTCTGAGGGAGTGTGTGGTTTCAGAGTCGCCAGGATCCACATATAACTCTCAACTTATTGCAGCCATGACCTCTACTGATCAAGCATGTTTTCTACATTCTATCTTACAAATTAATTTTCACAACAAATTTCTTTGAAATATAAATGAGTTCAAATGGACTAAGACCATGCTATTGGAGAAAAGTCTCCAGACCAGGGATCCTGGAATTCAGCATCTGATTCCCACTGCATGAGTCTCCAGTCCTAGCTCTGAGGCTGGTTGGCTGCGCTGGGCCTGAATGAGCCTCCTCACTTCTCTGGGCTTCAATCTCCACCACGTGATCAATAGGTTAAATCAGGGGTCTGTGGGCCAAATCTGGCTACATTTTATACACAGAGTTTTATAGAACAAAGCCACACTCACTAGTTCACATATTGTCCATGGCTGCTTTCCTACTTTAACAGCAGAGTTGAATATTTGTGATAAAGGCCTACTGGCCATAAAGCCTAAATATTTGCCAGCTGGCCCTTTAAAGAAAAAGTTTGTTTTCCCTTGGGTTAGATGATCAATAATGTCTCCTCTAACTGTAATACTCTGTGATTCTCTATTTCTTATGTCATATCCAGCACCATTAAAACTTACAATACTTAGGGAAAGGTTCTGAAAAAACTCATCCTATCCAAGATGTTGAAATGGTTAATGCCACAGCCATTCCACAAAAATATGGCTCATCAGGCTGTTCCAGGGACCGAGCTAGAGAGCAACATGTCTTTCATAACTGAGAGAAGCCTGAGATGATTACAGCTACTTTAGATTTTCAAGGAGACCCTGTGTTTGTTACTTGGGTGTGTGTGTGTGGCATGGTGCAGTGTGGTGTGTGAATGTGTGTGTGTGTGTGTGTGTGTGTGTGTGTGTGTGAATACCCCATGAATCCAGTTCCTTTCACATTAATAGAAGGTACATGGTTCCTTCAAGAGGGAAACTATCTTTCAGAAACAGCATAATTTGCTCTAGTGGATAACAAATAGAAGTTTTCTTAGTGAGAAACCCCTGTATCTGGTTTCAAATTCCTTTTTCAAGCCAAAGAAAATCATGATGATCTCTAAGCCATTGCTGTTTTTTGACACAGACCTGAGCTCAGCATTCTAAACAGAACCATACAGAATTGGATTACATTTCATCTCCTTCACCCATTCATCTTCCCCTTTCCTGCTCATTTGCAGGGGCTGCAAATGTATTGAGTGCTCCAGGAAAGACTTGGTTTTCCAAACCACTCAGGTCATTATGAATGGCCTTGTGTCCAGGTAAAGGTTAAGGAGGTCTTTTGTTGTTCTAGTTAACTTGTCCCTGCCACTGCAGCCTAATCATTCCACATAATAACAGGCCCAATATACAGGCCTGAGTCAAAGTTGCAAGTCAATAAATCCATAGCTTCCTCTCTTTCAGGCAAAGTGTTGAATAGTCGTGAGTGCGCAGTGTCACCACATCCCGTAGTCCATCACATCAAGGTCGTCTGGTATACAGCACAGTAAAAAAGCAACTTTCTTTCTTTTCATACATCTAAGGGAAGCTTGACTGTCCCACACTAAAGGATAGATGAGGGAGGGGTTGAAAGGCAGATCCATCACCTTAGTTCATAGAATCCTGGACCCCTTAGAGGCACAGTTCCCAGATGTCAGCTCTGAATGTTGCCCTCCTCATTTTATGAATAAGGAAACTGATGCCAGAAGAGGGGAGTGGATTAGACCAAGGTCACATGACCAGCACCTTTTGGGGTTAGGACTGGAAGGCAGGGCCTCCCAACTCCCAGTCCGATGCTTGTTGGCTGCTGTGAAAGGGGAAGACAGGGATGCAGAAGAGTAACAAGAAATCTCCCCCTTTCTAAAAAGAAAACACTACCAATTCCACCCCCCACAGAGTCCATACTCTGCACAGTTAACGCCCCATCTGTAGATATATTATGCATATAAATTGTGTTAACACAACTATATAGAATTAGAAACATTCTTTGTTTCTAGAGGAAAAGTTTCTAAAAGCCTCAGTTTTCTCATCTGTAAATTGTAGATAGATAATAACGGTGCCTATTTCAAAGGCTTATGGCAAGAATGAAACGCAAAGGACAGTACCTGACTCATGGCAACAGCTCAATAAATGACAGCTTATTGTCATTGTCACTAGGACAATGTCAGCTGCTATGTTAACCCACAGACAGCTGCCCAGTACCCTCACTTCCTACACTATGCAGGCAGGCTCATGGCTGCTCCCTATGAGACAAAGTACTGCTCCCAAATTATCTTGTCACCTCTGGTGTGGAAATAAAATCTGCTGATAGAGGATCCTTGGAAGTATGCAACCCTGAGTTACAATTTGTTTACTTTGCTAAGGGACTTCCAGCTCTTCCAGGTTCATAAATTCCTTGCGGTGGATGGGAAAGGATTGTAAATTAACTTGAATAATAGTTCTACATTTGTGTACCTTCCAAAGGTTTAAATCGCCTTGAAAGAAAAAAAAGTCACACTTCTCATCTGCTGTCTCCATTTTTCTCTTAATTAGCAGTTGGATTAGATACTGTGGAGGTGAGGGATTTAAGGCACCAAGGAGAGACCTGAACCAAATGTCAACAATTTCTGCCCAGGGACCTTCCGGCTATGTTTCCATGTACCCGTGGCATGGATAGAATAATGTGGACCAGATGCCCCAGATCATGCCAAATAAGCTGTTTCTGTTTGGCAAGGCCTAGGATTCTCTGTCATTACTACCACCTATTACTGTAAAGGCTGTGCCAAAGGGGCAGGTCTATCAGGTGTACGGAGCTGGACTTCCTCTGAGGAATTAAGAATGCTTCAAATCTGCCTCGTGCAGTACCAGACACCTAGCAGTCATTCTTTATAAACTTCTCATTTCTTCATAAACCTCCACATCCATTCTTCACAATTTTGAAAACCCTGCCTTAGAGAAGGAAGCTTGCAGGCAAGGCCCACAACAACTGCTGGGGCAAGATGTGCAGAGAAAAGAAATCTGGAGTCTGATTTCCATGCATCAACATCAGTTCAGAGCCAGTCTGAACTGAGATATTTTCTCTCGTGATATTCTGCAATACCACAAGGATCAATGAAATACTGTCTATAAATACTATATAATGTCCAATAGCAAAAGTCTCCTTGTCCAGGCTAGAAATTACAACATATGTTGTCACTGGTACCATTTTTGAAAATAATGATGCTAGCTCAGTAAAGGGCTCTTGAGTCCTGCCCCCTCCCGATGTCCATTCTCTTTCATTCTTCTTCCCTTTTAATGTTTAAAGTTATTCCTAAACTTAAAAACATATAGTAAAATTTTTATGAGTGGCAGCTGTGTATGACTTTAATTACCTTAGGTTTCTTAAAAAAAATACTACTTTAAGAATTTCAAAGAAAATCCAAATTCTTAATAAATGGGCCTACTAAATAGTCCCATAGATTTTTACACAAACCTGAATATCTCTGACACATGAGTGATAAACAGAAGGTCTCACATAGGTCAGTGCATGACACAGGAAGGGGAAAAAGTAAAATGTTCATCTTCATGTGCTGCTCAGAGTGATAATTAGATAATATACTGTATTTTTCAACCAATGGTATCAGCCCATACATGGTATCTATCATTTCCTCCAAATAAACTGGTCAGTATGAAAAACTTATATTAGCAAGCCTGATATTCAAGCCAGCCCAAAAATGTAGGAGTTATCCAGTAATCTGAGAGCTCAAGGAGACACCCCCTAGAAGGCGCGTTCCCAAACCATCTTAGGAGAAGTAGCCAAGAAAAGAGTCATCTACTTACTTGGCAATACCCAGAGATAAGAAATTATCTGTATTCTGACGCCTAATAAACCTTAGAAACAAGCAGCTTCACTATTTCCTACTCTGCTGGCAATCTTCACCTGCATAAGCATTCACTCAGTTTTGTTTTGTTTCATGTGCTCTCTGTCTACATAGAATTGAAATGGTCTCCAAGTGGAGGGGATCACCACGTAGCTAGCATAGCCCTACACCAAAGAAAATGGTGTCCTGAAGAGGAAAGAACAAAACTTTCCAAAAAGAAGGGTTTTTTTTAAGTGCAAGTAAAGAAATCAAGGCAATAATTAATAATGATTATTTATTTAGACACTGCACTGTGCAATTTGTAGGTACAAGTTTAATTGGTACATACAGATTAATGGCTAAGAGGTTGGCCTCAGGAGCTAGACCCCCAGGTCTGAATTTCAGCCCTGCCACTTACTAGCTTGGTGACTTTGGACAAGATAAACTCTTTGTGACTCATCTTACTTATCTGTAAAGTGGGCATAACAGCAATGCTAAGCAAATAAAATCATTATGAAGATTCAGTGACTTAAAACAAGTAAAGAACTTTAAGCAATGCAAGGTTCAGAGTAAGCACTCAGTAATGATGCTATTACTGATTGTTATGATGAAGGTGTAGATGAAGGATGGAGCCTCAAGTTTCAATAACCTGCCAGGTTCTAGTGTAGCATTATCTCAGCCCATGTAGCTGCTAACTCCTGTGAAGAACCATTCCCTCAGGTTTCCATCCCCCTCTGATCCCTAGCTGCTATTCCTTAGCCACCTCCTCAAAACTCAATTCAGATGCCCACTCCAAAGAAACTTCTCTGTTTCTTCTACCTATCCTGCTGAGAAGTGCTTCTGTCTGGGGCCATCCCATAGTACCTATTATATTTTCACTGAAACTCTCCCTTCATAGTTCCCTCCACTGGTGTAGGCTCCTTGGCATCAACATCCCGCAACATAATGGCCGGCGCATAGTAGGCACTTAATAAATCTTTGTTGAATGCATAAAGGAGGGAGAGAATGATAAAACTGGATTTCAGCTCAAACTTATTAGCCCCCTCACTTGAATTTCCTTCTGGCATGGTTTCTGCTCTTGAGAAAGTTTTCTGCAGCCATGCATGGAAATGTTAGCCAAGGATCTTTGAGAAGAGTGCAGGAAGTTCAGAGGAGAGTGCCCAAGGTGGACAAAGCAGTCAGGAAACATTTCATGGACAACTCAAGGTACTCCTTTGAAAGGCGTGGAATTAGCATGAGCAGAAGTGTGAGGAAAGGCTTCCACACCCGAGAGAGGTAGAAAAACACAAAGCAACATGAGAAAAGACTGGAGAGCTCTGGATCCTAGACCAAGGGAAAGAGAAACCGCTGGGTCCCATTCCCCTCTGGGACTCTCTCCAGTGTCCTGAGGAACATCACCCTAGGGATTATGCACCAGGGGTATTCTCAACTAGGTTTCAGTGGAACCAAAGGCTGGTCTATGACAGAATCAGACATCTGGATTTGAACTCTAGCTTCCAATGGAGCAGCTCAGTGGCATTAGACAATGCTCTCAGCTGCCAATATGGACATCTATGAAACAGTCATATACTATAACAAGATTATTGAGAGGATTCAAAGTAACAACACTGCTGGCCCGCAGTAGGTATTTGATAAATGTTAGCTGCCATTCTCAGCCTTATGCTGTAACCACCCAGACTCTGAAAATTACTAGAGAATCCACATGATAGTCATATCCTCTTTATGAATCCATACCCCCTTCCAAATCTTTGTGACTTCTGCTCTAGCAAGACTGTTTATAACTACGTGTTGTACTTTCCCCAAAAAGTACAGATCATCACCACACCAGAGGTTTCTCTGATGAAAAGGTAGGTTCTCATTAAACCATTAAACCATAAAAGGGAAAAGGTAAGCTCTCCACTCCCTACACCACCACAGTCTCCCAAACCAATGGTCAGGAACAGGGAACAAAATCAATACGAAGTCCCTCTGTGTCACTGTTTCACAGTGTGGCTCTGTGTGCATGTATTTTGCACCACTCGCCAGCAAACAAAATGGAGTGGTGTAGTTAATTGAAAAACAGCTCTGCCCTGCCTGCCATAATTGACATTAAGTACTGTTTGGGGTAGGAAATCAGCCATTTCCAATTGATATTAACCGGGAAATCATTTAACATCAATGGTTATAAACTAGGTGCAATTGTGCTGAATTAAGGAGAAACACTTTGGCTCATGTTAAAAAATGTTTCTGTGAAGTGGGATTTTTCAAAGTGAGTGAATATTAAGTCAGCTTAATACCTGCATTAGGAAAAAGAAGAAACCACTTCTCAGTCTCCCCTCAGGCTTGGAAGAAAACTGCCAAATGCTCTTGGAAGAAGCCATGTTCTAAGGTAGTCTTGTCTCTGAAAAATAAAATGGAAAGAAGGTATGTCTGGAGGAGCAGAAGAAAGGAGGAAGAGGGTCTCCTGTGAGTTTATTCAATGTTGCGTGCTGTTGGGGGGAAAAGCTGGAGCCTTGGGAAGGGGCATAGATGGGGAATCTCTTGGCCTCCCTCTGAGAAGGGGCCATAGGGACCATGCCCTTGATGTGAGGAAAATAAATAAGGGCACAGGTATGTGAAGGGAGAGAGATGCCATCCAGCCACCCCTCTCAGAGGAATTCCTTTTTCTATCATTTTGGCAGTCCACGGCTTCTCCCCAGCCTGGGATATCATGGCACTGATTGTCCTTATCGAAGTAGTGGAACGCCTTGTAATTATGGCCGGTAACTTATCAGCTGAGGCTTTAAAATTCTGTCCATCATTCTCCAAAGAGGATAAACACCAAATCCGACTTGTGATCCCAAGAGCAAGGAAGAGAGGAGAAAGACAGAAGGAGAGGAATGGAAGTGAAGAACGTGACCAGAAGAGAGAATGAGAAAGACTGGGGAGAAAGAAGCAAGCAAGGCCGGGGAGATTGGCAGGGCCCTCCGAGAGCCCGGCCCTCCAGCTCACAGAGGAGCAGGCTGAAGAGCAAGGAGGCGCGGCGGCCGGGCAGGGCCACTCAACTGCTCAGTGCCAGAGCCCGTCGGGGCCCTCCCGGTGCTGTCCGTTCTCAGTACCTCATGCCATCTCAACAATAAAGAAATAACAAGACAAGAAAGAAGAGAGGAGGAGGAAAGACAGCAAGGACAGAAAGGAAGGTAGTCTAGAAGTAGGAGACTAGTGGGTCAGCGTAGAATTTCTATTTTAAGAGTAAATTTAAAATGTCATTTTAATATATGGAGCTGACACCCCAGGTATGTTGGCAGAGTCTGGGACACAACTTGTCAGCTGGAGGGCTTCCCGTCTAGAACAGTGGCAGTCACGGACACGGGCCTCTGAGAGCCACCACCCCGGCCTACGAGATCGCTGTGGCCAGACCCCCACGTCTGCGGCATTTGTGCGGCTGAAACAATCAGCAGGTTCCACGCCAAGGAGAACTCTCAATACATGGGTTCCGAGGCACTCTCTGAGACCTTATCCTTTCAAGTGGGTTTTGTATAGAAATGAAATTTGTTCCCTCTCAGATGAAGCTAAATGAGTGTTTACAAAAACTATGTATACCACAAATATTTTTTCTGACAAGAGGTAGCCCAGGCGATGTATACTGAACAGGGAAGTCACATCCTCAGGGCAGACGATGGGAAAACTTCCTCACGGCCTGTCCCTTTTTTTTAAAACCCAAAGCTAGCTCTTTCCTGGCGCTGTGCCCTCACAGTGGACCAACAGGTAAAGGTCAGCTTGCAGGAAAACTTCCCATTCTCTTTCCCCTCAAAAGAGCTAGAGGAATGAGTAAGGTGCTGCTGCTCCAGCCTCAGGATGAATCGGCCACATCCGGGCCGGGGTTCACTTGTGCAGGGAGAGGGTGGAGGAAGCTGGTTTGGCTTCTATGATCTCAGCTTTCTCTCCTCAGGCCAGTGGGCTTCCCAGATACTTTCACAACTATATGCAAAAAGGCTTTGACTCCTGGCTCTCTCACCAGCCCTTTGTTCACACGGGACAATCATGTGGGTGTAACAAATGGCCAGAATATACTTGGCTATACTACCACCCCCCCGGTTTGGAAGAGGACTCTGGCTATTTCACCTGCTTTGTCAAACACCTGCATAGGCAAGGTCAAGGCTAATTTGTTCATTCATTTACTGATTGTCAGCCAGCAAGCTTAGCATTGAGCATGAACTCTGTACCACACACCATCCTGGGCCAGAGCATGCAGAGATGACTAACACACACTGTCTCAAAGAGCTCGCCGACATAGAGAATCCATCGGGTCTTACTCTGTGCCAGGTAGGATGCCTAAAAACAAATGTTCATATTGACAAAGCTGCCTCACTCTGTGCTCCAGCCTTATTTCGATTTCTAAAAAGCTGATGATTTCTCTTACCCCAGGACCTTTACATATGCCACTCCCTCTTCAGAATGTTTTTCCTGCCGCCTTTCTCCTTTATCTAGCTATTGCCCTACTCAGCTTAAAACCTGTCTGCACATAGCCTGGGCCAGCTTTCCTTGCTCTATGTCTTCCCTCTCCCTCTCAGTTTGTGATTATACACTCATTCATGTGTTACTTAATATCCATCTCTGTCCACCCACTACAGGGTGAGCCTAGAAGTTTAGGAATGGTGGATGTTTTTGTTGAACATTAAGTCTCTGTGCCCGCACAGAGCCTGGAATAGCTTGGAACAGTGTAAATACTGGTTGATCCTTATTGAATGAATCAGGAGGAAGATAGTAATAAAATACTTCTGTCAGTAAAACCTACATCCTAGTTCTTCATGCTAGATTTCTTGGTTCAAACTACTTACATAGTTGCACCGAAGCCTTCATCATCACTCAGTGATCACATGTATCCTACACAGTCAGAGCAGAAGTTTCAGAGACTGGACTCTAAAGCCTGACTTGGTTGTCTATGTTCACACCCCATCTCTGCCAGCTGCGGCTTAACTCTGCACAAAGGCTTAACTTCCACGGTATGCTGGAAAATGGCTCCCCAGCAGATATGCATGGCAAACCCCTGGAACCTGCGAATGTTACTTTGTGTGAGAGATTAAGTTTCTGTTGTTTCAAGCCACCCAGTTTGTGATAATTTGTTACAGCAGCCACAGGAATTTAATGCAAGCTCTCTAAACCTCAAGTTCCTCCTAGGTAAAAGGGAGCAAATGACAGATACACTGTATGGCTACAGAGCTAAGCAAATCAAAAAGTAGCCAAGGAATGACCCAGCCCCATGGTCATGTCTATTCAAGATGAAACATTTAGATCCAAAGGGAAACGCTGGTCAGCCATTTGGTAGTTGGGTCTGTACCTCACTTTTGAAAAGCCTGAAAATAAGACATGTTCCAGACATATGATGACTCCTTTTCCACATGTGACTCAGACACCCAGTGTCACTTATACACTGCAGTAATACTGTCAGGGAAGTCAGAGACATGCCTGAGCAGTTTGAAGGGAAATATCAGGGTCTCACTCTCAGTATCCTCAGAACCCAGCCCAGCACCTGCCGCGAAGTAGATGATCAGTGAATGCTTGGTGAGTGAAGGAGCACTTGGGTCATTACAGATTAGACAGGTTCACCCTCTAAGTAGAATAAGGAAGGACAAAGGTTTCAGAACGAAGGAATGACAAATATTATTTAACTGTAGCGAGCCTCACCCTTGAACCATCACATTAGAGATGACGATGACCGTCTAGACTACTCTTGCCCTGCAGCACCGAGGTGGCCCTAATATGATCAAGTAAGGGTCGTTCTCCTTATCTATACCTGCCTTCCCAATTGCTTTTAAATTTAGTAAGAGATATTCCTTAATGATTCCTGGATGACTGCATCACACACACTTAAAATGTTAACAGGTTTTGTTTTTATTTTTGCTTTTAACTTGGAATGAGGACATAATGGGAGCTGATCTGCTAAAAATCAAAGAGGTTAATTTCATTCTGAGAGTAATGTTTGTTCAAGGAATTAATGTAGGTTATGCTAAGAGTTAGTTTCATGACTCATGTCCATTTTCACAATTTCTCCAGCATGATCTCCATCTCTAGGCAGTAAGTGAGCTACTTTGAGAGCTGTCTGTACGTGGAGGTAAGTGAATTTATTTTGATAGCATTTTCAGTCAGTTTGAATTTGTTGAAGTGACAACCTATTAATTATAACTACTAGTGTAAAATTAATGATAAATCTATTTTAAATAAGTGAGCGATATTTTATAATCTATAAATATGAATCGCTAACATCATACCCACATAAAGAAGCCAAAATTTCCCATGAATGTCTGCTTGTAAGAAGAGAGGTTGTTTTCTTGCTTTTTAACCTTATGGTGAGTAATAGCTGCTGGCTGATTTGAAGCTGGATCAGCATGCTTAAGCCCAGACAGGGAGATAGGGAGGCTTTAATTTGAGATTCTGGAAAATCTTAGGCTATATTCTAGGCGTTGCTGTCTTACAGACCCAGAATCACATGAGTCATAAAGTTTTTTATTTCATTAAAAGATATATGGGAAATGTAGAGGAACCCACAGAACACCCTAAAACACATTAGTTGGATATAATGCTCATTACTTTTACTCCAGGGAGCACTAACTCTCCAGGGAAAGAGTTCAACTCGTTTCAAGGTCATATCTTTATTTGCTCATTCCACACGTTTCCTAAGAGCCAGCTATGTGCCAAGAACTGTTCTAAGCACAGAGAACATTTTAGTGATCCAAGCCTTAATGCTCATTGAGCTTACATTCTAACACAGAAGGTGTACCACAGCAAAATTAATCAATGAATTAATAAGAAACTATCAGAAAAGCATAAGTGTTATGATGAGAAGAAAAGAGAGTTATGTGATAGAAAGTGAATGGGGGCATGGCTGTCTGTTCAGTGGGAAGGCCTCTCCAAGGGGCTGATGCTTAACTTAACCTCCCACCTTATCTTTTTTTCTCTAGTCAGAGTGGGAAAAAGAGAAGGAGCGTGTGGCAATGTCAAAAAGAGGAAGCTGAGCTCCAGCGCATGAGCGCACTATTCCAAAGGCTTCATTTGAAAAATGATAGTGATAGGCAAAGGGGCCACGTTCACAACACTCCCACTTAACAAGCAACAGAAAGCACAAGTCTGCCCCTCGTGGCCCTTAGGGACTGTTGGTAGCCAGAGATTCATCTCTTTCTTGAGCCTTATGCCTTGCATGCTAGTCCATATTTTACTAAATCCAAAATGCCATGAATTGTGAGGTACGAACAAATGCTAGAGATATTAAAATGTTAGAACATGAATGATTTCAAATCTGTGAAAAGAGTAATTCTGATCCCATCCTTTCTCTTCAGACGAAGTTTATATTTATCTCCTACTGGAGATCTCAGTACACTACACCGCTTTATTCAACTGACTTAGTTTTATCCTCCGTTTTCCTGCCACACCTTTTGAAAATCCCTTAAGCTTCCCTGACCATTCTTACAATGCCACTGGGCAGTATTTCAGGGGAATGGGAATTCTCTCTTCTGCACTCACCATGCTGTCTTAGTTCTGAACTTCTCTCTTGAACCATGTCTCCCACCCAAACCCACCATGTTCTTGACTCTCTCCCTTTGCCTTCCATGGTCATCCTCATATCAATCTCTGGACTTGACAGCACCAGTTTCCCAAATCCTCTCAGGCCCCAGCTGTGCCTGGTCTGCTGACTCAGATAATCAGTCTGCCCAGCTGCCTTGGCCAAGGCCCCTCCCTCTCCAGCGGCCACCCTTCACGGGCATTCCTCTCATCAGACTTGCTCAGGACACAAGGACATGAGCTAGATTCTTCTTTGTTTGGAATCACCAACCTCTGTCCCTCACCTTTTCCTATGCATTAAAACCCTTACTCTTGGGAAGATGTCAAGTTCCTTTTCCTGGCTCCAAGGAAAACCCTTAAGTAAAAATCAATAAAACAATCTCTTCATTTTAGGCAACAAAGGGTATAAATGCAAGACTTTATTTTAAAGAGTAGAGGATTTATTCTGAATCAGGCCTAAGGGAAGTGTGAATAGTGTCATTATTAGACCAAATTCTAATGCAGAAATACCACAGAATCTTGCCCAATGCAAAGCACAGAAAGGCCTGAAATATCAAATCATTGTGAACAACTTGTCACTGAATCCACTTCCGTGCTTGGCTCTGGTGGAAGAACAAGGTATGGTGAGAGGTTTCTGTGAGCACCTCTGCACAGATATGGATGAAGCGACCAGCCATCGAATAAGTGAGGATCAGAAAGTAGAGAATGCACCAATTGATCTGAAAGTCTAGTGGAGCCCAGCAGGGAGAGTCGGAGATGTGGGCCATTGGCTGTGGCACTGCCTAGGAATCTGAGGACGCTGGGATCTGACTTTGTCAGGGCATGTTTGAGTGGGTGATGAAGAGGTGGCATCCACGGAGAAAACTCTCTGCCCAGTTTAGGGGGTCACTCTGGGGATACTACACAGTAGATGGGAGTTCCCCACACCTGCTCATCTTTGATGAGGCAACAACCGTAAAGATAGTCCAGTGAATGAGCAGTTCTGTCCTGAAAGACAGCTCTGAATGACTGACTGTTGGATATTTAGTGAGGCGCCAGTAAAATGAATAAATAGGGGATCTTGACACCTAGAGTTGGTAATCCATCCATTTTCTTTACTTCTACAAAAGGTGTATGGTATATTTAAAATAAAAATTCTGATGATTTCCCTTTTTACTTCAAGATAAAGAAAAAAAAGAGGAGATTCTCATTAAATAGGAATAATAGTGATGGGAACTGTGGCTCTGATTAGCTCTGTGCAGGGTTGGAGTTAATATTGCTTCTCCCCTGCAGTATTTTTTAATTACACTCCTGATTTTCTATTTGGAGACATCATAGACCTGTTCTGGTAAATTGTCACACAACCACAAGTCAAATATGTGTTAAATATGAGAAATTCTGCCGTTTTTATCTGATTTGTGGTTCATTCATACACTGTTATCTCCTTTTAATTAAATAATATAAAATATATATGGTCAGCATTTTGACTTTTCATTTCCTTACAATGTCACTAATTCAACTTGATTGTCCCTACCTACTCTGAATTACCTATAAGGATGTAACACTTGCATGGTACTGATCCAGGATCTGGACACTTTAAGCTTTTGCTAAAATAGCAACTCCAACCATACCTTGAAAAAGACACACACACACACACACACACACACACACACACACACACACACACACACAAATATGCCAAAGAATATGGTTTATCAGTAACACAGTGTGCTTTGTTTGGTAAGGGAGCAGCGGCAGCTTTCATTGTCTGCCTCTCTTCTGTTTCATCCCTTTCTCCAGTGTCATCTCCCTTGTTGATTTATAGTCTACTAAGTTCCTTAAAGATCTGGAGTGACACTCATGGAACTGCCTAAGGCACTGGAAGAAAGAACTTTACTTGCAGGTTGTTATGGACTGAGACAGTTTGCTACTTCATTAAGGCTACTCTTCCCTGGACAGTTTGCATATCACTGTACCACAGAGCCACTTGCTTCTTCCTCAGCCTCCTACCCGCCCCTTCTAAACAGCCTCCCAAAAAACAAAGACAGATTGAAAACAGGGAAGTGAAGAAATGAAAAACAAAATACCCCTAATCCCTATTTTTGTTATTATTACTGTTATTACATCATCAATTCTAGTAATTCACTGTAATGACATATTTGACAGGACACTGTTCTGTATGCATTTTTTTTCAATTTAGAACTAAATTAGATTTAGTTCTCTACAGAGGAAGTCCTGGATACTGGGTCAGTAACACAGGGTCCTTGACTGAAGAAATAAACACTCAGCCTGGCTCCTGGAGAAATGGGCAGTGTTCTTGTGTATGTATCTTCGTAGGATACTCTTAAAATTATCTCACAAACAGAAGTTTCCAGGATGAGGCAGGGCTATTTGTAACCCAAATGAATATAAAAGAGACTTGTTAAATGATAATATCAGGAAGTGACCCTAAAAGGAAAACCCTCTTGTAAATAAACTTGACTTATTTACAGTTAAATGTGTGATTGCAAAAAAAAATATTTTCAGCCAAAACAGAGAACTTCTGCTTAATAATAATAATACTTAACACTTATACAAGCACTTTACATCTGCAAAGTGCTTTATAAACATTAACTAATTAATTGTTAACAACACCCCAGTGAGGTAGGTAAGTATTATTCAAGTATTCTCTTGAATGTTCAAGCCAGGATTACAGGATTCCAGAGCATGCTGTTGGGTGAGTGTGTGAGTGTGTGTATGTCCTGCTCCAAACTTACTAAATACAAGAATTTGGATTATCTTATAAATGGAAAGATGGCTCATCTGGGGGATGTTTGAAGTTATTCCAAACCAGGCTTTGAAATTTCCCTAATGAAACCAAACCAAACTCTGAGGTGGCTTCTCCAAATCTTGTAACCTTGTAAGGAGTAGTTTACACACAGTAAGCCAACTGCCCCCTCCTATCCCACATTCTTCGCTTCTTGGTGTTTTGGTTCTCACCTACATTTGATAATAAAGTTTAAAATCTCACTTTTAGACGAATTTCCCTTGTTGGTTTCCTTGAGGAGTCTGGGAGGGTAGGCACAGAAAACAGCCCAGCATGCAGGAGCCTAGCATCCCCAGGGATACATGATAAGACCCAAGGGCTTGAAGAGCAACAGTGTGTGTGTCTTGTGGTGGGAGAGTGAGTCAAAGTGCTATAGAATCCAGTAGGAATAACTATCAAAGGCCAACGGAGGGCCTTGGTGGAGCAGAGGCTTTTGAGTCGCCCCTTTGAAAGAGTCAAGATGAACATTCAAAATGCCCATGGCCAACACTATTTCCACTATCCTTTGGTTGGAGGCATCGTGAGCTCAGCAAAGAAGCCTACCACTGAAGGGCCCGTCTCTTTCCTGGGTCAGATAATATGCTGCCAAAGATGACCTTATGTGTTTTCATTGATTTCTTCATTTCTTCATTCAGAATAGCTAGTATATACTGAGCATTTCCTCCGTGAAGGGCACTAAGCTGAGTTCTTTAGTTTTATTTGGTCAAGTAATCTTCAATCCCCTCAGGAATGTTCTACGATGAGTTTCATTAAAATCAGTCAAATGAGGCTTAAAGTAACATGGTCAAGAGTCACATTAAAACCCAGACTCTTAGATTCCTCATCCCCCTTTCTAAACTGTACTCTATATTTTCTTCCATTCATTTGATTACTATCTGAATAGAGGTCTGGCCTATATAACTAGCACTAGAATTAAGTACTGAGCAAAAAAAAAAATGTTTTCCCATGGCAGAGAGACAGACTTAAAAAAAAATGATCTCACAAATAAATATATCATTTTAAATTGTAATCACTATGTTGAAGGAAAAACCAGAGTGAGGAGACAAGGGAAACAATTTAAATTAGAGAATCAGAGAAGTTCTCTTCAAGTAAATGCAACTGAAACTCGGACCTGAAAGATGACAGGAGCTAGCCAGGCAAAGGGGTAGAAGAGCGTCCCAGGCAGTGAACAACAGGTAGGAAGGCCTGAGGCAGGAGTGAGGTCAGCACACTGACAGCAGACAGGGCAGCCACCCAGGGGGACAGGCGCATCCAGAGATGAGGCTGAAGAGGACAGCTGGGGCCAGATCCTCACACACAGCCATGAGCCATATGGGTCAGTTAACGTTAAGGCCAGCTGCGTATAACTGACACATAAAATAACAGTGGCATGAAGAAAACGGAAGCTTGTTTCTCTCACACATCAAAGAAATCCAGAGAGAAGCAGTCCAGGGTATCCTAGATCCATGGCCTTCAGGACTAGGATTCCTTCTGTCTTTCTACGCTGCCACCCTGCATGTGGCTCTCATCATTGGCCCAGAAGGCTTGTGAAGATCCTGCTAGTGCATCTGCACCAGGCAACAGGAAGGAGGAATGGAAGGCAGGCCAAAGGGGTTCCTGAAGTTGGCTTCCTTAAAGGATCCTTCCCAGAACTCCCAGGCAACATTTGCACTTATGTATCTTTGGCCAGACTGTTAGTTATATAACCACACCTGTTTGCAAGGGAGGGAGGGAAATGTAATCCTATAGCCGGACAGATTCTGTTACTCAGGAAGGCAGGGGAGCATGGATACCAGGAAGGCCAGTAGTAGTCTCTGCCATACCATGATGGAGAGTTGGGATTTCATTGTCAGTATGATCAAAAGCCTATAAAAGGGTTTCAGAAGGCTAATAACACTGGCACGCTTGAAACTTTGGCAGTTTTAAGAGAATAGACTATAGAATGGGTAAGAGTAAAAACAAGGATACCAGTTAGTAACTACATGGTGCTCCAGGAAGGAGATGTGGCTTCGATAAAGGCAGAATCATTAGGAATGGGAAAACATGGTGGAATCAAGAAATATGCTGGAGATAAAAAGAACACAGATGTTTATATATTTGATATGAGACTGGACCTATGAGAATTTTCCAGGATACACCTAATTGGTGACAGATACAACCATGGCTGGTGGTGCCACCTAAAGAGATGGGAAACACTAAAGAAAGAGAACGTTTGGCTATACAGGGAGAGAGGGTTCAGTTCTGGATATTTTAAGTTCTTAAACTTAAAATATAAGTGAGTGCACACAATGTGCTATGAGGGGGATTGCACAGGGAAGGCAGTATAGCACAGAGAAGACAAGTAGTGCTTCTATAACATCTTACTATGCTGATGGACAGTGACTGTAATGAGGTATGTGGTGGGGACCTGATAATGGGGGGAATCTAGTAACCACAATGTTGCTCATGTAATTGTATATTAATGATACCAAAATTTAAAAAATGCAAGGGAGTTATTCAATTAAAAATGTAAAGGTGATAATTGGACTACTTAAAAAAGGTATTTTTAAGTGTGGAACTCAGAAGAGAAGATAAATATTTGAGAGCTATTGTACGTGATTGGTCTTTAAATCATCATCAGGAGTAGAATTATCTTTGGGGGAGAATAAAAAATAAGAGGAAATGGATACCAGGGTCTTGGAGAAAACAACAATTTGTACCTGGTTAAGAAAGAAGACAAACAAAGGAGGCTAAGAGGAGTGGTCAGCAGTGCAGAGGGAAGCCAGGCAGTGTAATGTCATGAACACAAAGAGAAGAGAGTATTCCAGAAGAAGGGGGAGATCAACTTTGACAAACGCTAGTAAGAAGAGATCAAGAAAAATGAAAGCTGAATAGTCAACATTAGATGGAGCAACACGGAGGTCATAACCTACTTCAGTAAGAACAATGAGGAGTGATAGAGAAAAAAGACATTTGCATGTACTAAAGAACTACTGGAGGTGAGGACGTGGAAGAGGAAGTATTTGTATGACCTTCTTTTGTGTGGCTCAGCTGTGAAGTAGAGTCAGGGTGGCAACTGGAGGGAGGTATTGGGGTCAAGGGAAGATATTCCAAGAGTGGGAGCAACTAATGCCTGTTTGAAAGGCATGGGAAGGAATCTAGTAAGGGGGGAAGTTGAAGATGCAAGCAGAAAGAAGAGCTCACCAATGATGATCAACGTCTGAGAATGAAACAGGAATCATGTAGGACAAATAGGGAAGGACCAGTCTTTGCCTGAGGGGAGGATACATTTTTCAGTGCCACAGGTGGAGCTGGAAGGGATAACAGTAGAATCAGATATGTTTATGGAGATAAAATTAGGAAAGTCTCCTCAAATGCTTTCAGTTTTCTCTGTGGAAATGCAAATTATAACTAAAATGAGAAACCCTTCCCATTTATCAGATTGGCAGAGACGAAAGAGATTAAGTAGATGTGATAGAGAGCCGAAAGATACTGGCACTCTTACACCCTGCTAGAAGGATGTAAATTGAACCATCTCTGCCAAGAGCAATCCAACGATATCTACCAGAACTGAAAATGCCACAGCCTTTGACCCATCCATAATATTTCTAGAAACATATACCAAAACATATGCAAAATGATATAGGTATGAATATATTCAATGTAATAACAACATACTTAAAGAACCTTAACTGTCCATCAACAGTAGACTAGCTAAATAAATTAAATTACATCTATACAATGGATATTATATCATAAAAATAATGAGAACACTCTACACACAGTTAAGGATTTTTACCTCTCACATGTTGAGTAAAAAAAAAAGCCAAGTGCTACCATATATGTAAAGAAAGAAGGAGAGAATATACATGTATATTTGCCTTTATATGCAGCAACTATCTCTGGGGCCTACACGCTGAGAATGTGGGTGTACTCTATGAAGGAAAACAGGGGGCATGGGGAACTGGAGTAGAACAGTGACTTTTGCATCTTTTGAAATTTGGACCAAAATAAAATAAAATTGTGTTTACATAAAGTTACACAAAAAGCATGTATCTACGTATTATGAGGTCCAGTAGACCACTAAGGTGGGAGGCAGAGATGGAAGGGGAGGGGAGAGGAGATGAGAGAAGAGAGGGCACACTGGTCTGTGGAGTGCAGGAAAGCAAGCCTACCAGAGATACACAGGAAAGACGCAGGGCAGTGTGGGGAGTCAGAGGGGTTCCAAAGGCCACTTTATAACTGAGACACTTTGCTAGATCCACCCCTCCTTCCCTCCCTACCCGACCCCCTCTCTCTCTTACATACACACACACACACACACACACACACACACACACACACACACACACAGATGCTTTGTTGTTTAATTATAGGCACAAAGATAATAGGTTGAGCTCATCGAGAGGGCATGTTTTCCTGCTAGGTGAGAAGGAAGGAAAGGAGGAAGGATTCTTATGAAGTTGTTAATGTAATAAGCTAGATACATAGCACTTGTGTGATAGATGGAGAGAAAATGGAGGAATCAGAGGATTAGGGTCAAAATGAGGTTTAAAAGGGTCATAGTGGGATCTTAAGCAGGTGAGCTGAGGGATTACTTTATCAGTTCTTTGGATTTGCAAAGACCATTTTCTTGTTAGGGGAGACGGTTAGTGGAAAATGGTCAGATTGGGAGAAAGGCAGGGAAAGGAAGGGGAAAATACAGGGCATGTGAGAGCCACGAGGCCACTGAGGCTGTGGCCAAAAAGGGATGCAGGATGCTGTCTCTGGACCACGCCCAGGGCAGTAAATGGATTAATGTCTTCCAAGGTCAGTGCGTCAAGGCTTTGTGATTGGGACAAAGCAGCCTGACAGCCCGACTTGGAGAGGGGAGGGTCACAGCAAGACTTCTTAAACCATATTTAAAATTGAAAAGGGGTCCTTAGACATATAAAGGACAACTCAATGAGCATGACAACTTTATTATCAAGATAATATCATCATTGGCCTTTGAGAAAGAAAGCCCCAAAAAGGGACTCCCATGAGACCAGCTATGGAAATATCATTACCTAATTCACAATTCTAAGACTCTTCTTCGATCCTGAAATTCTTGAACTCATATGCTTTTGATGGTTCTAAGTTATCCATACAATAAAACTAAACTCTAAAGGACATGGCAAGAAAGCCTTCCACCCATGCCCCAGTCTGCTCTATTCAGGCTCATTCAGATAGATGCATTCATGGGACCCAGAATATCCATTATTATACCTACTTCCACACTTTTACTCATGACATTTGCTCACCTAGAAAAATGTTCCTCCCTTCTATCTAAAACAAACCCTTCCAAAGTACGTCAAGCCCCACCTTCCCCTCCAGAGCCATCTGTCTAGCAACTAACAAAACCCAAGAACTCAAAAAGCAGCCCAACTTCCAAGAAAGGTTCCCAGTGCTGTTGGCCAGAAGCCTGGGGAGAAAACTCATTCATTCATTTGCATTGAAAAAGAAGCAAACACTGGACTCAGGTCTCCCCAGAGGGTTATAGGCAAGAGAAATGCCTCCTCTTTTTCCAGGGGAGCAATTTCAGGCCCTTGAAGATCAGGTTTAAGTCATTTCCTGACCATACACTAGCAGTTCCCCCACAACTCTGGCCAGGTTCAGCTCCTCTGGAAGACTCAAATGTAGTTTCTGAATTAATAATCCCTCCTAGCTTTGATATCTTCATTTGAGAGTTCCAGAAGAACAGAGTGTTTTTAAAATGAAATAGGAGAAGGCAGGCTCAAGAGGAACATTACAGTAGAGAGAGAAGAGCTATAACTTTCAAAACTGCATCTGGATGAATGAGGCTAACTTCCTATGACTAATGTCCCCCAAACATTCAGCTAATGATTAAACTAAAATGCAAATCCCCAAGATGTCATATGCTGCTGGGTGGACTGATGGAAAGGAGACTTGCAAACAGTCCCAACATTGTGTTCGGAGCTGGGGAGGAGACGTGGAGGAAAACAACAGAGAGCCATATGGTCCCAGCCAATGGTCAACAACTAAAAATTCAAAAGGAAGGATGGAGAGACAACTCCAGAGCTACAGAGCAATGTGTTTCTCCTACATGCTCTCTTACTCTGGCACCTCTCTGGGAGTTCTAAAGGGATGTGGGGTGAACAGAGCAGTGTCTCAGGAAGCTAGTGTGCAGGCATTCCCCGTGGGGCTCTGCTCTGTGACAAGCGGTGATCTCCACCTGCACAGATTCTTTGTGCAGGAAAATTAGGTGGTGCTCGATTTGTGCGACCTCCTAGCAGCCACCTGGGTCTCCCCACTGAGCCTCTAACATGTCTCTGTGAAATGAGTCAGTGCCTCAGATCAAGCCCAGCAGGAACTCAGTAGTAGGTTCCTGTATGTTGGAGGCAGAAAGGTCTGCTTTTCGGGTACAGATGACTTAGTTACCTTCTGACTTCTTAGGATCTGGAAACTGTAATTACCTATTTTTAGGCAGCTTTTTTTGTTTCAAGCTACCCCTAAGCATATAACCGGTTGTGTTCCTTCCTCTTGGACATATCTGTGGTTGCCCAACAGGGGCTCCTGATCTGGCAATTTAAGGCCTTCTGGAAGGTCCAGGGAGCCCCCAACATCATAGGCCATATTTTGCATGTAAGAACATTTTAGAAGATTCACCACTTTTATTCCATTTTAAAAGAGACCTATTACCTAAAGTTGGTTTTAAACTACTGGTCTGCTTCATTTAGCCAAGAAGTGATGGGCTTAGTTACAGAGAATATAAGATTTTGTTTTTGTCTGTATGAAGAACATGGTAGTGGGACACCATTAGAATCTGCGGCCTGGATTAAGAAATACCCATTTTATAGACTCCTTTTTAGAGTAAAAGAGATACGATATGCATTCTTCTGTGTTAGGTATACAACTTGATCCAAATGAATGCTATAATAAGGATTTTTTGAGGCAGTCACATTTCTAAGTGAGATTAATGAATGAAATGCCCAGACTTAACCCCAAAGTCATCCTCATCACTTTACAAACAATATTGAATTATAGACCTTCCAGGAGACATCACAAACCAATGAAATCATTCAATGCACACATATCCTTACAGTCTGTTATATTCTATTAATACAGTCATCTAATTTTAGAGTTAGAAAAGACCACAGAAACCTCCTTCTCATTGTGTAGAAGAGGAAATTAAGACCTAAGGTCTCAGAGCAAGTCCAGCACCAGAACACATCATCTTCTGAACCAAGCTCAGAGAAAGCGTGCCAAGGAACCAAAGCTATGGAGACATTGGTCCAACCTTCCTAGAGGACAATCTGGCATTTTCTCAGGGATGGCACAGCTTTATGTCCTACCCTCCATGGCCAGAAGGCTGCAGCCACAGGGCTATGCGCAGGCAAGCTGTGCTGAGGGTGGTGATTTCTATCAATATGGCTTGTTTGTTTTGCAGCGTCTTCCAATACTTGCTCTCCAGTGACTGTTTTCGTGAAACATGCTATGTGTGAGCTGGCCAGCCAGATACCTCTCCACAGTGAAGACAGGTGAGTCCTTGCCTTTGAAGGTGGGAAAAGTGTAGTTAGCATGGTTGTTGTTTTCTTCCACCATTTAGGGCTTTGGTGGGAACAGGAAATTCTGCAATCTTACACAGAGGACAGTTGCATTTCCAGGGTAGCAGCCATCAGGGGTCTCAATGGAGACCTGGAGTTGATATTATGGTTAAGTTGGTCTTTCAGGCTGACATGTTTGAAGCATACAGGCCAGCTATTTGTAGAGTGTCTGTTGATTTTCAATGCCTGATGCTTCCTCTTGATTAGATTCAGGTTATGCCTTGACGGTGGGAATTAGATTCTGGATATCACATCAGGAGACATGCACTGGTTTTCCTTCTTTCCATCTCAGACCTGAGCTGTGCACCGGGACTGAGAAATGCAGTCCTCAAAGACACCAGTCATACAAAAGCATGCCAGACTTCTAACTCAAAATGAAGAAATCAGAACCTCCTGTGTCGAATCACCATCCCCAGGTCCCCACTCAGAGAGTATGATTATCATTTCAATTCAAGTTTCTTGACAGCTGCCCATAACAGGAGTATTGTAGGGTGACAGCTGAGAGCTGACAGGAAGGAGGACTCCACTCTAGGTTCCAGAGTCACCTCCACCCAGGCCTGTAGCCTGCGGGGCCGGCTGGGCTGGGGATGGAGAGAAGGACTGCCTCATTCCTGTCTTTCTGATTTAAGTCTGAGATGCCTGAAGAATGACCCTCACCAGGGCTGGATAGCCAGTACCCATCTGGGTAACCTGTTACCAACCACAGGTCACACAATCAGTCCAGGGCTTGCTTCCAAACATTCGTTCCCAATCCATTATTCATCTAGGCAGGGAAGTGGAGAGACAGTTGAAAGCATGGGATCAAGCTAGCCCTAGGCAAAACTGAAGAGTCCAAATAACTTGTTTTCAGAGACCCCTGCTCTTTTCACACAACTGGCCCCTCTGCAGAAATAATTTTCTCCCTGGGGCCTAAGGCTCTGATGCACTTCTAAGAGGACAAGGCATCTCACTTACACTAAAATATGGGGTGCTTTCTGCCTATTCAGAATACTATGAACAATTTTAAGAAAGGAAGGCTCATTTTCTCCTGGTGCAATTATCCAAAAATAACAACTAAGAAGAGTGGAATGTCTGAAGCAAAAGGGGAGTTACCAGGGGCCTTCAAAGCATCGTTCAGATCATTCCAAGGAGCCCACCAAACAGCTACATGTGAGGCTGGTCAGAATGGCTTTGGGATTAAACCCTGAGCTCACAGCCACTGCTCTTTACAGCAATCCCAGTCCCAGAGAGCTCTTGTCAGGAGTAAGGAGGAATATTTGCAAAGCCCAGATTAGAAAGAGCCCTAGATTAAGCAGAATCCACTCTACCACTCAACGTGTTTAGTATGTTGGTAACTTTGTCTCATCAGGCCTCAGTTTCTTCATTCAAGAAATGAGGGGGTCTGGCTGCTCGATCACAAAGATCTTTCAGCTCTGAACTGCTGAAAGTAAGGAAATGGGAAGTGACATCAAATTTTAAAAGTTAATTACATTTTGGGTTTGCTATGTGCTGTTCTAAGTACTTAACCTGAATTAACTCCTTGGATCCCAGAAAATCATCTGAAGTCATTACTCATACCATCCCCATTTTACATGAGGAAACTCAGATGCCATCATTTAGCTGGAGAGCTGCAACAGGAGAATTTAAACACAACAATGTGGCTGTTCATGCTCTAAACCACTATGCTACCCAACTTCCCAAAGCAGAAAAACAGATGCCACCAAGGAAGAGTGTAGGTTGGGTGGGGCTGGGGGCAAGAAGAAAGAGAGCCAAGGACGCTGGCCAGGACAGGTGATCCGGCTGCTCCAAACTCTGGGGCTTGTACATCACAGTGCAGCACATGGCAAGAGATCTGAGCAGAGAAGGGCCTAGCGGGGCCTGTCTGAGTGTATGGAATTAGCTCCCCTGCCTATAGTGTAAGTCCCTGAAAGCCCGTGGACATCTCTGAGCAAAACTGGCAAACAGTGGTTTGTCACAGACACACTGTGTGGCCTGTAAGGTCCCGCACTCATCACAGCCAGCTTCTCCAAGCCAGGCCTCTCTTGCTCATTGCTGCATGGCCAGGATCATGGCAGGCTTCAGGGCCATAAAGGGTGGTCCCAAATTCCTTTCCCTGAAACTCCCCATGCCTGACCACACAGCCACATAGGTCTCCAAAAGGAAAACCCAAGAAATAAACTATTTCTTCCCTTTCTGGCTGGCTCATGGCTAATAAGCAAAGAGACATGTATGACTGTGATGTGTGTACGCATGGCACAGTCCAGGAGAGAGGGAGATGGAGAGAGGCAGAGAGACAAAAAGAGAGACAGAGAGATAGTCAGCCAAAAATGGAGTGGGAAGGATGAGGGATACACAGACCGACTGAGAGGTAACTCCCAAATAGCCTGGAAGCTTGTTTAAAGCTTCCAGTTTAAATAAATGTCGATCCTACTGCAGTGCTTAAGAGCCTCTGTTGGTGTCTTAAAACTAGTGTTTTAGCTCCACCTAACTTTAGCAGGTTTTTTTTTTTCTTGAGTTACAGTCTAGCATAAAAGTGTCAGTCTGTTATGTGGGTGGGTAATGGTATGCTTTTAATTAAGGAGGCAGAAACTAAATTAAACCACATCAAGTGGCTAGTGTTTCTTTAATTTCAGATTGTGGGTCCCTTACCCTGAGCACAAGGAATTAGACTAGATCATGATTCCCCCTTAATGGTTATGGCTGAAAAACCCCATCTCGTGACCAGCTTCATAATTGATTAAACACAACTGTAGACTCTCATGACCAGGAAGTGCAATTTTGCTGGTGTCGCTTCAAGTCTAAAATACCTCCAGGGTAATTACAGGCTCAGAGGCAACTTAGAAGGCTTTGAAGTAGGGAAAGAAAAGATTAGGAGAGGATCTGTGCCTGCTCACTTGTCCTTGATGGCAAAATCTTGAAAGCCTTGGGGGAAAGAGGCCTCTGTCCGTGGGAGCTCCAGGAGCCTGGACATCCCTGTCTGGCTGCAGATGTGGGAAGGATAGTAATGTCCCAGGTCACAGCAAGTTTCAGGGTCACTGCATCATCCCCTAGGAAAGGCTGCTCCTAATGCCACTTTCACATGGCTCTGCTTCTCTCTGCCCTGGGTTTGGTGTGCCCGACTGTCCCAGCCTTGAGCTATCCGCTTGAGGCAGAAAGAGGTGCACTCTGTCTGACCAACTAAATTATTTACCGTGATAGCAATTATCAAACACTACAAGCCACACTCTAAAGGCCTCTTTGCAATTCACGCAGAGAGGATATAGACCTAATTCAGAAATGGAGAGAGTGGAGGGCTCTTTTTTATTTTTAATTAATAATAGGTTAGAAGTAAAAACCATTATTAGTGACAGTACCTAATGTGAAAGCCAAACCTGCACTGTTAAGAGGACTGTTTAAGGAAATGTTAATGAATTGAATTTGAAGTTCTTCAAAGTCAACCTGCAGACAACTAATGGTTTCAAAGTGGAAAGGCATGGAGTTATTAAATGTTGTATATTTATTGCACTAATAATCAGAGGGCTGGAGGCTGGGAGAGATGCAAATATCAGTCCAAGTCCAGTTTAACCATTAGCTGTGGAAATGCAAGGGGCTCACTGGGGGGAAGTTACCACGAACAAACATTTGCCAATGCCACTGTGATGAACAGTTCATGGATCAGGACCGTAACTACTCCAATCCTGGGAAAGCCCATTTCAGCAGAGGATAGAATCATAGCTTAATTTTTTACTGACACTTAGAGAGAGACAAGGACAATATTTCTGGCAGCTGCCATTTTATATAGCCTGGTATTTTGTATTTAAAAAAAAAACAAAACACTCCTCCCGTCGCCCACATTTTCAAATACTCCCAGAAGGAGGTACAATCCCTCATGCCCTGGCATGGGGAAAAGGCTCTTTTTAAGGCAGAGGCCACTCTGAGGCAAAGCCCAAAGATTCTCTGGCACCTTTGTGTTAACTCCCTGAATGAATGGTTCACTTTACTTGGAGCAAACCTCACAGAATAGAAAGAACGTGGACTCTAAAGACAGAGTTAGAATTCTAGACTTGGAATTCTGGCTTCACCACTTCTGGCTGAGTGAACCTGGGAATGTAATTTCTCTCTCTAGATCTAAGTTTCCTCAACTGCAAAATGGGGATAGTAATATTTTACCTTGCAGGACTGGAGAGAGGATCAGTGATAAATTGTGCCAAATGTCTAATATAGTAGATGCAACATAATGGGCTCTTGTTTTATGGATTCCCTAGAATCAGACCCTCACATAAGGATTAGTGTGTATTTGTGATTTGTTAAGAAAGTCTTCCCAGGGCAAATCTGGAAGGGAATGGAAGAAGCAAGACAAGAAAGGAGAGATAAGCAGAAAAAGACTTGATTTCAGGTAAAGTCTCACGGAAGGTAGCTTCAGCCTGGTCCCCACGAGAACTCATGAGTATAAGTTATACCTCAGAGACACCAGAAGGAAGAAACTGGCCATTCATATTCCTGGGCCTGGTGGTCATTGGTTGAGGCCTCCCTCAGGGTATCTGAATTTCCAGGCCCTTTTCAGCTCTCCAGTCCATGGACAAAGCAGGATCTGTAGACTGAACACAGTCCTCCAGAAGAAGAGTTGCAGTTGCTCACTGATGGAAACAAAGTGACCAGGTGTTTACAAAAATTGTGGAAAGAAAAAAAAAAAGGATCCAAGGGCATTTGGGCAGAGTACCAACGTCATCCACAGGAGTGCTCCATTCACTGTAGCTATAGTTGGGATCAGCATCGATTTTGTTACCCACCTTCGGTTTATCCCACAAGCTCTCTCTCCAGCAGTCTTTCAGTTGAATGTGGAGTGATGGAGGGAAGGGTCCATCACCTTCTTCCCGGAACACAAAGCAACAGGGACGTAGCAAGTATTTACTGTGTGCTCTTCACTATACTAAGTCCTTTGGGGAAAGACTCCATCTCAGTCCACAGGGGAGGAGAGCCAGTCAAATGAAAAGTGCGAGAGCTACACAAATAAGAGCTCGTTCTTGGGGGCAATAGAACGAAAGCAGGAAACGAAGCCATTCCTGGTTCTGCTGCCATTGTTGTGAAAAATGGTGCTAGCAGAAAACTGACTGAATATAAATTTTCTGAGAACAAACAGGTCTCCAGTTCAAGATGACCTAGGGCCAGGTTTAGGACGCAGAGCACTGCGGCAGGAAGCAGACCCTAGATGAAGCATCACCCTCCCTCCGATACACCCCACCAAAATGTCACCATTCCATTAAGAACCCTACGTGACAATGATGAGTACTCTTTAGAGCCTGTTATTCAGAACTACCAACACTTAGAAGAGACCAAAATTTTCCAACTAGAAGTAAAATTATAGATAACTTAATCTAAACTCCTTTAATGATGAAGATATTAAGGCATGAGAGGTTAAGCAACTTACCACAGTCACAGCAAAACTAAGATTAGGGTCCATGTCTCCTCATTCCTAATTTAATGATCTTGGTATTGTTCCAGGTTACATCCATATAAAACAAATTTGAAAGTTCCTAATAGAATCCTTCTGTCCTCATTGACCAGGGATCACCAAACTATGGCCTGCAGGCCAATCCTGCTGGTTGCCCATTTTGGTAAATAAAGTTTTACTGGAACACAGCCATGTCTGTTCATTTATGTATTGTCTATGGCTGCAGCCACACTATAATGGCACAGTTGAATAGTTGTGGCAGAGACTGCATAGCCCACGAGGCCTAAAATATTTACTACCGGGACATATGCAGAAAAAGTTTGCTGACCTCTGCCATAGACCACTAGGAGGTGGGCATTACCAAATGACCCAGCCTTCTGCCCGTGGGGATGGGATTGGTAACTGAATCAGGTGGCTGTCTACATGTCTTGCTCAGTAAACCTGAGTAACCTAGTAATAGATGGTGGTAGATCTGGCTGAAAGCTCTGCTGATGAAGCTCTTAACACAGAAAAGGTCAGCCCTGCTTTCTCAAGATCAAATGCCCACTCTGGGGCAGAGAGGCCCCACACCACATGGACTTCTGAGTTGGAGGACCTTCTCAGTCCATTCAAATGTGTAATTCATGATAAGACCCTCAAAGTTGCCTTCCAGCTCTGTCATTCAAATGCCAACCAGAGGACCTTCCCACTCACTCTCTAGCAACATACTGCTTTTTTCCCAGTCCTCTAGAAAATACCATATACGTAAAGGTGTACACATGTTCCCTGCTTCACCAGAACTACCTTTTTCACTCATGGAATAATTATATGTATTTAGCAATGACAGTCCATAAATCTAATTATTCCAACAAGAAAAAACTTATTAATATTTGTTCTCTATCTGGTCAAGCTGATAGCTGGACAAAGAGAAGTGTATTTCACCAATCCAGTGGTTTTAAGAGAATGAAAGTGGATTACTGCTTAACTCCATACACAAAAGTAAACTTGAAATATATTAAAGACCTGAATATAAGACATTCAGCCTGCAGAGAAACAGTCTAAGGTATTAACAGGAAAAGCTTCAGAAATGCTTCTACTCCTCTAACAGAAAAATCTGATTCAAACCACTGACAATGATCTAACTGACATGGTACTTTCCTGTGGACACTCTGGGGTTGACTCAGGAGCTGGGGAAAGCTAACCTGTTTGCAGATATCATTCTGGTTGCATTGCTACTGGGGAATACTTTATTTGTGCAAACCTGAGATGCTTTTCTCCTCCACACAAAAAAGAGATTATCCCTTAGAAGTCTTGAAAGAATAAGAATTATAATAGCATATATCATTTTTATGTGATAATATATAACTAAATAACACATTACACTGTATTTAAATTTGAAAAATTAGAGGAAGTAGACAGATGGTCTGAGGACGACTTTCTGTATCCAAGTGAGACTCAACTTCCAAATGAAGCCCCGCATTCCTCTCTCCAGCACCTCAAACTGAAGTGGAACCATATCTGACAGTCTCAAGTGAGTCTCAGGTGCTGCGTGCTCTCACACACTCAGCATCCCTCTGACAAGAAGGAACACTGTGGTGAGAAGGAAACTAACACTCTAAAGTGGAAAGGGTAACAAAGCATCCTGCAGTATCTGTCAGAAGGGCTCCTCGGAGGCCACCGAGCAGGGAAGCAGCTCTCTCATCTCAGACATACCGATAAACTGTGATGTGTACGGCTGTTCCTCTGCAGAGATGAGGCAGAGGCCTGGAAGTTGCTAACACCTTTGCAAAAGCTCTGCCAGGAAGAGTCACTTCTCCGAGGTGCTGGATACCTGGCTGAGAGGTAACGGCCATAGCTGTGTGGGTAAATTTGGCTGGCATCCCCTAGTCTCTGGAATGCCTATGCTCACACTGCTTGAGTCTGTGAACATCTGCATACCACCTTTGAGCCAGTCAAATCATGTGAGCCTGAATGATGATGGAAATGACTTTTGAACAAGCCTAGCCCTCTTTACTCCTGCAGCTGAGCCTCCATCCTTTTCCAAGAGCTGTCCCAGGAAGCCAAGCTCTACTGATGCTATCAGAAACACAAAGGGTTTGGAACTCTTCATTGGGACTACTTGTTAGACCCTTACGCAAATTCTATGGAAAGCCCCAAAAGTTGAAATTTTTATCTTTTGAGGGTGGATTTGACTTTTGAAGTGAGTCAAAAAGTTGTTCAGTACCAATTCTAGAGAACAAGGTGAGTCATCAAACTAGGGAGTATCACATAGGATTTTAAATGAGGTGCAGTTATGAAGCAGTGAATCTATTTTGTGGCTGGTTCAAGTCCTGGTTCAGAAAGCAGTGGTCAAAGGCAAGTTCTCTACAGCACAGGGCATACTTATATGAGAAAACTATTCCTTGTTTATCTGAAATTCAAATTTAACTGAGAGTCCTGTATCTTATCTGGCAATCCCAGCATCATTGATACTGTCTTTTGGTAGGTAGGGATTTCCTTTGCCATTTATGACTCCTTGATAGCAGTAGACAAAGCTAATTATCATTTAAAATGGCAGGATAAGTAATTATGACCATAGAATCATTTATGCACACTGTGCATAAGTGACTATCACTGAAAGACATGTTCACTAATATGTTACTTGGACTGAGGAAATTTTAGCTTCATGTTCTCTGCACCACCAGGTATGTGAGAAGTCAAGGACACACAAGTGGAGTTTCAATGTAACCAGCTGTAACTGTCCACATATTCAAAAGGCAAGGGGGGGCAAAAGCCATGTCTTTTGTTAGTGTTGGGCAAATTATGGCCTAGGGGCCAAATCCAGCCTACCAGTAAACCACCTGTTTTTGTAAATAAAGTTTTATTGGAGCACGGCCATGCCCATTTGTTTAGGTATTGTCTGTACTGCTTTCATGCTATAATGGCAGCTCTGCAGAGTTGCCTTAGAGAACCCAAGGCCAGAAAAGCCTAAAATATTTAACATCAGACCCTGTTCAGGAAGTTTGCTGACCCCAATCCTTTGTGACTGAGTCTGGAATAGAGGCTAATTAAAGTTGGAAATGTGGTCAACTGTCTTTCCTCCCATTTTCCTCAATGATATTGACCTTTTTATTTGTATGGAAGGTAATAATATAGAATTAGGCATATACTTTTTATTAGTCTCCTATGGCTACCATACCAAATTACCACAATCTGGGTGGCTATTAACAACTGACATTTATTTTCACAATACTAGGATGAAAAATCCAAAATCATGGTGTTGGCCAGGCTGCGCTGTCTCTGAAGACTCTAGGGGAGCGTCCTTCCTGGCCTCTTTCCAGTTTCTGGTGGCTACCGAAAATCCTTGGTGTCCCTGGGCTGGTAGATGCATCATTCCAGTCTCTGCCCCACCTTCACACAGCATTCTTCCTGTGTATCTCTGTTTCTGTGTCCAAACTTTCCTCTTATAAGGACACCAGTCATGTTGGACTTAGGCTTCACTCTAATTGTGTGCGACCACATCTTAATTTGATTATGTCTGTAAAGACCCTATTTCCGTTAAGGTCACATTCACAGGTTCTGGGGCATGAATTCTGGGAGGACATTATTCAACGCCAGTACATTTTGATACTTGGAACTCAATAAATGCTATTTTTTTTTGCCCTTCATGATAGATTCTGACCAATTTCCAAGCCATTTGACCCCCTTCCCTCCACAACAGCTCTGAGGAGCTCATCATTCCATCTTTTTGTACAACCATGTCTGTTCTCCTTTACTGAGCAATAGCTGCTCTCTTCTCCACTATGTCATGTCCCCCTTTTTACTTCCTCTTGGACACCTGTATCAGGGAAAACCCATTAATGGCACTCCTCTTCTTTTTATTTCTCAAATCTTCACAACACCTAAACTTCCCAAATCTGGGCTTATATAGCCTCAGTAGCTTCCTCTGATTTGTCTTGTGGGCAAGACACAAAAACCCAGTCTATTCATGGCATGAACACAGTCCCTGTCTAGCAAAGAGAAGCAAACCTGTAACAATTCTCCACTATTCTCTTTTCCCTGTGATTCTATGATCATAATTACTTATTCTGCCATTTTAAATAATAATTAGCTTTGCCTACTGCTACCAAGGAGTCATAAATGGTAAAGGAAATTCCTACCTACAAACAGACAGTATCAATGATGTTAGGATTGCCAGATAAGATACAGGACTCCCAGTTAAATCTGAATTTCAGATAAAAATGAAATCGTTTTTTAGCATAAGTATGCCCTGTATAATATTTGAGACATACTCATACTAAATAAAAAACCATTCCTTGTTTATCTGAAATCCAAAATTTCTGGCATTGTGTATTTTTATTTGCTAAATCTGGCAACCCTAAAAAATGGTCTGTTGGCTATTTGAGTACAAAGAACTTCCTGACTGTGCTGTACCATATCGACCTCCCTTACCCTGCTCTCCATACCTCAGAGGGATCGGCTTTTAAGGCCAGTTGTTAGCAAATAACACTTCGCAATTTGTTTCTCTTCTTCCTCCAGCATCTGAGGAGAATCTCCCAAGAACTCAGCCAGCATAATTTAGTATATAAAAGCATCAAATTGCCATCACTCCATTTCCATGTGGCTTTAGGGGAGGTGGCCAAGTCTCTCCCTCTAAGCCTCAGTCTACTCGTCTATAGAAGAGGGATAATTAGAGTTGCTGTGAGGATTAAAGTAAATAGTCCATGTAAAAGCACAGCACTTGGCATAGACAATCACCTAATAAATTTCTACTGCTTACATCATTATTATCCATCGGGACTTATCACATAAGTAAGAGGGACTGCATTTGGCCAGGACCTCAATTCATAAGGGTATCAAAGGTAAATGTTTATCATACTCTCCAGAGGAAATCATACCTGGCCTCACCAGGATACCTTGACAGGTTTAAAAGAATGTGAAGACTACATAGCTTTAAACTGTTGCCATAGAGTGGTTCATACCCTATGAGTAAATATTATTTAATAAATTCTGTGATTATCATGTAAATAGCACACTTCCATTGTATCACAGTTTTGTAACCCTATTTTGGGTTTTTATTTTTTAAAATACTGAGGCCCTAAGAAATGACATATAAGCCAGGGCCTGTACTAACCTCTGGTGAGAAATCTATGCATCTGCTCTGAGGGTGATGAGCAGTGGCCTCCCCACCCAGAGCAGCCAGCCACAGGTGTGCCCCACAGCCTCGGGAAGAGCAGAGGGGCCCGCGGCCCTGGGCCCGCACTCCATCTATAAACAGTTCTACATCTTCTCCACGATGGCCAACAAATACCATCACTGTGTATTTGTGTCATGACAGGAAAAATGTTGAGAAGCACTGTTTTAGCCTCCAGGGGAAACTCAGAGCTTTGCCACCTAACCCCCCAAAATCCACCCTTTAGGAAGAAGAGAAGCTCTGAAATGAATCACTGACAAACTGAGTCCTTGGAGACACACAATTTTGGTCCCTGTATTGAGGGTAGAGCCTTTAAGCATGGGAGTAGCAGCAGGAAAGTACACAACTAGATGACGCGAAATACTCCTGCCTTTCTCTTCTGCCTTCCTCACTGCACGCCACTCAGGTTTCAGCTAGTTCCTGTCTGACGAACGCCTCACCCTTCCGGAGCCAAGACGGAAGGCTGGTGAGGAAGGAAGCACAACACAGGGGCTCAGGCCATCTCTGCTCTGTCCTTAGGGGAGGGGACTTGGCTCTCCAACATGCCCATTTCTTCCCATTGCTGTGAGAGGGAAGGTCCAGGCAGCCCAGGTCAGGAGGTGCATGGGCAAAACGGATGGCAGGTATTTATCATCTCAGAGACTCTAATCTTAACAACAGGCAATGATCTGGCATGTCAATATAATGCCATCTGGTCCAGTGGGGAAAGCAAGGGTTTAGGGCTTGAACAATTCTTGGGATGAAACCCAACACAAAATCTGGTTTTGTAACTTTGGGCAAGTCATTTAAATTCTCTGAGCCTCATTTTCTAGCATGCTTCTCAAATTCTAGCATGTGAAGACAGACCTCCCTCACTGGGAGGTTATAGAGATTTACGGAGTCAAAGTAAAGAAGAAAAAGCATAGCATCATCCTGCCTGATACACAGAGGAACTTAGTAAATGTTAGCTTCCTGACATGCTCGTCTCTTGGTCCCCATTTTTCTCAGAGAACCCTAAGGAAATGTTTCCCAAACCTACTGCCCATAGAGGAAGCCCTGCCCCCAGGGTTTGTAGACAGTTGTCCCAGTTGCCCAGCCCGGACTCCAGCCTCATTCTTGTGTGCTTCCAATGACCTTGTCCTCACCATACAATAGAGACCCCCAGCTACATCAGCCAGGCAGTTCTCAGCACTAAAATCTGCTTTAAATATTCCAGTTTTTAAAGAAAAGCTTTTCCTATCTTTCAAAAATATTTTAAGCACATTGGAACTAAACAGCACCCTTCTGAATGATGCTCTTCATTTTGTCCTGGTACTCCCTACTCCTGGCTTGAGTCATCCTGTAGTTAGACCACGTGCATTCCAAACCAACCTAACCTCCCAAGACCACAGACCAGATCAGGCCTCTCCCCTCTTCACCTTGGCCTGCCAATCAATATCCTCCATGATTCTGCCCATGCAAATATTTCTGCTGTGGTCACTCCTGCACTGGCATTCCAACTTCAGCTAAAATGGAAATGATTACTGCGCATGACCCTCACTTTCTCCTGCTGTTCTCTCATGCCATTCCTCATTTCTACATGAACAACTCCCTCAAAAAAATGCCTCCTCCACTCATCCATGTTGACATTGTTCCCTTCTCTGAACTCTCAGAGCAATTAACATGCATAGCATTGAATGACATATATTTAAATAATAATAAAAATGACCACCTCAACCTCTTATATAGGCTTCACACACCATGGTCTCTAACATTTATATCGGTGTGATCTCAACTAAACTATGATTATTATCAACTACATTATGATTCCTTCAAAGACAGAGATTTTATTTCTTGTTTCTTTTTATATTCCCCAGGGCATCTGACCAAATGCTTTGAACACAGAACCACATACAATAAAAATTTGATGAATGAATAAGTCTTAAGAGGAAAGTGCCATAGGGAGTCAGATGCTGTTGAGAAACAAGGTTGGTGACCTCAAGGTTTCTTTCATCCCCTTTAAATGGTATTAGTCTGATGTTTATCAGGGTTTTTTTATGCTACATACTTCTTTCACACAAACTTAATGTTCACATACTATGTACAGAGTAAGTACTTGGACGGTGTGATTAATGAAAAGCCTCAGAATTGTCCCTGTCTTTGAGAAGTATTCATCTCATAAAGGAACTTGAAGCATGGTCATAAATGTATATTGATAGGGCAGCTTCAGACGAATAGTATGAGGTAGTAGATATAAACAAATGGTCCAGAATTTGAGAGAGATGCATCCTTCTAGTTATGAGAGCTACACCAGATCAATAAAATCAAGTTTATAGGAGCTAAAGGGATTCAAGGATCAGTGAGTCCAGGTCAGTGGACCCCATCAAAGTTTTGGGTACAGGAACAAAACACCCCTATTGCACTACACCTTGACATGAAGTAACACATTCAGAGATGACCAAGTCCTCAAATAAAGGGGATAGAAGGCCTTTAATATATAACCCTGTAGCTATGGGCTATGGGATTTCTCATCTGTAAAATGGAAATATTAGCTCCTCCATAGGGTTGATATGAAATTAAAATGAAAGACTTGTCAAAGGTCTTCTACTACCTTAAAGAGATTACATATGTCCAAAAGATACTAGCTAGCACATTTATTATTACAACATTTCCTCAATTCTAAGGTGTATGAATTGAGAGGCATGTCTTTGATTTTAAAACAGTGTTTAAGGGAGAAAAAGAAGGAAAAAATATGTTAAGTCTACACATAAACTATAAGACCACACAGCTATCTTAAAATGCTAAAAAGCTGTTTCCTAGAACTGAGGAAATATGGTAGGTAGTAGACAATATGTCTCAAGAGTCCATTGATTTTGCTTAATTTTTTTGGAATTTAAAGCTACACCAAGTTTTTTAAGTTGGCGACCTCAGGATATTTGTGTCTGTCAAAGCAAGATCCTATATTCAAACCCCAGAGGACAGATTAGACCTTCACACACACACACATGGATTCCAGATATGGAAACCTAGGAACAAATCACCCTTCTCAGTAAACTTGCTCATTGTCTGAGCAGAATCGTGTTCTTTTAAAAATAAAACTGTGAGTGGGAGTGCTTGCGTTCTGGAATAGACTCTTTTTTTCTTCCCTTCATCCCATGTTCCTTGGCTACACGCTATTATGTGATATTCAGGACTGTCAAACCTTCTGGAGCCATAAGCATTTTTCAGACAACCAATCTCAATATGCATTATCAAAATTAGATCTTTTCTCTGCAGATGACAATTATGTATTATATGGTACACACTTATGAATCTGTGACACCGTATTGTTAGGCTTGGGGTATTGACTTTTAACAATATGTTACCTTATTATATTTGGTGTTGCATTATGCCTGGATTGTAGCATTTGTCCCATGTACCCACTCAGGCTGCAATTAGTTTCCTGGTAAGTGTCAAACAGCGTTGGGGGGAAGAGTGGGTGAAAGGTAACTTGGAAATGATTTTCTTTTGCAACTGTCACTTAACTATCCTGTCCTTAACAAAAGAACTTCAACTAGTCCAGAAAAATAAGAGCTGTGTGCTCATCAAAAGATTGCCTCTAAATAGGATGGCAACTCCGGTTGGAAGTTCAAACATTCTGAAGGGCTTGGATACCAGCGCATGGTCACAAAAGAAGGAAGAGGACATAAGAAATCCCTGTATTTGTTTCTATAAACATGAGCTCAATGCAGTTTAAACTCATAAACATGCTAAAAGGAGCTAGAGGTAGCCTGTTACTTTGTCATATATTTTTATAGGCCTTTCTGAATGGTTTCAGATTTGACATAGTAACTGCCTGTTACTAGAAATAAACTGTAGTCAATTCCATGCTTCCATAATTCACTGCCCAGGGTTGTTCAAAAAGATTTAGTGATGCCCATGATGGACAGCAAGCTCCTTGATGTTTTCATTTTCACTTGGTGTTTTGTAGTGCCTCCAGCTTGCTGACCTCTAGAGACCCAAAAGGAGAGGGCCTTCCTAAGGTGTTACCAGGTGTTCCCACCAGGTCAGTAACAGACATGTCCTGGCAAGCAAAGCAAATTTGACATTCTCTCCAAATCTATTTGGGTCTTTCTGCCTCCCTCTTTATTTCTAGAGGTCAACAATTGTTGTTCCTGTAAGAGTAGCCTGATTCTGAAAGAATTAGTTAATCCAAGGTCACAATACCGCCCAGCAAGAAGGAGGTGCCTGGAGAGGAGCAATGCCTCATCCCCTTGGCTGGCATTTTCTTTTGGCTCAGGACTTTGGCTGCATCTCCACCATGTCACGCACCCAGATGGAAAGTGAAAAATCCATCCAGCCATCTGGCTGTTTCGGTCTACACAATGCCATGCATCTGGGACCATCTGGGAGAGGGACTGAATTTCTTCACTTTCTGCCTGGTTGTTTGGTGCAGTGTAGATGCAGCTTTTCACTAGGCTAAAGTCCTGGGGAGACCCCCGCCCCGTTTGAGAGGCTGGAGAGAGAGTACAGGCTAACAAGGCCTAGAGCACCATTCTGGAAAATAGATTGTAACTTTGTGAATAGCAGTATAATACAAACTGCAGGAAATAATAAAGGAAAAGACTATTGTTTATTAGACAAAGCAAACATAAGAACTGAGTCAAGTGATTATTTGTCAATTTAGTTTGTCCCAGATAGCAAGCACAATATTCTCAAGGGCATATTATTACCATTCTTTCCCAGGGTTGGATATTAGTCTAAAAGACATCTCAAACAGACTCCTGTGCTTGGAACTGTGGTTAGACTAAAAAAACATGATTTTTATACCCTAATTAGTACCTCCTACAGGACACTCTATGCTCTCTGTGCCTAAGTTCATTCTAAAACAGATAATAGAGAAATTTATGAAATGCTTCCTAAGAATAATGTTCAACTTAATAGAATTTCCATACAGATTTCAGAAACTTGGCATATTAGCAACACTAGAAGTTAGTAGTCTGGTGGAGAGTAAGGGGTATGTAAACAGTGGGAAAATGTAAATAGTGATTGTGCAAATGAGGGTTTCCCTGGTATTGTGATTAAACATCTTGGAATTCAGGGGTACTTTTTCTTCCCCAGGCTCATCTCTGAAGCTTCTCTCTGCTGAGGTCTGGCAGCTTTCCCTTTGCTTCAGTCTCTGCAGACAGCAGTGATCAGCTCAGTCTCTAGAGTTTTCTTACCATATACTCTTGGGCAAAATATTAAAATTTTCAAATAATAGGAAAAGATACAGAAAAATCATGATTAAAACAACAAGCATAGAGGGGCAGGGTGGGAACTAGGTCAGCAGGTGATCCTGACATGCATCAAGGACTTGAACCCAACATTGGCCCTGAAGCTGGCTTTAGATTTGTCATAAAAAGGATGGAAGGCATACAAGGCCCAAAGGAGAAAAGAAAAACAAATTTATGAAAGGTAGGCTTAGAGGACAGAAATAAAGTCCTTACTGCTTCTATCCCAGCAGTATGAACAGGAATTCCCCTGCACACATTTAAATGGCATGTTCACATTTTATGAATCAGGCCCTTAGTTTTAATTGCTTCTTGGCCTATAGGCCAATTAAGGATGGGTTGGGAGGGCAGGGATCATTCCCACAGCCTCTGAGGTTCTGAGAGGTGGAGCTTGCTTATTTAGCCTGAGGCATCCATTCACACTTGTATAAAAAAAAAAGACTGAGTACACCATTAAACACCTCTGGTAGGCATGCTTACTTTATATGAGCTGAAAGCAAAAACTGGAGACCAAAAGTTCCCCTTTGGCCCCATCTTTTGCTTTCAAATAAAATCAATTACAACATTTCTCCTTGTCTGAGCCATGGAAAACGTAATACCAATATATACAGACTCAGTACTGTATCTTGAGAAACTGCCAATAGGTTTGCAAGTCCTCCGAGATCTACCCTCTTTTTATCTATAATTGATCCCCTGCACCTTTATGCAATACTGAGGTTAAAGATTAAGAGTTTTTAAAAAAATATTACACGTAATACCAGCTGCATAAAGATACACATCTTAATGGACTCCTACTTCCCACAAAGCAACTCCCCTATTGTAAATTACTGAAGTACCTAGTAAGACTTAATGGGAAGAAAAACCAAGTCTGTTATTAAGCTGTATGTTATCCTTTGCATACCTTGACTTACATAGAGAGCATTTCCCCTGCTTTGTTTTCACATAAGAAAATGAAAATTTGTAGAATCTCTACAAATAATACATTTTACCAACCATTTCCAGAGCTTCTAAAATCAACTTTAGATCTGATCACCAGGTTTAGTGGGACGGTCATCTGCACCTCACATTTCAGTTGAACATGTCTAAATGTTAATTTTGAGGAGTCCATGGGGGGCAGTGAGAGGGTCAAACTGAACAGCACATGCACCTAGCAATAGCAAAAAGCATTGCTCGCTTACAGGTCACTGGTTCAAATCTCACTCCAGTCAGTAGGACCCCAAAGCCGTGACATGGAGCTGCTCAGGGATCTGGTGAACTGAGTCGCTGCAGGAAGTCTGGTCACCATCCGAGCTGGACATCTAATCAGAATGAACAGATTGTTCATAACTCACCCCTATTCCTCCCCTCTTCCTCTCCCGCCAAACTGTCCTAATAATGGCGCCCTTTCCAAGGAACCTCAAGTGACTGGGCCTGGAGTCAGAAACCCTGCTCTCCCATTTCTAGAAATGCAGCTTGCCACGTTATACCTACCTACACACACACACACACACACACACACACACAGTCCTCTCTCTGTATCCGTAATCCACACAGAGTCATGAAGTAGTCCACTCATCATCCATGGTCCCAGGAGGCAAATCACCTTCTCTGCCAACACTATTAATCCGCTACCTTGTGCTGATACCAGATTTGTTTACAACTTTCTTTCTTCCTCTAATACACATATCCAATCATGCTGCAGATAACCAACTAATGGAACAATATTAAAAAATTCCTAATATATGATGAACATTGCAATGAAACTCCCACATTTTCAAAATGAAGGAAGGAAGCATCTAGATGAAAGTAAAATTACTTACTAGATTTTATTTCTGTGCCACTGAAATAATATAGTAAACCAGCTTGGCAGTTAATACAAGGACCCAGCATGTACTCCTTAACTCTCTTTACTAGGTACAAAGGTGTCCTAACAGCTCTGTTTTAATTCCATGATCTGGCCCATAATCCAGTGCTAAACAATAATTAGTACTGACTTGTTAAGCAGTAGTTGAAGATTTCCTTTAAGTGCCTCAAATATACTTTAAAGTTTCATAAACAGGGAATCAAAGGAAGGAAGAGGCACGGTTGGGAGAAGACAAAAAAAGCATGAAGTCATTTGTAATGTCTTTAACTGTAAAGAAAGAATTGTTCTCCTGCCTGGTAACTTTGCACGTATTTATGCATTGTTTCCAAACCCACCTAGTACTTTATTGCACCCCATTTTTGCTCTTCAGCGCCATCATGAAAGGAAGTCTTTCTTTCCCTAAGATCTTGCCCCCACCCTATATTCCCTTTTACCTTGTCAGACTGACCAAATGTTGGACAATTTGCTCCCCCCTTCTAAAGGAGTTTTAACTTCTTTCTTACTAATGGCTCTTTTCATTCTATGCATCAAGGTCCATTTAAAATCAGCAATAAATGAAGACCTCTGGTACTACGGATTTTCCATGGTTTCATTTATTGTCCAGTTGTTCATTTGGATAAGCCAGAGGGGACCCTGACCATATTTGCTGAGGAAGTACTGAATGCATCCATCTGGACAGAGGAAATAATGGACTGCATGCTAGAGAGGTGCACAAACACTGCAGCGCTGGCTCACCCAACTACCCTGCATACTGCCCCTGCTCTGGTACCTAGCTGTGCAACCTCTTCCCAGCAACACCATGAAACACAGAAAAGCATTAGATGTGAAAGGTGTCACAAACTGACTGGCTCGTGGTGTTTCTACTAGATTCATTCCCTCTGCCCCTGAGTGGAATCAGAGGTTCAGGATCCAGATACTGTCTCTCTGCTTAGACATCTGGACACTTGTATCTAAGAAGCTTTCTCATACAGATTGCATGTGCCAGATTTATAATCCCAAGTCAAATCAAATAGAGGCCCACTGAAGTATCCATCCATCCATCCAGAGCTTTTAATGTGCTTTAGAGAACAATAAAGATACAGTCCCTGACTGCAAGTGACCTTACAACCTGATGGTGGACAATGAACCATGAACCAGAAAATCAAATAGCAGTTTAAGACTATAATGAATGAAGAGCAAAGGGTAGAAGCATACATGTTTAGAAAGAAAACATGGTAAGACTCCAGAGATGGTTAGATCATGCTTCTGGAAGACAAAGGCTTATTCTAGGCCTTGAGGAATAGGTATTACTTTTAAAAGAAAAGGGGAGAAAGGAGAATATTCTAGACATAGGAAGGGGCACACAGACTCAGAATTAGCTGTCTTTCTAGAACACAACAAACAATAAAACACATTAGTAGAATGCTTTAAATTTTATAAAACACATCCATGTTCCTTACTTTATTTGCTTCTTCCACCAACCCACTGGCAAAGGCATTACAGGAAGATCTGGCATAAAACAACACTAGATGATAGAAAGCCTATCATTTCAATAATTTCTAAGAAGATTGTTAAAGACTACTCTGGAGAATTAAGGACATTGGATGGATCAAAGAGAAGTTTAAGATGAAGAATAAATAGGTATAAAGAAGAACAAGCCTGGGAAGTATTAAGCTCCCTGACCTCAAGCTATACTACAAAGCTACAGTAATCAAAACAATATGGTACTGGCACAAGAACAGTTCGACAGATCAATGGAACAAAATAGAGAGCCCAGATATAAGCCCGAACATACATTGTCAATTAATATACAGTAAAAGAGCTGTGAACATACAGTGTACAATGGGAAAAAGAGAGCCTCTTCAATAACTGGTGCTGGGAAAACTGGACAGCTACATGCAAGAGAATGAAAGTGGATTACTGCTTAACTCCATACACAAAAGTAAACTTGAAATATATTAGAGGCCTGAATATAAGACATGAAACCATCAAATTCTTAGAATAAAACATAGGCAAAAATCTCTTGAACATAAGTATGAGCAGTTTTTTTCTTGGACACATCTCCTCAGGCAAGGGAAACAAAATGAAAAATGTACAAGTGGGACCACATCAAAATAAAAAGCTTCTGTACAGCAAAGGATACCATCAGCAGAACAAAAAGGTAACCTACAGTACGGGAGAATATATTCATAAACAATTTACCTGATACAGCATTAACATCCATAATATATAAAGAGCTCATATATCTCAACAACAATAAAACAAATTACCCAATTAAAAAATGGGCACAGGACCTGAACAGACATTGCTTCAAAGATGAAATACAGATGGCCAACAGGCACATGAAAAGATGCTCCACATCACTAATCATCAGGGAAACACAAATCAAAACCATGAGATATCACCTCACACCAGTCAGAAGGGCCACTATCCAAAAGACAAGAAATAAGAAGTGTTGGGAAGAATGTGGAGAAATGGGAACCCTCCTACACTGTTGGTGGGAATATCAATTGGCGCAGCCACTATGGAAAGCAATATGGAGGTTCCTCAAAAAAACTAAAAATAGAAATACCATTCAGCCTAGTAATTACACTTTTAGGAATTTACCCAAAGAAACAAAATCCCTGATCTGAAAAGTTAAATGCACCCCTATATTTACTGCTGCATTATTTAAAATATTAGAACAGCCAAGATATGGAAGCAAACTAAGTGTCCATCAATAGACAAATGGATAAAGAAGATGTGGTACATATACACAATGGAATATTATTCAGCCATAAAAAGAGAAGAAATCCTGTCATTTGCAACAATATGGATGTATCTAGAGGGTATTATGCTAAGTGAAATAAGCCAGGTGGAGAAAGACAAATACCATATGATTTCACTTATTTGTGGAATGAAAATACAAGCAAAACAGAATGAACAAAACAGCAGTAGACTCAGACACTGAGAAGGAGCTGGTGGTTACCATGGGAGAGGGGCTGTGGGGGTGGGGAAGGCAAGGGAGATAAAGGGGCACAGAAATTCTCAATCATAAAGTAGGCTGGTCACAGGGATTGTAGTAAAGCATAGAGAATATAGCCAATGATTGCATAACATCTTCCTATCTTGACAGATGATAGTGGCTGCACTAGTGGGGGTGAGGATTTAATAATGTGGGTACCTGCTGAACCACTGTGTTGTATACTTGAAATTAATATAAGATTGTATATCATTAAAAAAAAAAAGAATAAACAACTTGTACTGCCTGGAATGGTTGAAGAAGAAACATAAAACTATTAGCAAATTTCTCCAATAGGTGACAAGGAAAGTGGCATTATTCATTACCAGTGACCTAGGAAGGAGGAGCAGCTTGGGAGAGTATAGAAATAATGATTTTATTCTGTATTTAGTAAATTTTGGGGACCTGTGGAAAACCCAAATGGAAATGGCCAGCAGATAGTTACATGTAGACATCTGTGCTCAAGGTCAGAGGCAGACTGGAAACACAGATTTAGGATCCATTAGCATAAATGCGGGTCACGGGGATCCCCCATGAGAGGGGAGATGGCCAAGCGTTAAACCTGGAGCATTCCATTTAAGGGGCAGAAGAGAGAAGAGTGCTCATTTAATTAAGACCCATTATGTATGGAAGGCCCTTGTCAAACGTAAGAATAACGTGTGGAGGTTCATGGATCATAGATTGAAATTGAAATAGAAAAAGACAGGATCTTGGAGCTTCTTCAGTCCTGACTCTTCATTTCTCAAAGGGGGAAACTGATAGTGGGAGACAGTGACTGCACCGTAATTTATTAATCCATTAGCATCTAACCATCTCCATGTTCCTGTGGAATCATTTTATTAACTAGCCAGAAAACACAAAGCACAGCCTGAGGGGCAGGGACACGGGTGTCTCGCTGCGGATGGGAAGGGAAGATCTAGATCATAGAATACTGTTCAGGGAGGGCAGAGCTGGGTGGGGATGTCCTCATAGTAGGGAAGAATCCCAAGGCATCCAGAAAGAAACGATTAAGAAAGTGGAAAAGAAGCACAGGGGAGGATATACCGTAGACGCTTCCTCAGCATCAGCATGTGGCTTTAGGGAAAAGTCTGAAGGTGAAATCTACATGGAATGTTTAACATATGCAGTTTGAGTCAATATGCTTAGTCTTACTACCACTAGCTCTAACTTTCTTAGTCAGTGTAAAGAGAACTGTTTTGAACTATAAGCATTTAATATCAACACAGAAATACAAGAACAGAATTCATCCAACTCATGGAATTTCAGCAAGCTGAGAGGCCATGTTGAATATTGCAAAGAGCCAGCATTTGGTATTGGACACTCCTAAGATGAGTTGTGTGGCCCTATGTAGGTAACTTCACTTGGAACCTCAGTAACCCCATGTATTAAATGGAAATAATCTGAGTTATTGAGAAGATAAATAAGATATTGGATGAAGGTGTCTGGTACAAGGTCGGCTATCAGTAATTATGAATTTCATTTCCAGAGATATATCTTAATAAGATATTCAACACATTTACACACATATATACCATTCATATTTTCCAATAAATCATTGCAGGATTCTATATTTGAGAGAAAATTCACCATAAAGAGAGAAAGAACCTGCCACAGACCTTTGTGCCAGAACTTGAAAGGAATGTGATTTGGTAGAAGCTATTTATGTCATAAATAGGGGCTCCACAGGATGCCATTAGTGATTACGGTGAAAGCAAACCAGGGAGATGGGTCAACCTACAATAAACACATGCACATATCTATCTATATTTACACATACATACTACCTAGTCACCCTGAAGACGAAGGTTTAAAGATTAAATTTCCTGATCAACCTCTTTGTTTCTGGGTACAATTTTTGTACCTGCAATTAGCTCCCTCAGCCTTCAATCTAAGAATCAGCTGGTTAATTGTGCATGTAAGTAGCTAATAGTTCCAACTGGGGGGTGGTGCAGGCCTAGAGGGTCACACACTTTCTTCCTCCACACACATTCAGTTGTTACACATTGTAAACAGACCTATATGCACATTTACACAGAGGAGTAAAAAAAAAAGGAAGAACAAGTGACTTGCAGTACTTCAAGAGAAAGAGCATGAAAGAATTAAGCCACAGTACATTCAAAAAAAGAGTAACCCTAAAAAATATCATCAGCCTATATCTCAGCAAAAGTATTTTGAGAATTACCTGAATATTTTGGGATCAAACTGAGTCGATAATAAAAAAAAAAAAAAGGAAAGAATGATGTAAAGAATCCCATTCAAAGAGTCCCTGGATTACTCTGAAGTCTGGAAGGAGGGTCTCTCCAACCTCAGAACAAGGATGGCCTAGACAAGTTGGGGGTAGGGGTAGTGAGTGGAATAAAATAACAGAAACAAACCTTTTGTTTGGTCAGTGTTGGGCAGCTAGCATATGGCACAGTCATCTCTGCTCTCCACCTTTAAGCCAACCTGATGCTCCAAACACCATCCCCCATCAGCCTGCTACAGGCACTCACCCGGGCCTTGAGGTATCCCCCCAGTGGGTGTCCTGTCCTGCTACTCTGGGCTTGCCTTTACCATCCAGCACTCTGGCTCCTAGTTTTAAGCTACTCCTCAAGAACACCAAGGACGCTTTCTCCATCAGAGCTTCCCAGTTTCAATGCACTGACTACCTTTGGATCATTAGGTATTTGACCTTGGCTCTTTGGGGACACAACTCTTAGTTCAAACAGTGCCTTATTGCACATAATGGAAGAAAATGGGCCACAGATCCCAGTTTTAGATATTTGAGTTATTTCTAATTAAAATACTGTTCAAGGCCTCAAGTTGCATGGAAAAGTCTACCTGATTAGATAGCTAGGGACCCAGAAGTCCAGCAGACTCAGCAGGTTGCAGTTAAAAGGTCAGGGACTTTCCTGTAGATCACAATTTCTCTACATGGACCTGGTTTAATAGGATGGAGCACACAGAGCCTTGCCCAATACTGTTCTTATACAGAGGCAAAGTAGGACAGCAGGCCTACAGAGCAGAAAGCAATGCTTCAGAGGAACCTCAGGAGAGCAAGCCAAAGTGGGGTACTGAGAAGGGGACTCTGGGCCTGATGAAAGGGGTGGAGGTGCTAAGAGTCCAACAGGGTTCAACACTGATTAGGTGCCTGATCTTAGGCAATTCACTTAACCTCTCTTGGGTTCAGTTTTCCTCATCCACAAAGTGGGAATGATATTAATACCTGTTCCATGTATCCAATGCACCTGAATAAATATTTATCAGCCATCTACTGTGTGCCAGGCTGATCATAAAAAGAATCAAAGTAGTGTATGTGAAAGTGCTTTACATATTTTTACATTTATCATATGTTTAATAAACTTCTTTTAATCTAATGTTGAATGGGCTCAAGGCCATCTGCTAATGGAACAAGAAAATTCTAGAGACACTCAATGAGTTTCTAGGACAAAACTCCAAGTGGCAAGATTTGTGGAACTGCTCATGTCACTTGAAGGACAATTCTAAGGCAAAGTTCAAGGCCGTTCAAATTCCCTCTGATGCTCTCCTACAGCTCATTTTGTAGGCTCTTTCTGCACTCTTTGTGCTCCCCCTGATCCCATCTTCTCCACCCTCCATGCTGACCTGGGACCCACTGCCAGCACCACTTTGGCTTGCTTGCCTTAAGCAACCCCAGAGATTCTTTCTCCTCAACAAAGTTCCTCTGCCCCCCACCCCATGTCTCATTCTCTTAGGTCCTGATTGTTGAGCTTGCTAAGTTCTAATGACACAAATTCTCATGATGGTGTTGATGACTGATAAGCATCTATTTCCTTCTCTGGGCCATTTACATTTTAAACAGGCATCTTGGAGAGGCCTTGCTTTGGGGGAAAAAACAAGTTGAATGGTGGCCAGGCCAAACAGTAGCTTTTTACCTCTGTACATATCACATCATACAAGTGACTACCAAATGTATCTATGCATAAGGCTACTCTGGTTCCTTTGGGATGTGACTAAGGGGCAGGATGGATAGAGAGGAGAATGCAGAGTTTGACACACTGACTACCTAGAAAATGCACACAGGTGTCAGCTGTCAGAGGGAGGTGCCCCAACCAATCCAGATCCCTGCCTTGTGCAGGCCCTGCTGGGGCCTAGGCAGAAAGTCACCAGAGGCTGAATTTTCTCCCTTTAGTTCCTTTTATTCAACCCTTCTTCCCACAAGCCATCACTGTACCATCAGGGTTTTTTTGTTGTGATTTAATTCTTCTCAGTTGCACACCAGGGTTCTAATCTGCATCACACCAGCAGTGGGGACATTTTTAAGAATCATTTCCCAAGACACTTCTAATATATTGCCAGTAAATTGTACCTGCACCTGTCCAGCTGGCTAGGTCATTTAACAGTGACACACCCACTGAGTCCTGGGGGTCCCTGGGGGTTAACTCAGTGCTTTCCTAACAAAAAACTTGCCCTCAATGGGAGGACAAAGCTTGTCTAATATGCGAGTGCTACAGGGAACACAACGAGAGCTGGCCACAAGACCTCTTTAAGTTCTCTTATGGGGAAGCCTGTACACAGGATCAGACAAAAGGAGTTTTGAAGTCCCGCATGGAAATTATACCAGCTTTGGGGGAAGCTGCGCTCAAAAAGAAAAACAAAACAAAACAAAAAATATCTGGGTGACTATTTAAAGCCCTAAAACAGACGGTATAGTTTATCAAGTATTTTTAGCCAGATTCAGCACCACTTTCAGTGACTTAAACGTACACTGCCAAATGTAAACAAAGTTCTCACAGGACAGGAGCCAGTGAGACATCGCCCCCAAATCTGCAAAGTCTGAAGGAAAATATAATTAATGACAACTCACTCCTAGCTGGCTAGCTGAAACACCACCAAGGGGAAAGAGTGAAAAGTTAATAGGAGGCTTTGGGGGCGAGGGCGGGGGTGGGGCGTGGGGACGGTGCCGCCCTCCTTTCCCTCCAGGAAGTTTCGCTGTATGCCCTTTGGGTCCCAGCCTGTGACACAAACGGGATTTTGTTTTTGTGGGTTTTGGTTTTCATTTTTCATAATCCAGTTTATTTGACCTTTTCTTTCTGCTAATAAACGGAAAGGGAGACACATTCCTCCAGAGCACAGCTAGTGAGACCCAAGGCCTGGGAGGCCGGGGCCAGGCCAGCGAAGAAACCCGAGGACCCCGGCTCCCCTTCCTGCTTCACTCTCCAGGCAGCGTGTTTGTGGTTGGTATTGTTGTTTCCTCTTTAATGTCTTCCGTTCAGTAACTGGAGGAGAAAACAAATTAAGGAATGGTGATCTGCTCTCAGTTCCTAGTGGGAAAGCTGCCGGCTTGGACAGGCTTCCTTTCATTTCCTTGGAAAGACAGAATTCCGTTCCGTTCCACAAATGACAGACCTTAAGGTCCTTCTGCGGGGGGCGACCCTCCTCTCTCCCGCAAGCGCATCATCAGTGCATTACCCAGGGCTTTGATGTCCCCACACAGCCGGCCTCCTTTCAAGAACGGCCCCAGAGGTCCCTAACTGCTAACAAAGCAAGGAGGGGGAAGCAAGGATTCCACCCAGCAACAGCCCACCTGCGGCTGCCCCTCCCACCCCACCCAGGGCGTGAAGTTCTGAAGCGCTGGCATCTTTGCTGCTGCTCTTCATCAATGCCATTTAGGTGAATTTAGAACAATAATTTTATTAAAATGTTTTAGATGCCATATCTCCAATCCATAAAATTTATTGTACCTTTATGCAGAATTATACTGGAGTTGAAACATATAAATCAATTTATAAGGTCTAATGACACACAAACGCTTAAAAACTAAAGGCAATGTAGTAAATTCAAATTACCATTACAAATGTAAGCTTTGTAGTCAGTGTGTGACCTGCTAAGGATTATATTTAACTCCCCTGAGAGTGGTTTATCATAAAACTTTATACTTTTATTACAGTGAATTATTAAGTCCTCCATGACATGAGTCATTCCTCGCACTGACTATGGCTTTTTTAATGACACTATAATAGACATCTTGCTAATAGCAGGAGGATTGCTACTTCTGCAGCAAGGAAAAGGGGTAGGAGGCAGAGTGAAGGGAAAAGACAATATAGGACACACGCGTGGAAAAGGGACTCAAAACAACAATCATACAAAGAAATGCTGGGAACTTCAAAACTCAGACCCCTCCAGGCTCCATCCTGGGTAAAACAATAGCTTATTGCCTTAAAGAAATTCAATTTAAAAGTCACATGTGGAGAAAGGAAAGGAGTTTATATTTTCCTGAACAATTTTAGTTTTCCATCAAAACTTTAAAATCCCCTCCCTGCTGCTCCACCATAGAGAGGCTCCCTTTTATTCCGATAAGCTTCTTGCTAAGAACAGATAGATCACTGCGATCGTGTAATACACAGTGACCCACTGCTCACAAACATGACTCCCCTGCATTGCCCTCCTCCTCTCTATGTCGCATCCACACCAGGGCCCCATAGCAGGAGACTCCTTCCAGAGGCCATGTGAGCCCACAGAGCATCACATGAGCAGACACCCACCAAAATCAAGGAAGGGTTTTAGATGAAATGTTCTGCATCATGACTGCAGGCTTCAGAAAGGCAGTCCCAGTAGGTTAGATGTCCCTCAGTATCATGTACTTGGGTCCTTGATCCTGGGTATTATGTCCCTGGGCATTATGTATTTGAGGCCCAGGATGGGTCCTACAACCATTCACACACAGTGCCATTTCCACATTCAGAACACCAGAACTTAGGAATCCTAAGCTCCTGTCAAGAGAGAAGAGCCAATTTACATTAAAGATTTCTTTGTATTGCAACTGAAGAAAAGACTTGGATTAAAAATAAGATTGATGCATTTAACCAAAGAGAGAAGAGAAAATGGATGCCTGGCCTAATTTACTATGTATCTATTTGCAACTGTGACTTCTTTGTAGGAATTTTCCATTCATTCTGTTTTGTTTTGTTTTTAAACTACTCTTTCGTGATCATCTCTATGTTCCAATCCCTGGGGTTGTTCGGTCATATCTGAGGCCATATCTGAGCAATGGCTGTGAATTCCACTTCTTGCCCAGTGGCTTGCCACCTCCCCGTAGGCATTTATTTGCTAATGGTTCTCATGTCCAGCAAGGCAAACCTTAAAGAGCCAACACATATTTCCCCTAACTAGGGTATTCTGAACCACGTAAATAGAGAGATTTTGTTTACGTGGGGTCACCATGGCACTGGTTTGACTAAGTGTGCTGGGCAGTTTAGTCAGCTGACTCAATAAATTTTTCTTTGATTAATTATGGGAGATCTATTAGTTGCCATATATTTTTATAAACACAGGCAAGTAAAAACTATAGAAAAACTTCTCCCTCACACACACACACACAAAACTTTTGAGAAGTTTCACTAGAGTTCAACAAAGCTTAACAAAGTTAAATGGGATTTGCTATAACTTTTACCCAAGGCTAGCCACTCTGTCTCCTTCTCAGGTGACACCCCATGAGTATGATAAGCTCACCAAATTCAATTTAATTTAGTAAGTATTTTTTGAGTGTCAGTTGCATGCCAGGGACCCAGGGCTGAACTTCATAATAAGCACAGCGCTTTGTCTTAGACTAGACTCTAGAGCAGGAGTCAGCAAACTATAGCCCACAGGCCAAATTTGGCCCACTGCTCACTTTGGTAAATAAAGTTTTATTGCAACACAGCCATACCCATCCATGGCTGCTTTGGTGCTGCAATGACAGAGTCAGTAATTGTGACAAAATCTTATGGCCTGCATAACATTAAATACTACCTGACCCTTTACAGAAAATGTTTGCTGACCCCTAGTCTAGAGCAATGGCTCCCAGTCAGAGCTGCAATTTAAAATCATCTTTTCCCAAAGTCCATTCAGTGCCTAGACCATCCCAGACTGGTTAAGTCAGAATCTCTAGGGTGTAGGGACCTGGAATCTCTGTTTCTACAAAAGCTCCCCCAGGTGATTCAGACACAGAGCTAAGGTTAAGAACCACTGGTAGGTAACATAGGCTTTGTAGACATAATAACAGAGGCCAAGATGAATGTGACACAGGCAGTAAGTCACTTTGTGAGAGAGCTTTTGAGTAGGTGGACATCCTCAGCTTCTCCAGGAAAGACCAATGTTCTTTGCTGCTCCCAATGTTCCTTCTCAGTGGTACAGGTGCCTGTCTCATGGGGAGTTGACTCTGAGACATTCTAATCCAGAGAGAACAGCTCAAAAATGGGAATCTTTCCCAAAGAGAAGATAATCAGGTATTTGTGTATCTGCTTCTCCTCCCCTGGTTGCTAAGCATACCATATATGTTGAGTGAGTTTTAATATTATTTCACAAGCCAGAACAAGTAACAAAGCCTCCTCTGCCTGTAGTAGATACAACATCCAAAATTATTCATGGACAGAAGCTCTTCTGAGGGACACTGAAGGACCTTGGTGCCTATTAAAGTAACTGAAGATGGGCATCTCTGGTTAGCTCCAGAATGGAGACAGAGAACCACTCTGGAAGCCTTAATTCAGGCCTGATTTCCCTTGGGCACTGAGCATATTGTCTAGGAGATTATGGAAAGAGTTGAACAGCTACATAAACATGCTAACAACAACTGCTAATAACAACTCCTGCAAACCAGCCTCTTACAGAACAAATTCACAGCTTCTACTGAACCTATGAGGTCTCCAGAGACCTGGGAAAAACCTCAAATTCAGGTAATGTAAATGTCCTAACTTACTTTTGATTAAACCACCACTTACCAATCACTAACTGTGGGCCCAAAACTGCCTAGGCCCTGAGTGATATACATCTTAAAGCATTTACAATCTCTTGTGCATGCATACAGAAAGTCATCCAAGAGATGCTTACATGCTTACATAACAACAAAAGAAAATATATTACATTTCAAAGGGTGCAACTTAGATTAGCAATCATTTTCTGTCTAGAAGCTGAAAAACTGTAGGACACCCTTGCAGGAACATGCCCTTGAAAGCAGAGCCAAAGTTCCACAGCCAGAGGGTAGCAGGGAAGGGGTTTCAGAGTGAACTGATAATTCTATAAAGAAACAAACAGAGAAATCCATAGGTATAAGGCAGGAAAAACTTTTCCTCAACCCTCTTAGGCCTAAAAATTCAACTGACAAAGGAAGATTAATGGGGAAAAGCATGCCAGTTTAATAGAAGTTTTACATGCTACAGGAGCCTTCATAACTAAAGGAAGACACAAAGATTTAGTTAAACCTGAGTATTTTTATACTAGGTTAGACAAAGAGTGGAAAGTCATAGAAAAATGTGATAGGACAAGAGTATGAACTAAGGTCAGTAAACTAAGGGTGACAGCAAGGCCTGTTTGGATGCCTCTTGGTATCCCTACATCCCTGTCTTCAGAGATAAGGATGCTCCTGTCCTCTGGGTATAGGGAGGGTGCCTCTCGCATGAAGGTGGTTCAGGGATAAAGGGGGAGATCAGACTCCTTTCGGCATCTGCCACTTCTCAAATTCCTTTAGCTTTAAATAGTCAATATGCCAAGGCACCATATTTTGGGGTAATGTGTTGTGAACCATGTCATAGGCCACTGTCAAACAGCAGTGAGGCACCTGGGGAAAGAGGGCATTTATGGACTAAGGAAAGGTCTACTGGGAGAAATTGGAAGATGGGAGATTACTAAGCCAAGTCTTATGCCAGGCCAAGGAATAATTTTGCTCTTTGGCATTCATCATCTTCTTAAGTAAGATCCCTGGGAGCTTGGAAGAGTCTTGGGTAATCTAGAGGCTGCTCAAGAAAACTTCCCCAATTTTTATATCTATTACCTCACAGTGCCCTCTCAACAACCCCAGGAATTAAAAATTATTAATTATCCCCATTTTAAAGAATAAATAACTAGAATTGGCTTTCTAATAAGTAATTTTCTCAAGGTAATAAGCATAACAAGTAGGTCAAGCTGGATTCTTAATCCAGTTCTTAAGGGTCAAGGTCAATGATCTTTTTACGACGGGACAGTGTTGGGAGACAAGTGAAGACCTGATTTCTCATAAAAAATGCCAGCATGGGCCAGGGTCCTTCTCAGGGCTTCCCCAGCCCTCAGGCCCCAGTGCTAAATAACAATGCCATCTAATCATTAGAATTTCAAAGATAAAAGCCACAGCATCTCTTTATGATCACTGTGATAAATTAAGACTCCTATCCTTTATATACACACTCAAGGACTGGAAGATATTAAGGGAAATAAATGAAAAATCTGTATATTGCCCTAGGCAAATTTTAGTTTTTTTGCACAGTCAATTCATATTTCAGTGCCCTGGCCTTTTGCTAAGTCTTGAAAGCAAAAAAGAAAAGAAGGAGGAGAGAGGGAAAGGAACTGAAAACTGGAGCTAGAAGAGCAGCACACACTTTTGGAACCAAGAGGGGTCCTGTTCAAACATAAAGGCCTGTGTGGCAGATCCAGATGGGGCCACATAAGTGGATTTTTTAGATGGGGCCTTGACAAGAAGCCTGAGACAGGGACTTCCTCTTCCTGTTCATGAAACCCTGGCTCTGAGAACTGCCTACCTCAGCCAAGTTTTGTGAGGGCAGAACTCAGGGGACTTCTTCCTGAGCTCAGCCCCCAGCACTCACCACTCACACGTACTCCCCCAGGGTTTCAAATCACAGGCAAGGTGCATTTGACAGGGAGGACTCTAGGTTGTAGCTGAATCCATGCCTGCTGAGAAAGCCCAGTGTCCTTCAAAGTCAGGAGAGAGGTGCTGTGATTGAGGTTTTAAACTAGGAAATGAGAATAGGGAGTCCCTCATCAGGACAGTCTAATTATAGACATGTGAACCCACCGAGCCTTCCAGGGGAAGTGAAAATACCACTTACTCCAGGGGCCATCTCCACTTTCCTATCATCACTCCTGCCACTTCTAACCAGTGCTCATATTGTTGTGTATTGGTCATGCACTTGAGGTATCACAGACTTGTGCCATAGCGGTGAGATGCAGAAAGGTAGGGCTGACATTTAGACTCTATTTTTCCTAGGATTCCAAACCAGGGGTCAGTAAACTACAGCCTGCAGGGCCAGTGCCTTTGTGTATGGCCCACAAACATTAGAATGTTGTTTACACTTTTAAATGGTTGAAAAAAAATTTTTTAAATGTGACCTGTGAAAATGACACAAAATTCAAATTTTAGTGTCTGTAAGTTTTATTGGAACACAGACACACCCATTTGTTTATTCATTGTCTATGGGTCCATTCACAATACAACTCAGAGGTGAGTAATTGTGACAGAGACTGTTTGACTCACAAAGCCTTAGATATTTACTACCTGGTCCTTATAGAAAAAGTCTGCTGATCCCTTTTCTACACCACAGTGAGAACTCAAGTATTTGGGATATAAGAGAAAGAATGAAGTGTAAGATAAGGAGTAAAGGAGGGAGGGAGGGAGAAGTGGGAAGGGGAAGGAGAAAAACAGAATAGAAAGTAAGAATAAAAAAAGGAAGTAAAGACAGTCAAGGAATTAGTTTAAGGTCTTGAAAGGAAGCAGAGGTTGGTCACTCATGCTGTCTTTTACTAGATTTCCCCAGATCACCACTATGGCCATTTCCATGCTACCTCCAAGGCTTCTTATCAAGCTCTCAGTTCATGTGTGTCCTTGAAGCCAGAAGACATTAGGTCTTCTGGAGTCTTAGATAACCCATTCATACTGCCAACACTCTGCCCTTTGGGTTCACTCAGCATTTTTCCTGCAGCATCTCCCACTTGAGATATTGCATTTAACTCATGACAGTTAAACACTGAAGGCTGAACATCTTATAAGGGATACCCCAACAAGAGTCATCTTTTGATCTCTACAGCATTTGTAGTCATTCCCTCTTTTGTTCTGAATTTAGTTTGCCTTCTTTGTGTATTGATTAATCCTTACAGATATATTACACTGTTAAGGCTTCCAAATAATCAGCTTTTGTCTTTGTTGATCTTCTCTACTATATGTTTGTTTTCCATTCTATTCATTTCTATCACAATCTTTATTATTTCTTTTGGTATATTTTCTTTGATTTTATACTGCTGTGCTCTTCTGACTTCCAAAACTGAATGCTTAATTATGAATTTTTCTTATTTTCTGATATGATTATTTAAGTCTATAAATTTCTCTCTAGATACTCCATTAACTGTACCCAATAGTTTTAATATATAAACTATTATTGTCATGTAATTCTAACAACTTTGTTTTCTCCTTTGGCCCATGACTTACCTGAATGTATGTTTCCTTTCTCTAGTTACATTTTTTTCTCTAGTTAACGTTATTGTCTTAAAATGTAATTTTATTGTGGTCAGAGGATGTGATCTGTATAGTAATGACTGTTTAAGATTGGCCGAGGACCGCTATATGGCTCAGTAAATGGTGAATAATAATGTCATATGTTGTTGGAAGAATGTGTGTTCTGCAGTTGTTGGCTGTAGTATCTACATATGTTCATTAAACAAAATTTGTTACTTGTGTTGTTCAAGTTGTATAGCCTTGTTAATATGCCTCTCCCCATTTCACCAGTTACTAAGAGAAATATGGTAAAGTTCCAAATGCTCTGGTAGATGTACCTATTTCACGTAATAGCTCTGCTTATTTTTTGCTGCATAAATTATAAACATATGATACATTTTTAAACTAAACATCTTCCTAGGAATTTGAATTTTTATCATTAGTGATCACTCTCTTTATTGCTAGTAGTGTTTTATCTGAAATTAACATATAACACTCTTATTTTCATTAAAATTTACATGGGGCATCATTTTCTATAATTTATCTCAATCTTTCTGTGTAATTATGCTTTAAGTGTATTTTCTATAAATAACATTTAGCTTTTATAAATAGCATTAGCTTTTTAATCCAGTCTGAATCCTTTGGTTTTCTGATTGGAGAGTATGGCTTACATTTATAATGATTACTGCTCCATTTAATTTATTTCTACTATTTTATGTTATTTTGTACTTCTCTATTTTGTTTCTTTCTTAAATTTTTCTTCTATTCCACTTTTTAGATTAAGTTTCTTCTTCTCATTCTAATTCCCTCATTTGTTTGAATTATATGCTATATGCTCTACATATTCTCTTTCTCTGGTTACCACAACAATTTTAACATGCAGATGTAAACTGTGAAAATCTAAAGTTGATTAAAATTGTTGCCCACTTCTCAAGAATTACAAAAACCTAGAACATTCCCCATCCCAATTCTTAGTTATTTTGGTTATATTGTGTTTCTCCTCCCTAAAAGCAAAATATTATTTCTGTACAGCCAGTGTTTTCTCCCATATGGCTACCATTCCATCCATCCTTTCCTTCCATCATTTCAGACCTTTCCTCTAGGAACATTTTCCTTTTACCTAAAGTTTATCCTTTAGGATAGCCTTAAATGAGAATGTTCTCTATTGAGTTATATTTGTCTGAAAATGTTATTTAGGCTTTATTCCTCAAGGTTTCCTCTACATATAGTCCAAAACTGAGTTATTTTCTTTAAGTGCATAGCCTATATTATTCCACTATATCCTATTGCTGCTGTTGAAAAGCCTAAATAACATCTTTTGTACATAATGTGTCATTTCTCTCTGGCTGTTTTTAAGATGTTATTTTTGTCTTTAATGTTTTGCAGTTTTTCTGTCTCAGTGTGGATTATCCCACCTGACATTTGTTGGACTGTCTGATACTGAGGATTTATGTCACGTAGTTCAGAATAGATCTCAATAATTATCCACTTCATATACTGACTCTTTTCCATTCTTCTTTTAACTATCTGGATCTCTGATTCTCACTCTATCCTCCATGTCTTTTATATTCCCATGTCTTTATCTCTCAGGTCTGCCTTTCCAGTCTGTTATTGATATCTCTTCTAGTTCACTGTATCCCTATTTAGTTTTTTCTATCTTGTGACATTTTTTAATCCAGTCTGAAGCCTTTATTTTTTTTATTGGATAGTTTGGCTTATATTTATAATAGTTAATTCCTACAATGATTATTAAAGAAATTATCTTTACTCTATCAATGTGTTTTAATTTCAATTATTAAATTTTTCTTTTCTAGAAACTTAATTTTGTTTGAATCATTTTGATCATTCTTTATACTGTCTTATTTCTTTCTCATACTTTCAGGTTTTCCTTGTATTTCTTTAAGTATATTGAACATTATTAATTTTTTACTTTTTATTGAAGTATAGTTGATATATGATATTATATTAGTTTCAAGTTTACAACATAGTGATTTGACAGTTATCTACACTACATAATTAATTTAAATTACATGTCTGATAATTGAAATAACTGAATATTTTATGAGTCTGATTCTGCCTTCAATTATTTCCATGAGTCTTTATTCAAGCTACCTTGCTTCCTGGCATGTTGCATGGTTTTTGACTAAGCTGTTTATTTGTTTTGCAACTTCATCTTTTAGAATTTTGTAGACATGAGGTGCAGTTGCTTCTCTTCAAATAAAAAGGAAAGCAACTCAGCTTCTAATTAGCCCAGAAGCATTTTCAGCTAAATTCCCTACTTGAACTATTTTTGCATATACAGGTAGCATGCATTCTGATTGCAAACTCCCATGATAATATTGGTTACTAATTTTCAGGAAGTATTTTTCCCCCTTTGATCAGCAACAAAGGTAAATTCTTATCCATGCTATATTCTTCTGTATGGTTTTTTTTTTTTCTTATTCACCTTCAGAATTATAATACAGCCCTCTTGTAGTCTAAATTTAGACAAGGGATTCTGTCAGATTTCCTACATTAGGGAGGGCAGTTTTCATCTCCGCCATCTCATACCCCCTTCCCACCATGGAGTCAAAATCCAATGTCATTAGGGTTCAGCAGAAACTCTCAGGTCACAAGCCAGTATTGCTGGTACTAATTTACCTGTCCTATTTCCTACTCTCCCTTCTATTTACCATCTACATATTCTTTCCTTTAGTGCCATTGGAACAAACATTAAAAGTTAAGTATTGTTTCTATTCTATGGAGCATTTTTATTCCAATGAGAGATGTTGGTCAGGATGTTTCATTGACCACTCTACCAAATACGCCTACTACTTTCCAGTTAACACGTAAGCTCTGAAGTAGTGCTTTAAGGCACTCAACATGGGCCAGACTCTGAAATGGCAGAGAAGCAAAGATTAGCATCTGTTATATTGAGACATTTCTGAGGTATAAATAGTCCAATTCCAGTTTCAATCCAGAAATAGGCTCAGATTTATATTGTGGATTTTTTCAATTTCCTTAAATCCAGTCTCTATGCCTCACCATGTAGGTTCTCTTAATCTGCCACTTTTGTCTTTTCGTAATCCTGACATTACGGAACTGGAATGACGGCTTCATTCTGAAATGCTGGTTTAGATATTTATAAATTATTGGGAAAAATCCTTCTTTTACATCCTTCTTTGTTCTATATCTTCACTCCTGGCTCAGAATTCATTCTCAACTATGGTCTGACTACAAGAAAATTACTTGAAATATAAAGAAACAAACAGGTTAAAAGGAAGAAGGCTGGAAGAAGATATACAATGTTAATATACTAGATAAAACAAACTGGAAGTAGCTACATTAATATACAATGTTGATTTCAGAGAAAAGAATGTTACCACAGATTAAGAGGGTCATTTCAAAATGATAAAGGGGTAAATAAAGGAACACAATAATCTTAAACATTTATGTATTTAAAAAGAGAACTTCAAAATAGATAAAGTAAAACTGATAGATGAAAGGAGAAATACATGAAAGAAAATGGTCAAAAATTTCAACTTCCTTTATCATCTTTAATATTCACATAGCTATATCAACTTAATTTTGGTAGGTATTTTCCTATCATTTTACTTTTAACCTTTCAGTATCCATACAGTTATGCTGTGTCTCTATTAAAAGCACATACTTTATATTCCATTTTATATTTATTTATTCTAACAACTTACTTTTTTTCATTGGTAACTTTCATCTGTATACATAGAGTACAATTACTGATACATTAGAGTTAGAATCTGTCATCTTCCTATGACTGTTCTGATTTTTGTTTTTTCAGATATTTTTTTTTGTTTATTGTTTTTTATTAAGGTATCATTGATATACACACTTATGGTTTCACATGAAAAACACTATGGTTACTACATTCACCCATATTATCAAGTCCTCCCTCATACCCAATTGAAGTCACTGTCCAATCACCGTAGTAAGATGCCACACAGTCACTACTTGTCTTCTCTGTGCTATACCGCCTTCTCTGTGCCCTCCACTACATTATGTGTGCTAAGCATAATGCCCCTTTTTCCCCTTATCCCTCCCTTCCCACCCTTCCTCTCCAGTCCCCTTCCCTTTGGTAACCATTAGTCCATTCTTGGGTTCTGTGAGTCTGCTGCTGTTTTATTCCTTCAGTTTTTGCTTTGTACTTATACTCCACAGATGAGTGAAATAATTTGGTACTTGTTTCTCCGCCTGGCTTATTTCACTGAGCATAATACCCTCTAGCTCCATCCATGTTGTTGCAAATGGTAGCACTTGTTTTCTTCTTATGGATGAATAATATTCCATTGTGTATATGTACCACTTCTTCTTTATCCATTCATCTACTGATGGACACTTAGGTTGCATCCATTTGGCTATTGTAAATAGAGCTGTGATAAACACAGAGGTGCATATGTCTTTTTGAATGAGAGAACATGTTTTGTTTGGGTAAATTCCTAGGAGTGGAATTCCCCAGTCAAATCGTATATCTATTTTTAGCTTTACGAGGAACCTCCATATTGCTTTCCAGAAAGGTTGAAATAATTTACATTCCCACCAATAGTGTAGGAGGGCTCCCCTTACTCGGCATCCTTGCCAGCATTTGTTGCTCCTAGTCTTTTTGATGTTGGCCATCATAACTGGTATGAAATAATATCTCATTGTGGTTTTAATTTGCATTTCTCTGATAATTAGCAATGTGGAGCATCCTTTCATGTGTCTGTTGGCTATCTAAATTTCTTCTTTGGAGAATTGTTTGTTCATATCCTCTGCCCATTTTTTAATATAGTTATTTACTTTTTGGGTGTTGAGGCATGTGAGTTCTTTATATATTTTGGGTGTTAATCCCTTGTTGGATATGTCATTTACAAATATATTATCCCAAACTGTAGGATGACTTTTTGTTCTACTGATTTATCCTTTTTCATTTGATATAGTACCATTTGTTCATTTTTGCTTTTGTTTCCCTTGCCCAAGGACATGCTTCCAGGAAAAAGTGGCTCATGTTTATATTCAAGAGATTTTTGCCTATGTTTTCTTCTAAGAGTTTTATGGTTTCATGACTTACAATCAGGTCTTTGATCCATTTTGAGTTTACTTTGGTGCATTGAGTTCAACAATATTCCAGTTTCATTCTCTTACATGTAGCTGTCCAGTTTTGCCAACACCAGTTGTTAAAGAGGCTGTCATTTCCCCATTGTATATCCATGGCCCCTTAATTGCATATTAATTGAACATATATGCTTCCGCTTATATCTGGGCTCTCTATTCTGTTCCATTGATCTACGGGTCTGTTCTTGTGCCAGTACCAAATTGTCTTGATTATTGTGGCTTTGCTGTAGAGCTTGAAGTCAGGGAGCACAATCTCCCCAGCTTTATTCTTCTTTCTCAGGATTGCTTTGGCCATTTGGGGTCTTTAGTGGTTCAATATGAATTTTAGAACTATTTACTCTAGTTCATTGAAGAATGCCATTGGTATTTTGATAGGGATTGCATTGAATCTGTATACTGTTTTAGGCAGGATGGCCATTTTGACAATATTAATTATTCCTATCCATGAGCATTTTTGGTATTTTCTTTAATTTCTCTCATGAGCGTCTTGTAGTTTTCAGGGTATAGGTCTTTTACCCCCTTAGTTAGGTTTATTCCTAGGTGTATTATTCTTTTTGATGCAATTGTAAATGGATTGTTTTGTTGATTTCTTTCTTGTAGTTCACCATTACTATACAGGAATGCAACAGTTGTCTGTGTATTAATTTTGTATCCTGCAACTTTACTGAATTCAATTAGTTCTAGTAGTTTTGAAGTAGATTCTTTAGGGATTTTTATATACAATAACATTTCATCTGCAAACAAAGACAGTTTAACTTCTTCCTCCCTAATCTGGATACCTTTGATTTCTTTGTGTTGTCTGATTGTCGTGGCTAGGACCTCCAGAGCTACGGTGAATAAAAGTAGGGAGAGTGGGCATCCTTGTCTTGTTGCTGATCTTAAAGATAAAGCTTTCAGGTTCTTGCTGTTAAGTATGATGTTGGCTGTGGGTTTGTCATATATAGCCTTTATTATGTTGAGAGGTACTTGCCCTCCATACCCATTTTGTTGAAAGTTTTTATCATGAATGGATGTTGAATTTTGTTGAATGCTTTTTCAGCATGTGTGGAGATGATCATGTAGTTTTTGTCCTTCTTTTTGTTGATGTGGTGTATGATCTTGGTGGATTTTCAAATACTGTACCATCTTTGCATCCCTGGAATTAATCCTACTTGGTCATGATGGTTGATCTTTTTGATGTATATTTCAATTCTGGGTGCCAATATTTTGTTGAGTATTTTTGCATCTATATTCATCAAGGATAATGGTGTGTAATTTTCTTTTTTGTGGTGTCTCTGCCTGGTTTGGTATTAGAGTGATGCTGGCCTCATAGAATGAGTTTGGAAGTATTCCCTCCTCTTCTACTTTTTGAAAACTTTAAAGAGGATGGGTACTAGGTCTTCACCAAATGTTTGATAAAATTCAGCAGTGAAGCCATCTGTTCCAGCGTTTTGTTGTTAGGTAGTTTTTTGATTACCAGTTCAATTTCATTGCTGGTAATTGGTCTATTAAGATTTTCTGTTTCTTCCTGGGTCAGCCTTTGAAGGTTGTATTTTTCTAGAAAATTGTCCATTTCTTCTAAGTTACCCAGTTTGTTAGCAAATAATTTCTCATAGTATTCTCTAATAATTATTTCTATTTCTCTGGTGTCTGTAGTGATTTTTCCTTTTTCATTTCTGATTCTGTTTATGTGTTAGACTCTCTTTCTTTCTTGATAAGTCGGGGTGGGGGTTTACCTATTTTGATTATTTACTCGAAGAACCAGCTCCTGTATTCATTGACTCTTTCTATTGTTTTATCCTTCTCAAATTTTTATTTTATTTCTGCTATGATCTTTACTATGTCCTTACTTCTACTTACTTTGGGCCTCATTTGTTCTTCTTTTTCTAATTTCATTAATTGTGAATTTAGACTGTTCATATGGGATTGCTCTTTTTTCCTGTGGTAAGCCTGTATTACAACATAGTTCCCTCTGAGCACAGCCATCGCTGCGTCCCACAGATTTTGTAGCATTGAATTATTGTTATTATTTCTCTATATATATTGCTTGATCTCTGTTTTTATTTGGTCATTGATCCATTGATTATTTAGGAGCATGTTGTTAAGCCTCCAGGTGTTTGTGGACTTTTTTGTTTTCTTTACCTAATCTTCCTAGTTTCATACCTGTGGTATAAGAAGCTGGTTGGTAAAATTTCAATCCTTCTGAATTAACTGAGGCTCTCTTTGTGGCCTAGTATATGATCTATTCTTGAAAATGTTCCATGTGTACTTGAGAAGAATATCCTGCTGCTTATGGGTGGAGTGTTCTGTAGATGTCTGTTAGGTCCATCTGTTCTAATGTGTTGTTCAGTGCCTCTGTCTCCTTATTTTCTGTATGGTTGATCAATCCTTTGGATTGAGTAGTGTGTTGAAGACTCCTCAAATGAATGCATTGCATTCTATTTCCCCCTTTAATTCTGTTAGTATTTGTTTCACATATGTAGGTGATACTGTGTTGGGAGCATAGATATTTATAATGGTTGTATCTTCTTGTTGGATTAACCCCTTTATCATTATGTAATGTCCTTCTTTGTTTCTTGTGACTTTCTTTGTCTTGAAGTCTATTTTGTCTGAACTCATGCATTTTTCTCCCTATTAGTTGCATGAAATATCTTTTTCCATCCCTTCCCTTTCAGTCTGTGTATGTCTTTGGGTTTGAAGTAAGTCTCTTGTATGCAGTATATAGATGGGTCTTGCTTTTTTATCCATTCAGTGACTCTATGTCTTTTGATTGGTGCATTCAGTCCAGTTATATTTAAGGTGATTACTGACAGGTATGTACTTATTCCATTGCAGACTTTATATTCATGGTTACCAAAGGTTCAAGGGTTACTTCCTTACTATCTAACAGTCTAATTTAACTCAGTATGTTATTACAAACACAATCTAAAGGTTCTTTTTATTTTCCTTTCTTCCTCCTCCATTCTTTATATATTAAGTATCATATTCTGTACAATTTGTCTATCTCTTGACTGATTTTGGGGGTGGTTGATTTGATTTTGTATCACTTTAGTAATTAATTGGTCTACTTTCTTTGCTGTGCTCTTATTTCCTCTGGTGATCGCTATTTAGCCTTAAGAACACTTCCATCTGTAGCAGTCCCTCCAAAATGCACTTTTGAGATGGTTTGTGGGAGGTAAATTTTCTTAGTTTTTGCTTATCTGGAAATTGTTTGATCCCTCCTTCAAATTTAAGTGATAATCTTGCTGGGTAGAGTATTCTTGGTTCGAGCCCTTCTGCTTCATTACATTAAATATATCATGTCACTCCCTTTTGGCCTGTAAGTTTTCTGTTGAGAAGTCTTATGATAGCCTGAGTTTTCCTTTGTATGTGATCTTTTTTCTTTCTCTGGCTGCTTTTAATACTCCGTCTTTATCCTTGATCTTTGCCATTTTAATTATTATATGTCTTGGTGTTGTCTTCCTTGGGTCCCTTGTGTTGGGAGATCTGTGCACCTCTATGGCCTCAGAGACTACCTCCTTCTCCAGATTTGGGAAATTTTCAGCAATTACCTCCTCAAAGACACTTTCTATCCCTTTTCTCTCTCTTCTTCTTCTGGTACTCCTATAATAAGAGTATTGTTCTGTTTGGATTGGTCACACAGTTCTCTCAATATTCTCTTGTTCCTAGAGATCCTGTTTTCTCTCTGTGCCTCAGCTTCTTTGTAGTCCTCTTCTCTAATTTCTATTTCATTTACTGTCTACTCTACTTCTTCTAATTGACTTTTAAATCCCTCCATTGTATTTTTATTTCAGATACCATATTCTTCAATGTTTGTATCTCATTCCTGAATTCCTCCCTGAGTTCATGAATATTTTTCTGTAGCTCTTTGAGCATGTTTAAGATTTTTATTTTGAAATCTCTTTCCGGAAGATTGATGAGTTCAGTTTCACTTCGCCCTCTTTCTGGTGTTTGTGGGATTTTGGTTTGAACCAGATTCCTTTGACATTTCATATTTGTAGGTGGCACCCTCTAGTGCCCAGAAGCTCTACTCTCTGGAGCTCCTCAGCCCCCGGAGTGGTAGTGGGGGTTGCAGATGAGCAGTGCTGGTGCTGGGAGGTAAGAGGTCTTTTCTGCTTCCCAGCTACAGTTCCTGTCTCCACTGCCAGGGCTAGTGGGCCAAGAGCACAGGGAGAAGCCTCTATGCTTTGTGCTTGTAGCTGGTGTAGTCGGGGCCACCCTCTGGCTGGCCTGGGGCAATGGCTGGTTTGCCAGCCAGTGACGGCTTGGATGAAGGTACAGCAGGCTGCATTTTGTGGTGGGGGGCCTCAGAGCTATGTAGCCAGTGAGAGGCATGGAGCACCTGAAGCTCCTGAAAGTTCCCAACATGCTCAGCAGAGTGTGCCTGGACAATTTTGTATACCTGTCCTTTCTCCTGAGCAGCAAGCTCTGTGCAATCCTTGCACCTTCAGCCCTCTCCCTGTTATGAAGTCTCTCAGACTTCCAGCCTTTCTTTTGTCCCAGAGCAGCTGGATGTGGATCCCTGTTTTCCACAAGCATCTGGAATCTCAGACTCTCCAAGTATTCTACCTGAGCTTTCCAACCCCACTAATCTCTAGAGCACCATGTAATGTAAGTTTGTACTCCCACAGCAGATCTCCAGGGCTGCATATTCAACAATCCTAGGCCTCCACTCCCTCCCGGCTCCATTTCTCTTCCTCCCTCTGGTGATCTGGGGTGCGGGAATGGCTTGCATCCCTCCAGATCACGGCTTTTGCACTTTACCCTTTTCCTTGAGGTCTGCTGGTTTCCCCAGGTGTAGAGTCTGTCTCAGCCTTCTTTCCTGTTGCTCTTTAGGATTTAATGTATTTGCTATATTTTCATATTATATGTGGCCTTGGAAGGAGCTTTCTGTCTCACCTTTTACACCACCATCTTTAATCTTAATTAAATGTTCTGTTTTTATATGTTCTTTTTCTGTCATTTCTTGCCTTCTTTTGGATCACTTTTATTTATTCCATATTCCTATTATATTGTTACATGTTCTTCTAGTGTAAATGTATGTATTTTATTCAGTAACTACCTAGAGATAAAATATACATTCTTCATTTATCAAAGTCAGTTGTACATTCAGAACTTCACTTGTTCCTGGGTAATTTAAGCACCCTAAAACATTTTTTTAAATCCATTAATTAAACCCTCCCCAATTTCTTTGCTTTTATAGTACATTCTAATTCTATGTATTTACTATTTCTACATGACATTATTATTTTATAGCTAATATTTATTTATACATATCTACATATTTACCCTTTTTAGTTCTTCTACATTTCAACTTTCAATCTGGGAAGAATACTCTTTATACTTCCCTTTAGTATAGATCTACCAGTGTTTGCTTATCTGAAAGCATTTCCATTTGCCTTCATTTTTTAATAAATTCTTACTCAGTATAAAATTTTAAGTTGCAGGGGTATTTTTAGTGCTTTTAATATTCCATTCATTAACTGCTAGCTTCCACTGTCATTGCTAAAAAGCCCAGTGTTAATTTGGTGCTCTTTTCTCTCTGGCTACTCAAGATTTTCTGTCTTTTGTTTTCAGTTTTTAATGCTGTATACAATTTTACTATGTTTATTTTGGGTTCAGAGTACTTTAATATGTAACATGGTACCTTTTATCAGTTTTAGGCAACTCTCAGCCACTGTCTCATAGAACGCTGCATTTACCCAATCCTTCTTTCTCTCCTATCCTTCTGGGCTTCCAATTGTATATATTAGTTCTTGTCTCTCTAACCCTTGGTTTTGGGGGATTTTATTTTCTCTTTTCCCCATTTTCTTCTTTTATGCCCAAAGCTTCATTTTGAATATTTTATTTTGACTTATAGTTTATTTTTTCTCTCTTTAGCTGTCTGTTCACTGTTAAACCATCCATTGAGTTCTTAATTTACATTACATTTTAAGTTCTAGAATATTGATTGATTGATTGATTGATTGATTGATTGATTGATCGATTGATTTGAGTGTTTAGTTAATAACCCAAATTCTCAATCTTTCATTTTATTTCCTTGAAAATACCAACATATTACGATTATTTGAAAATTTATGTCTGGTAACTCCATTGTCTGGATCCCCTCTGGTCTGTTTATATTATCTATTGCTTCTCTTAATTTTTTATTACATTATCTTATATTTTGATATGCTTGGTTACTTTTGATTGACTGCAGAACCCTGGATACAGAAAATTATTGTAGTAATTTTGGATTTAGGACTATAAAGTTATCTTCCAGAGAGGATTTATATTTGCTTTTGAAAGATGGCTAGGAGTACTAGCATCCCAGGTCATCTTATTCCAGTAGGAGACTGAGTTGATTTGAAGCTGGGCTTCAGTCCCTGAAAGTAAGTATAAAATCAATATAATCTTTCTGTAACTGAAACCCTAGTGTTTTTCTCAGACTTCTCACTCCTTTGCAGTGCCTGAACTCCACTTCCCCCACTAGCCTTGTGAGACTGTCAAGAGTTGTGCCCAATTTCTCAGTCTCCACATAACCTCTTTCAGGATTCCAATAGTTGCCACTGGAGAACACTGCTTTAAACTCTGTGCTTACCTATCTAAGGTTCATTACTCTCTTGTCCATATTTGTTTGCACTCTTATCAGCTCTCCAACTCCTTTCAATAGATGTCTGTCACATTTTTTCATTTTTCTAGTTGTTCTGAAGGGGATGATTATCCATATTATTCAGTATTTCATTACATAGAGAAAAACTCTTGACTGAAAATCTTTTTAAATAATCAATAATATTGTTTCCCTCACCTCATTCAAGCAATTTTTTGTACCATCCTTATGTATGTTTGATCCCCTTGTATCTCTTCTTTAACATCAACAACAAAGTCAAAATCCAGGTCTAGGAGAAAAATGAAAAGTTTACAAATGAATAATAATCTTTACTTTTGTCAGTAAGTTCTCACATTGTTTAATCTCATGTAATGCAGCAATTTTATAATGTATCATACTTTACCCATGATGATACTGAGGCTCCATGCATATAATTAATTTCCAAGGCTACAAAACTATGGCACAGCCCAAATTTGAACACAGATCTTTCTGAATTCATATTCAGACCCTATTTCACTTGACAACAGAGGCTCTTAAAGGGAGAGTGACTACCTACTTAAGAGCATCACGAGGAGGTAGAAGAAAAAATACTCATTCTCTCAGAACCGTGAACATAAAACCCATGAAAGCAACTATTTAGCAGAACACCAGAGAACTTTTTAGTGAAATAGATTCAAAAGAGGCCGAGAGCATCATCCAGCCCCCTCCCTTGCCTAAACACTATTATCCCTGTTGCACCCGGCTAAACAGTTTCAGGGGTTTTCTGATTTATCATTTCACCAATGTGAAATGAATAGCTAGGAATTTTCCTTTCCTTAGGAAGCTAGATCCTGGTGCAGGATGAATTACATTTAGAGATAAACCATGGAGAACCTTGATCTATGAGATTAAGATCTTTTGAATGGTCCAGACTACATGTAAACAAGATTGCCTATTCCCAAACCTCTTTATAAATACAGTTCTTTGACCACTTACTACATGCCAGACACTGAAATATAACACAAACCAAAATAGACAAAGTCCCTGTTCTCACAGAGTTTATGGTTTAGTGGAAAGGACAGATTTTATAAATTATCATGTAAGTGGTATGCTGGTGGATGTTTAAAAGCCAGCTCTCTGGTGGTGTGTGGGGCAGTGGGGAGCAGGTACTAAGCTTCCATGTACAGCATTTGCCCAATTCTTTGGTGTAAAACCAGTCACTATGACTGATTTCAGACTATCAAGGTGATATCACCGAACATGGAGTTGGAAAGAGATATACACAGTATGGTCTCATAAGACAATGTGAACCCAGTCCCATATGCCACTCACCATAGTAAATGAAAATGAGATATGTTCTAAAGAAAAGGAACCCTATTCTACAAGAGATATATATATGTGTGTGTGTGTGTGTGTGTGTGTACAAGGCAACCAGAATGCGCCTACATGGTTATCACAGGCATCTCTGAAGAAGTGATGCTTGTGCTGTGATCTGAGGGAATAGCTAGTGTTAACCAGGCAAAAAATATGCAAGGAGAAGCAACCCATGCAAAGAACCCAGATAATGGGGCACAGCCATATTCTACAAAGAGGGTAAGCTGGAAAGGAAAGCATCACGTGAGAAGCTGGGGAGTCTGTCTCCATTCGAGTCCACTCTGGCTTGTTTCTTGCCTGTTCAGTTACCCAGTTTCCTACTACTGGCTAAAGCTAGAGAATGTTTAAAGCCCCCCAAAAAAGAAAAAATGCACTTAAAAGCACTTCAGAGAACATCCCCCAGATTAAGAGAGCATAATTCTGGGGCCAGCAACCTCCTTCAGCTACATTGCAGCAAGTTGACTGAAGGCACCAAACAAGAATGTGGATTTCAAGGGCCTGAAAGCTTTGCTCAGCTATTCTCAGTCAATGACACAGGTTTTCTCCCTTAAGTTTGAGATATATTTCCTTATTAAACTTTTAAAAAATGAGAAAATAAGTGGAGAGAGGGAGGGAGAACAGAAAATGATTGCACATTGAAATAAATGTGTTACTTGAGAAAATTATAAGTGCCTAAAAACGGGAGTTTATAATGAAAGTGCCTTCTCAAGCATAACTACAGTATCACTATTCCAATGCAAAAATACAATAAACTGTCCTATTACATTTAAGCAGTTAGATTTAATAAGATGGGTGGCATATTAAATGAATGCCAACTGATTATTAAAGATCTTTTTATTGAGGATTTACAACTATGCCATCAAGTAACTGAGCAGTATTCAGGTATAATAAAACCCATATGAGAAACTTAATTTAAAGTAGTGCAAAGAACCAAAAACACTATTACAAATAGACCATGAAAACTTGGAAAATAGATAAATTTAGAGACAAAAAACATCCCATCAAATTATTGTCAATGGCAGGGGCTGAGGCAATGAGGGAGGACAGAATATCATTTACATCTGAGTCAACTAAACAGCTATTCAAAAGCGCTACACCATGACCGGCACACTCCTTAGGTAGATATGCCCTCCCCTGGGAGCTGAAAGGTCCTGTCTTTTTTCCTCTGGAAAGAAAATTAACTTTCTAAATGTGAATTTTCTGTAGTAAAGAAATCCTTTAGTTTCTTAGAAAATGGTTCTGTCTTCCAAAGTGAAAGTGAGCATGGAGAGCAAAGGGTTTTGTGTCTCCACCCCTAGATCTGGAAGACAGGGTGGGAAGAGAATGAAAAGGTGGGGGAAGGGAGGGAGGGCTGTGGTGGGGGCAGGGAAAAGGGAGGAGCAGGGGGAGATGGGGAGGGACAGAGGGAGAGGGAGAGGGAGAGAGAGGAATGGAGAGGTGTGAGAAGGGAAAGAAAGGTAGTTGCTTAAGAGCCAGAAAACTGAGTTCTCTTCCTGGCCTCATCTCTCACACACTGTGGGACATTAAACAAGTTATTCCAAAAGTTTAGGCCTCATCAGTTTCCTCACAAGTCAAATGAAAGGGTGAAGCTACCAGGCCTCTAAATGGCCTTCGAGTTCTATACTTCTTTGTTGTATTCTCAAGTCCAGTCCTCGGGTTCTTGGATAAAGTTCCTGGGAGTAGAAGAAAACCCTTGCAGAGTAATAAAACTTTAGGGTATGAGAGAAAGACAGAGACCCAGAGACAGAGAGCAAGGAGGAAGCTTCCAGAGCAGTAATTATGGCATCTTAGTTTGCGTGGTCCTACCTGAGTTTCCGAAGCCCTCACACAGCTGTGACTCCTAGTCTCAATTGGTGGGCAAGAAATAGGATTATTTCCACTGTGCAGAGGCAGCAGCTGAGCTCAGGACTCACATGAAGGCCTACCCATGAGTGGCCAGTGGCAGGCCATGGGCAGACCTCTCCACAACTCAGTGCCAGCCCAGTGAGTGGGTGGGGTGAGTACCTCACAAGCATGTGCAGGACATTCCAAGACAGGAAGCCCTGGACACGTGCTCAGGCATGGCAGACGACTGCGTAGTTTCACAGCTGGGCCACAAAAGGCAAAGAGGATATTACAGACAGTAAGTAAAATAGAGCCAAAAAAATCACACTATTGACAAATGACTCCATTTATAGCCCAGATTCCATACACTTTGACCTTAGTCACAAGTGACATCTAATTGGTCCAAAAAACTAGGCTTTATATCGGCTTTAGGATAAGACACATGGATGTCCCTCGTAAATCTGATCTCCTTCAGGACCTGTTGGCAACCCTCTGTTGCTACCCAGGAGTGACACGGCTACTTCCTTTTCCTCCCAAGGCTTCGGTGGGAGCAAAAAAATTACCTTTAAAATACAAAGCAATTCCTCAGCATAGGAAGGAAAGAAGTCATCCAAGTTATGAACAAAAGGGGGAGCAGAAAACTACCAAAAGAAAATGAAGAAGGGGAAAAATGTGTATTTCTCTCTCTCTCCATCTCTCCTGTATTTCACTGGCCAGGATCACGGTTGGTCTATACAGTAGAGGGACATCCGTCAACTCTAATCAATACATGTGGTGTTAGTCATGGATGATAAATTTGAAAGGGATTATAACAGTAAACAGTGATCAATAGAGACTTGCTGGAGGAGACAGTGAGGAAAAAACAACCTAAAAATGTTACATGGTTAATAAAGTAAGTGGGGTGGGGGGGTGAGCCTTAAACAAAACTCTAAGAGACCTACAATGTTTTAGTTCCTTCTCTTATGGGAGGTGGGATGGAAGTGGGAGTGGATAAATAATCCTCCCCCAGACTTTTTCACAAGGCAATCACTACTAAAAGGGTATTATTAATTTACAGCATATTTGCTGATCTTTCTGGTTGGAAAGGACATTCTCTATTAGCATTTAGTTGAAGATTTGTTTCTGGATCCAAGCTGGCATCATTCAAAGCCTCCAGAGGATAGCTTGCCCTTTCCCCACACACTGCCCCCCAGCCCTCCCTCCTGTCTCTTCTCTTCTCCCCTCCTCTGGCTTCACCCCAGGCACATGACTGAGCAGTGCATTCACAAGCATGACATCCCTCTCTGCAAACAAATATATCCTGAATCCAAGCAAAAAGGGAAAAAAATGCAGGGAGATTCCGCTGCTCACCCATAGATGAACGGAACTATCTGTCTTGTCATGGGGGGTCGGAGCAAGAGGTTACTCCGAGTCTATACCTTAGTTTCTCTGCTGACGTTTGCAAGCAACTCCCTTAAAAATAAAACAAAATAAAGAGTGAAAAAGAAATGCTGCCACATTGAGCACTTAGCCGGTCCCTCTAGAACCCGTCCCAGCTAGTGTCTTCTCACCACCTTTAGAGTCACAGCTCCAGGCCTGACATATAAATTTTTTTTCCGGTGACCTTTTAGTGTCCTTTCTGCCAGAGTGTGTAAACCATAAGCTGATATATGAAGGCAATTTTTAGTGGTGCCACTTGTATCTGAGTGATTGCACACACTTTACGTTTCTGGCCTGCCACCCCTTCCACCTTTCCAAGATCTCTCTATTTTCTTTTAAGGGAACTGCAACAAAGGTGAAAGCAAGTTTAACTGCTTCAAGACTTTGATAGCCAGAAGCACCTGTTTGGGGGATTCATAACTGACCAGGGTCCATCTTCAAAGCTGGAATTTTTCTCTGCTGCTCCGGGATCAGCAGGACAGGAATAATGGGGTGGAGAGGTTAAAGTGGCCCTTTCCCCTGCCATCCCCCCACCAAAACCAAAGCTGACAGACATCAAAGCTCCAAGCCTTACTGAAGACTCAGGGACACAGAGTCATTGTTGCCATGAATTCTAAGAGCCTAGGCCCCTGGGGACTTCCTTGGTCAGAGTTCAGGGCATAGGGAGATGGGGGTGGGGATGTTAGTGGATATAAAGGCAGAGAAGAACCTAAGTGGCAGAATCACACGGAGGTCTGTACTCCAGCACCCTGCCATTGTCCTGTCACCCCCTCAAAAGCCAAGGCTGCTGTTTTTCCTCAGCACAGCCACAGGTTCAGTCTTGCTAGGCTCTGAGACCTGCTCTGGCCTTGGAGGGGAGACTGTAAGAAGCATAGAGAAGGCAGTATCTGCTCTGCTTATTCCAAGCTGGGATGGAAGCTACAGGAAAATAGAGAACACTGCCGCGATAATATGTGCTGTTGTTTTGGAGGTAGCTCACAAGGGATCAGGCATCAAAGTCTGAAGCAGGGAGGCCCGGTGGGTGATAGGAGTAAGCATAAAAAAAAGATTTGGACTGAGTTTGATGAAGCTAGCCTGGTCTACTGACAGCCTCCGTGCAGGAGGAGCAGCGAGGAGTGAGATCTGCAACAGGAACTCCCCAAGTGTCTCCTAGGGACCCGCTTCAAGAGCACTCCCACCCACCATGACAAACTGCCCTTCTGCTGTCAACCTGGAGGACCAGAGTTCAATTTCTCTAAGTAGCAGTGGGTCCCTTTCACTGGAACATGACTCAAGAAGGCTCAATAAGAATGCCCTGCCTACCTTGAATAAGACCTGTGGTCCCCAACTACTGGGGTCCAATTATCCTGAAAGTCATGACTCTATAGGCAGCCGGTTGAGATAACCTGCACTAAAAGCATGAAGATGACCCAAAATGCCTCCAAGGGCTCCTCATCATAAGGCCATGTCCTTGCCAGCATGCCTTAACTTGTCTGTGGGAAGGTCACAGGGAATCCCTGCTAATAATCAAGTTCTAAGATTCAAAAGCTTGTTTAACATACGTAAGCAAAATCTAGTTACTTTTCATATTAAATGTATTTAAATTTGAGTAAGAAAGAGGGGAAATACAGCTAGTGTCTGGGAGTTGCTAAATCTAAAGATCATCTGATGTGTGTCACTGGCTGCAGGAGAAAAGGCCCACTACTGTACTGTGGAGATCCGTGCAGCTATAATTATTATGGGGTGCTACCTCCCCAACAAAGTTCTGGGGGAGATGCTCAAAATGTGGAACATGGATTTTGAAGTTTTTTGAGTACATAAAAATCACCCAGCATAAGTGCAGGAGCTGAGAAAAGGATGAGATGCCAGGGACCAACCACTGGCCACAACAGAACAGAATAGGCTGGGGGAGGACCAGGCAAATGGCTGCTAGGTCGATGGCCCAGGCCAGACCTTGGAGATGGAAGAGCAGCTCCAGATACAGACCCACCCGGCCTCCTCTGCCAGGCTCCTGGCCTGGGTGCCCAGTGCAGGAACAGTGACCAGGTTCTACCATAGGGCCATCTGGTGGGACCCTCAGAACTGGAAAGCCCAAAACATTCCCCAGAAAAAGGACGCTGGGAGCCACAGCCTTCCCCTGCCTCCAGGCCGAAATGCCATCTTGACAAAGATTCTGGCTCCAAGGATTGAATGGGGACCAGAGTGGTGGGTCTGTGTTTGCCAAGCACCAAAAACTCCAGGACACTGGACAGGTGCCACTGAGGGTTCCAGTTCAGGCAACTTCCTCTTCAAAAAGTGGTGCCAAGGCACTCTGGGGGGACCCCAGGGAACAGACATAGTGGCAGCCCCAGGCACAGACTTGGGGCAGAATTTCAGTGTGAGTATAAGGGACCAGCTCCGCCTCTGGCCAGGCTTGGGAAGGCCCGTGGGGGGCAGCATGGGGTCAGCCAGGCAGAGTTCCAGGATACGAGCACCCTTGTGCACCAAGTGCAGAACTAGAGCAGCTAGAAACCAGTACAAAAGAAACAGGAGGCTAGTGTTCGCCTTGAGCAAGACAGTTGATGGGATTTACAACCCTATAGGTGGAGGTACTTAAGGACAGACTCCAGACAGAGAATTAATATTCATTGAGCATCTCAAACAGTCATTGTGCCAAAAAGTTTATATACATATGTGTGTATATACAATCTATATAAAACGTCAATTAAATATATGATGACATTGTGATGTTTTAACCCCATTTTACAGATGAGAAAGTGGAGGCTCAGAGAGCCTGAGTAACTCACCAAGTAAGCGTCGGAGCCCAGAGCTACCAGGCTCCAAAGTTGCTGCTCTTGCCGGAACCACATGCCACTGCTCAGGTGACCTGCCCTATTTAGCCTTTCTCAGAATGGATGGGTTCAGGGACTGCAAGGGGGAAATGATGTTTTGTCCCTTTGAATCCTGAACTAAAATCAACTTTTGGATTGTTAAGAATGCTATATTGATTGCAGAGTGACCAGTAGCAAAGATCAAGATTGAGGAAGGTCAAGAAACTAAAAGACATCTTTAAAAAATGGATTAATGGGCAAAGTTTTGCCAAAATTAGCTGGAAGACACAGCCTGTGACTTATTTATGTCTTTCCCATGCTACCATCTACAACAAAGTTATTTTTTTTTGCTCTCACTCTTGACTGTGTTGTAAATTTGAGAGTTATACCTGGCCAACTACTCATTTGGTGGCAGAAGCATGGAAAAGAATGAAAAATTGCTCACAGGAGGGCTGTCCTCAGAGAGAGTCAGAGCAAAGACCACGCTCCCAGTGGCACAAGGCAAGGTGCCCCATCCCACTGCTTCACGAGGTAGGTGGTGGTGTCCACCACCCCACAGCCTTGCTCTGGGCACATTGTACAACTTGAGTGAAAAGACAGTAATGTCAAAACAGGTGTTAAAAAGCCCCCTATCCTAAAAGTAAAAATGTTCCTTCCTTACCACTCAAAAGGGACAATTCAACAAAGACCTCCTATTCTAAAAGTCAGTTCATTCATTCATTCACTTACTCATTCATGAAGTATTCATTGAGCCCCTGTTCTGTGAAGGGCACCATGCTACAGCTAACACGAGCATGGCCCCTATCCCAGGGAACTGACGGCCCCACAGGGAGGTTAGATACTGAGCACATAACCAACCAACTGCACACAAAACTACTACTGCAGAAGGGCTACAAAGGAGAAGCACATGATGCAGTGAGAGCCCACAGTAAGCGGTATGACTGCACTGGGGGAACACTCTCTGGCGTGTGAACAGAGAACCAAGGCGGAGGGGAGTCATCTAGGTGAATGCGGGTTGGGAGAGTTCCAGGTAAAGAAAACAGCATTGGCAAAGTGTCTGTGGCAGGAGAGAGCATGGCAAGAATGTTGGCTTAGCTGGGGGGCACTGAGAGGAGGACATGTGAGACAAGGCTAGGGACACAGGCAGGACCTGACCATGCATTACATGAAGCAGGTGGAAGATGGACGTCTTCACCCTAAAACCAATGAAAAGCCATTGAGGGGTTTTCAGCTGTAGAGGAAATGACAGAGTCAGAGTTACAATTCAAAAACCATCATGCTGGTTTGTGTGTCAAGTATGAATTTAAATAAGACCAGAATGAAAGAGTAAGGAGGCCTTTGCCAGCTCCAGAGAAATTGTGGTGGATTGGACCAGAGTATTCAGATGAAGATGGAGCCAAGAATTACTCAGGTAATTCAACAGATGTAGGTGATGGGCTGATTAAAAGGAGATGAGGACACTGACAGTAAGAAGGATAATTTGTAGTCTTCTAGACCACGAGCAAATCACTTCTCCTAGAACATACAAGTATGAAACCCTCCCATCATCGATGCATGAATTCTTTCAGGAGGCTGTTGCTGAAGGAGCAAGGGAAAGGAGTAGAGGGATGCCCTGGAGACCTAGAAGGCCACACTTTCTCAAGGATGGCCAGAGATCCAGAGATTCACACCCAACCTGTTCCGCTCCCTCTCCCTCTCTCTCCCCATTCCTTCCCCTTCTCCCTTTCTCCCCTCCTCCCTCCCTCTTCTTCTGCATCACTGGTGCACATCACCATGCTCAGCATGAAGGAGATGCCCATCTTAAGGAAGGAAGAGAAATCAGGAGACCAGCTCCACAAGGAATAATAAGTTTGCCCTTCAAAAGTCTCCTGATATCTCTGCTCCTCAACTTGAGGGTACTGAACTAGACTCATGGATTTTAGTGCTTCTTAGAAACCCAGCTGGCTAGACCATCTACATGGCCACTTGGAGTTTGTACCCCAACATATACCTCCCCCCACTTCATTCTATCCCATATCACCAAATTGCTGTTACTCTTTTCGGTGTGTTGACCTGTGGGGTAGCTTTCCTTTGGGAAAGAAAAAAGTATTTCCCAGCAGAAGAAAGGTTTGAAAACCACGGAAATACACAATCTCCAAGACACGCCTCAGACTTCTGAATAAAATAGAAATTCTACTTTCTGTGTCCCAAATGACAAGGACAGTAAACGTCTAGAAGGAGAATCTCCTAGATACTGGCCGTCCAACACAGGGGATGAAAAACCCACCTCCAAGTTCAAAGTAGCTGTTCAAACAGCAGGATTCCCCCTGGGGAAAGACTCCCTGCTGTCTCTGCTTTCCATGACAATCCAGGTGCCTCTAAAACTCACCCTTCTGGTCTCCCCCAGGCCCTCACCAAGCCCACGGGAGGCAAAGCAGAGACAGCTGAGATGAGCTAGAGTCTTCTGCTCCTCTCTTACATGGCCCACTGTCCTGTCTTCCTAAGCCTCTCCAGTTTTTAGGAGAAAGGTTGCATTATGAGAGCAGCCAGGAGATAGAGCAGCTCTTGATTGGTGCTGTCACTTAGATCAAGAGCTCTTATGGCAGAACTGTCTTTTCTTCATTAAGTTTGAAAACATGCCCAGGGCTAGTCTATGTACTGCTCATCAATAAATGGAAATACACGGATAGACCCCAATTCATGCCAGGCTGTGATTGAGAAAGGATAGTTACCTTGTCAGTTTCCCACTTCAAATAAGAATTCCTAGAATCCCCTATTTTCACTCTCCTCAGCCTGAGGTCAGGGAGGAAGGGAGGCAGCAGTTTTGGTGTGAGTCTCTCCTTGAGATGAGCCATCACTGTGACAGCCTCCGGATAGAACGAGCTTCCATTAACCCGAGGTCTCCTCTCTGATTCTTTCCAGGACCATCAGGGGAACTGGTTTCCTGAGGATGGGATCCCGGCAGAGGTCTCAGTATGTTACGAATGACTCAGTCATGAGGAATCTCCTTCAACATAGCCTCCAAGGGCTTGCTGATGGTAGACTGAAGATGGTAGGAACCGGGTTTACCGAAGTCCCCAAATGCCTGTGCAAGACTGCAGGCCAAGAGGCAGGCATACAAGGCCAGCATGCCATGGAGAGAGAAAGGAAGTATGAAAGGGAGTGGGGAGGAGGGAAGAAAACCACCACCCAGAGGCCAAGCAGGATGCCCATTAACCTGCCTTAGGAAATGAAATTAAAGAGAACTCTGCTTTCTGCCATCCAAATCAAGACAACAAGAGAGACCAAAAATAAAAATAATTAAACAAAGAACAAGAACCAAAACTGCCATCAAGCCAACAGGCATTAGCTTAAGAGCTCTAACCTGCGGATTTTCAACAATTAACTTTTAAAGTGATTGTTCACCAATCCACCTTGATTTCATTACATGGGGTAAAGTCAATATTGGCAGGCATTTCCTAAAATTCCAGCTGAGGGAGATAATGCTATCAATGCTGGGCCCCTAGGCCATGGGGTGAAGATAGGGGCAGGAGGCTGCGCTCACATTGTTTGGCTCCTGATTTTCATTCTCTTGCATTTTTTTCCTCCTCATTACCAGGTTTTGCTCTTTTCCTTGCCAACCAGCATTACTTGTCATCAAATTGCAGCCTCTTGTGGCAGTTTATCAGAGAGGCTCAAAAGGCAGTGGTGACCAGAGTTTAGTGAGAGTTCAGTCGACAACCTTTTCATCATTCTATTTAAACAGTCTTTGTTCATTTCTTTCATTCAACTAACACTGACCGACCACATACGGTGAGCCACAGCCTTCCTCCCCTGTGTGGAGACGGGAAGAAGAAAAACAATTTCAAAACAACATTGAGGGGCATGGAACACGGAGAGCACACTGCTAAGATCAGAAGGTCAGGGGAAGTATCCACATGAGGTAAAGCTCGAGATGCATCTGGAAAGAGAAGTAGGACACAGTGGTGAAGAGTGTATGGAGCAGCAAAGGGAGAACTTCCAGGCAACAGGAGAATCATGTCTAAAAGTCCAGCAGGCAGAGAAGCAGAAAATGATGCATTTGAGGAATCATCATAGTAAGAAGTTATGCTAAGAGAGCACTTATTCTATTCCAAACCCTACAGAGCACACTTCATAGATATTATTTCATTTAGTATTCACAACAACCCTGGCAGGTATGCAGTGTTATTATTCTGATTTTCAGATAAGATACTAAAGAAGTTAACTTCCCAAGATCAGAAAGACATTAAGTAGGATTTGAACTGTTGCTCTGCTCCAGAACCCATACACTAACTACTGCTGTGGTGGACAGCAGAGGCTTAGTGAGGGTACAGGGTATGATGGGAGAGGTGAATGGTGTGAGAAATGAGGGTCAGCAGCAACCGAGGAGCCCTGCATATGTACTGAGGATTTTGGACATGATTAAGTAGTTATTAAAGAGCTATGATAGATTTAGGTAGAAATGGGAGATAATTAGATATACAAAGAATGACTCTGGTGACAAAGCAAAGGATCATGATAGTATAAAAGAATGAGAAAAATCATCTCTTCAGCATTCTATCCAAAGGAGCCTTTTCTGTTTTCTCTCCATAAACTCCTCCACATCCACTAAAAAAAAAAAATGAAATTAGACAAAAGGTGAGTGATTTTTTTTTTTTAATTAGAAAGGAGAATACAGACTTTGTTTTCAGCCAAGACTGAGTAAAGAGACAGGAGAGAATGGATTTACCTCCTACCTGAAACAATGAAAAAAAGTAGGCATCATATATGTAAAAAACTGGTTTTCAAAACACTGGGCATCAAGCAATAAAGGTCAAGTATCTCTGAGAGGAACAAATGAGCAGATCCTTACAATTGCCCCATTACCACCTGAAGAGTTTCCAGGTCACGGTGCAAAGAAAGGGACCCACATGGAGGCCAGTCATCTCACTGAATTGAAAACATTAAGGTGGGAGTCCTGGAGATAGTCTGAGTTCTCAGGGCAGAATAGTGGAGAAGAAAGCGATGCACAGACGCAGGAGTGAGCTCTGGAGATCTCAAGGTTACCCTCTAGAGTTGAGTACTGAGCAGCTCAAGTATGTAAGGAAACTACTCAAGACCAGGGGAAAAAATCATGTTATAGGACTAAAGATAAAAAGGAACAGCACCTCTTTCCACCAGCTAGTGTAAAAACCTCATAATTGTACAAAGAAGGATTTTTTTGCCTTAATAGTGGGAAAAACTAACCCTAAACTACACTGCTCTGATCCTGGCTATTAAAACATGAAACTAAGAACTCAAAGGCTCAAATAATTTCAAGTCATTTAATAATATCTCAGGGAAAAAAAAAGCTCAAAAATATTTAAGAGAATACTAAAATATATAAATAACACCTAACAAGGTAAAATTCTCAGTATCTGGTACCCAATTAAAAATGGCCAGGCATACAAAGAAGCAGAAAAATATGGCCATAATTACAAGAAAAATCAATTAACTGAAATGGACTCAGGTTGATACAGATGATAGTATTATTAGACAAGGACATTAAAGGAATTATTAAAACTGTATTCCATAAATTGGAGAATATAAAGGAATGTTTTAGCATATAAACTGAGACATGAGAGACATAAAAAAGTCCTAAATCTAAGTTCTAAAGATGAAAACTACAATGTTTAAGATGAAACATATACTAGATTAGATTAAGAACAGATAAGACACTGCAAAAGAGAACATCAGTAAACTTGAAGACAAAGCAATAGAAATTTTCTAAAATGAAAAATAAAAAAAAAAACTTTTAAAAACAGAATCTGTGAGCTGTGGGGCAACTAACTACAAGAGGTCTAACAGTCATGTTATTTTAGTTTCTGAAAGAGAGAAAGACATAAAATAATATTTGAAGGTAGACTAGCTGAAAATTTTCCAAAATTGATGAAAATTATAAACCCACAGATCCGAGAAGCTCCACAAACTCCAAGCACAGGAAGAATGAAGAAAACTACACTAAGGCACATCATATTCAAATTTCTTAAAAATCAATAATAAAGAGGAAATCTTAAAACCAGCTAGAGGAAAAAAAGACACATCATATCCAGAGGAACAAAGAAAATAATGGAAGCAGATTTTTCTTTGGAAACAAATACAAACTAGAACATAACAGGGTGACATCTCTGTAGTACTGAATGGGGAAAATCTCCCAACACAGAATTTTTTACTCTGTGAAAAATAAAGACAAAATAAAGATTTGTTCAGACATTCAAAAGCTAAAAGAATTCATTTTCAGGAGATCTGCATTACAAGAAATGTTAAAGGAAGTACTTCAAGCAGAAGGAAAATGATAGCAGATGTAAATCTGAATCTACGCAAAGAAATAAAAAGTACTGAAATGGTAACTAAATGGGTAAAGACTTTTAAATTTATTATTTAAATTATTTTAAAAGATAATTTAGGCAAAAGTAATAAAAAATTTTTACTGTGGAGTTTATAACATCCACAAAAGTAAAACTTAGGGTAAGAATAGCAAAAGGTTCAGGAGAAAAGAAGTGGAAATACACTGTTGTAAAGTACTTATACTACACATAAAGTGGTAAAATATCACTTGAAGATAGACTGTGATAAATTATGATGTGTACTATAATCTGGGCATAGCTTCATGTTTGCAGGACAGGCAGTTGTGAAGGAAGCCCATCTGGAGTGTAGAAACACCACGCAGCCAAGGTTTGTGGGGATGTGCACACAAGATACAATGTAGCTGTAGCTATTTTTCTTCTCCACCCCTCCCTTCCCTTGTAGAACTGATTACCAAGAGGAACAGTTCAGTGAAATTTGATGATAGGGTTACCCATAAAAGGACACCATGAAAATGTCACCATTATACCAAATATTCTTCTAGTTTATCTTTTTTTCTCCTTGATCAAAATATTATAATTTTTAATAATATTATGTGACTTGTATTTACATTTTATATTTTAAAACTAATTACACGTGTACTTGACAGTTCTGTCCTAATTCTCACGGTTTCAAATTTTCTTCCTTTAGGAAGATAGAGGCCAGGAAGACATGTCTTGTCATATATTAAGGGAGTAAGGTCTCTCAGGAAGGTTTTTTGGGGGGAAGGAGGGATCTCTATTGTTTGATCAATTTTAACAGTCCGATAGCCTTAAAAAATAGAAGAAAGTCTTTAGATAGACCTAACTCTGGCATTGTTATTATGTTTTTTCAATGCCAAGCCCCTGAGGGCAATGATATGTTGATTTTAATAAGTCTGGACAGAGTTTAGAGGCTGTTCTTCTCCCCAACAAGATACCAATGTGTGGGTTAAATCTTTGTTCCAGAATCAATCCCTGACCTCATCCTGAACAGGTGAACTATTTGAAACAATGATCTTCTCTTTGAGCTGCTACCACAGTATTCAGCAGCAATGCCCCAACGAGGGGCCTGTCCAACTCTAATAGGAATTATGTGGGACTTCTCATGGCCTGGAGAGGCACAGATCAATGGTATTTACTGTTGACAGAAGCATTTACCTGCTGACAGACAGAACTGGCTAGAGGGCTGTGTCAGGTGCTAGATTTTCAGGTGTTAGAGCGCTGTGTGTTCTGCTGTTGGATGCAACGTTCTGTAAGAATCAATTATGTCAAGTTAGTTGATAGTGTTGCTTAGGTCTTCTACATCCTTACTGATTATTCTGTATATATGTTCTATCTATTTACAGGAGGTGCTGAAATCTCTGGTGTTTGTCTTTTTCTTATTGCAGCTCTGTCAGTTTTTGCTTCATGTTTGGAAATTCTGTTATTAAATGCATAGTTTAAGATTGTTATGCCCTACTGAAGGGCTGACTTAGACTCCTTTATCATTATTAAGTGACCTTTTTTATCCCTGGTAATATTCTTTGCTCTAAAATCTACTTTCTCTGATATTAATATAGCCCCTCCAGGTTTCTTTAGTGCTAGTATATCCTTTCCATCAATTTATTTATATCTATGTGTTGAAATTTAAAGTAGGGTGCTTATAAAATGCATGTAATAGACTGCTTTTTTATCCAATCTGTGCATTCTGTCTTTTAATTGAGATTTTTTGACCATTAACATTTAAGGTGACTGTTGATATGGTTGGAATCTACCATCTTTGTATTTGTTTTATATTTGAGCTATTTGCTTTTGTTCCCTTTTTCCTATTTTTCTTCCTTCTTTGTATTAAGTATTTTTATGGTTCCATTCTATCTATACTGTTGATTACTATGTACAGTTCTTTGTTTTGTTATTTTATTGGTAGGTTAGCCTGCCAGCATGACCATTTTAATTTAATTGTTCAAGTTAAAAAATAAAAAAAATATCTCCAATCATGCTGATATAAAGAAAATGTTGAAGTGGGAAGGAGTCTATACCTTTTTGGAATCATGAATTGGGATCTATACTCTACTGAAAACATCCTGTCCACATGTGTATTCACATAAAGACCTAAATATTATTAAATTCCATTCTGGAGGCCAAGCTGCCCAGGCAAAGAGCATCAGTGAGTTTGGGATGTAATCAAGAGATGAGTGCAGAAGATGCAACTATCAATTAGTAAGTGAGAGACCTACTATGTGTCCAGCAGAGTATCACATACATCGTTTATGGAATCCTCACTACAGCTCCATGTGGTAATTGTTATCCAGTTTTGAAGATGCATAAAGACCCAAAGAGTTGTTACTGAGTCAGTCTATAGAGTAACCCAGATAGCAAACAGGGGAGAAGGCACTAGAACCAGATCTGTCTGACCTAAAGCCCATGTACAGACTAGAGCACAGGTGGCCTCCAGACCCAAGACAGTCATCAGAAGCGATGCTCCTGGCAGCTGACACAGTATCCACCCCTCACCAGTGAGTGCTTGGTAAGTATTTGTTGAATGAATAACAAGGTAGAGATGTGAACACAAAGATGGACTCAAATACTGCCCACCTCATGAGGGTATCTGTGGTGATCCTAAGAATGTCTACTCATAGAGGTATCTCCTTTTGAAATGTTGTCCCACCTACCCAAACCCAGCCTCCATAATCACATGAGTCAATCACAGGATTATTGCACATCACACAACTTTTTTTTTTTTTTGGTTGGGGGGTGACTCTTAAACCCTTCCTTCTCCTAGAAGAAAATTTCTGTATTTCCAATCTTCTGAGAAGCCAGTAAAGACCTCTTTCTCCAAGGCTGGGATGGATTCCACTAATGATATTGAAACAAACAGGAACTTCTCAAAAGTTAGGCAACTAGGTCCAGATATAAGCAATTTAAGGGTATATATTGGGCCAGGTCCTATACTAATTCAAAGAGAATAATTACAGATGGGGCCTGGTTTTAGTTCAGGCCTAAACTCAGCAGGACTTCTCCATAAGGAGGCAGAACTACTTAGGTAAGATAAAAGTTCTGTTCTCAAACCACTTTAGAATTTACTTTTTTTAAATGATGAGACTGAGAAGGTCACCAACAGTATTCTCCAATGTTGCCACACAGACTGCAAGATCTGCGAAAGAGCATAGGAAGAAAAGATGGGAGCTAAGCCTCATCCCAGACTGGCAGAGTATTTTTTAAGCCTCCAAAATCAGGTTGTGGGGACAAGTCAGGAGTCAGGCATTGAGCAGGACCAGGTAGGCTGTTAAGGCTGCCCTGTGAGCTCTCTATCTCTTTTCAAGGCTCATACCTCTATTCTCAAGATCAGACATGGACCAGAATCTATGTTGACAGAGAATCTAGGCAATGACATTGGTTGCTAGAGCTGTTGCAAACTAGGATCTCAGTGCATAAAGATGACCCACCTGTCCGATCAGGTGTTCCCCTTTGTCTCTGATTACAGCAAGAAGACTCAGGGCTATAAACAAGGTTATTATTTTTAATAAAATAGTAATCATCCCTTACATTTGAAGAGTGCTTTGCAACTTACAAAACACAAAGCATTTTCATTATCTCATGGAGAAGGCCAAACAGGCCTGACAGCAGGGCAAATAAACAAAAGCAAGATTTTATTATTTTTTTAAAAAGCTACCTTGAGTACAAAATCCAAGAAGAAAAGACAATCAAAAATTAGAAACATAAACCTATAACCGTGGCCAAAGAGGAGAGAAGCAAGTGGATCAAGAACTTACAGAGCAAAGCAGCATATAAATTGGAGCAATCAATATGAATCACAAGAAAACCAAAGCTACAGATCAAAATCTAAACGCACCAGCCGATTCTGAAATAACCACTATGTCTCTGAAAACAGGAATAATGCAGCTTCTCTGAGATAAATCATTGACACTAATTACCTGCAAGGATTTGGTGAGCACAGAGCCTCTGTTTTTTTTAGGTACCAAGGTACTGTTAACAGAAATCTTAACTCAGGCCAACTTCATGCCTGAATCGTTTGTCTAATTTTTTCTAATTCTGATCCAAGTTCAAAAGGAAGTACCTTTAACTCAGCACACCCACTCTGTCCCAATCATCAGCAATACTTAATGAAAACTTACAATGTACCTTGCTTCACCCACGTCTCTAGGCCTTGTCCCTAGAAAGCACTATGCAATGCTACAAGGTGACTGCTGTTTTACTAAATATAATAACTTACTATACATATATAAAATACAAATATAATATTTAATATATATTATATATATAGTAACTTTATTTATAGCTCTGAGCCTTACTGGGATCAGGGCAGAGGGAAGGATATGGTTGGACTGAGTTATCTTCAGGGACTTTAACACAGAACAAGACAGACTAACAGCACACAGCTTACTGGCTTGTAGTGATTAGAAGGAAGAATGAATAACATACCCTCCCTAACAACTATCCAGGTGGGGTCTCTAAGGACCACCAACTCACAAAAATGTTCATGCTAGGACTCTTTGGTTATACATATTCAAACTCGTAAGTTGAATTTAATTTATTCAGATTAAAACGAAGGACAGCTCAGGCTGGCAATTAACCAAAGTCGAATTATGTGACTATTACATAGGAAAATATTATGCAGAGTGCACAGAATAAATTTAAACAAGCTATCAACCTATAGTTGGTTGATATCCTTTAACATTCTCTCTAAAAAAAAGATAAGAGTGGTCTGCAATGGATTTATCAGTATTTGTCCATGTGACCTTCCAATATTCTCAAGGACGATTGGCCCTCTGAAGATGGCTACTCCTTTTCTTACTAGTTTGTCTGAATGGTGTGCAGCTCTGGAGTCAGGGTGGTCTATATTTGTATCTATATTTAACTGCTGTGATACTTAGTTTCCTCATTTGTAAAAAGTTTCTCTGACAGAACTATTATAAGGATTAAATGAGGCAATGCTTGTGAAACAACCATTTTAGTGCCTGGCACATGTTGGGCAAGGAAATGTTTCCTTCCTTGTTTTCTTTGAAAACCCAGTTCTTGGCCAACAAAATCAACATAAGTTTGGCATGCCCCAGGTCTAGGTTATCACCAATTATAAAGGCATGGAAAGCCAAAGAATGAAGTGTGTGTGATGTATACATCAGTAGATCAGTACGTTTCTATTGCTGGTGTTAATGGATACATTCCTGGACCTGCTGACTTCTCTATAAAATTTCAGGCTTCTCAAAGTCAATAATTTTATTCCTTACTTATTTCCTAATTCCCTTTGAAACCCTAGTGCTCGTATTCTTAGTAAGCACTCAATTACTGTATCAGGTACATTTATATTGTATGCATACATACGGCTGCATTTCACATGATCTGGTGTCCCTGGGGAATGACCTATCCATACTTGCAAATACTGATAACTGAATTCTACTGTATTATCAATATTCCTTAGAATTTTAGATGGAGGCATTTCTTCCATTTATTAACTTTTTATACCAAATTTACATCATGTACTGTGATCTGTTTGATTGCTGAGAAACAAGGATGCAGTGTTACAGGATTAGCTGATAGTATATCTATGCCATCATAGACGTTGAAAATGGAGTTTTTGCACAAATGTCCCATCTTCCAAGAAAGAGCCATGAGCTTTAGCCCATGCATTTGGAATCATCTACTTGGACAGCTCTTTTTGCATATTTTCTGGATCTTTGGGACACAGCATGCCCAGACGTTTGGTCAAACATAATTCTGGTTGTGCCTGTGAGGATATTTCTGGATGAGTTTTACATTTGAACAGGTAGACTGAATAAAACCCACTGTGCTCCCTAACGTAGTGGGCCTCATCCAAACAACTGAAGACCGAAACAGAACAAAAAGTTTATTAAAAGAGAATTCCTTCTGCCTGGCAGTTTAAGTAAATACATTGGTGTCTGACTGGAACTAAAAGATCTTCTGTTGGGCCAGCTGGCTTTGAGACTTAAATTTACACCATTGGCTCTCCTGGTTCTCAGTCCTTCCACCTCAGGTGGGAACTACATCTGCTCTCCTGGGTCTTCAGCCTGCCACCTGCGAACTGGGACTTCTCAGCCTCCATCATCACATGAGTCCATTCTTTATAACATATATATAAAGATAGATATGTATTTCATATATTGTATTTCATACTTATTTATATATTACTTATACATTTATTATTTTATATATAATATTAATACATACTTACTGTCATATTTTTATTTCATGTATTTACTATATTGTATATTACACTTTAATTAATTTTCCTTACATTTCATATTTGTTTTGTACATTTATATATGAAACCTACTGGTTCTGTTTCTCTGAAGAACCCTACCCAACACACTCAAGCATAGCTACTCTAGACCTAGATAAAAGGAATCCTTGTCCTAGGCCTCATACTTCAGAGATTCATACACACCACAAACACAATAAAAATACACTTATTAGAGAAAAGATTGGCACCTCTGTCATTCATGACCCAGCATTCATTGCTGCCACAGCTCAACCAGGAATCCTAAACATCTACTCTCAGGAACAACACTCTTCAGACCCCCCAAGAAACTCTTCTCCATATCCTTCTTCCCTGTATTCTCAAAACAAAAAGCAACTGTGCTTGAATGCCATCCATCTCTGGGCAGCACTGCTATTGACATTGATAGTGACACTGCTTTAGAATGTGGAAAACTTGAGCATCAGAATTGCTTGGCTAAGAGTCATATGAGTAATCTTGTCAAATCGTTCCTCTTAGATTGCTTGAATTCAGTAGATCCTTGCATAACTTTGTTTTTGCAGCATTGCTAAGCATTCTTTTCATGCTTTCCTTTGTGTCCCAATTCATGACTTCAGAGGTACTCATTAATAAGCATAGTATGCACATTAGTTGCCCAAGATTACTAGGGAACATTTTGTAATATCCAGTAATTCATATTGCCCTTAAATTTGTGTATTTATATAAAACTAGATGTAACATTCATGAAGATTCATACTGAAGCTTTAGCCTAGCAAGTAGATGGTTAGTAAATGCTCAAATTAATAATTTTATTTTCTTAAAAATAAGATTTAATTATTTTTAAAATTAATTTCAAAATTAAATTTAAAATGTGTTTTATCTATATAACTTCAATTTAAAAATTTTGATTTTGTATTTTATTGTAATACGCACTTTTAAATATTCTAGAAGTAACTTTTTGAAAGTATATACAAATATGTCAGCTTTTTATGTTTTATGTTTAACATGCATTACATTTTTATGAGAATATTTTCATTTGTATACTTTTACTACAATTACAGTTTTTACTTCTTAGACCACTACTGTCAGTAGAAAACCAAATGTGTGACAATCTGGATTATCATCCCATAATTGGTGATTTTTGTTAAAAATTAAAGAAAATAAAATACATACATGCCCTTATTTTATTTCTTAGCCAAACATCATCAGCAATAAAAATGACTCAGGTATGCATATAAATTCTGGCATCTTCGATTTGCTGCCAACCTTCAGTCATATAAAAAGAATAGCTTTAAACATATTTATCAATTTTACCATTAGGAAGGTATAATTGTCAAGAGAGGGTTATAGGCACTATTTTATATAAATAGTCTGTTAGCTTGATTTACAACCATGAAATACATAGACAATATGTGATATGGGCCTCCATCTGCACTCTTGCCTCAGACCCCACATATGTGAGTAGGGACTTGGCTATGTTCCCAAAAGGCTTGGGCTGCGGGGTAAGTAATCTTCAAGGGCAGGATATGACTATATATATGACCATATGACTACATGACCACACAAATAACATTTTTTTGTTTTGCTTTTCTAAGTTCAAGAAGAAATATATTGAACTTGGAGGTCATGAAAATATTGGGGAAATTCAGCCAATCAGCTGGTGTTTGAAACATCACATATATGAATGGGTGAGGGGGAGGTTTGCTAGGTATTCACCAGCGAGGCTGACCTCTTTTTGACTCCTCAGGCTGCCTCTGTGTGATATGACACAAGCGTTAGCATTGTAAGCCTCTCCCACCAGCCTGCTACAGTGGCTGCAATTCCCAAGTCTCTAATTAAGTCAAGTAAGCTTTAGGGCTCCCCTCAGAATGCAAATGCCCCATGGAAGATAGCACAAGAAAGCCTTCTCAGCCACTAAGTCCTCACCTCTATTTGTCCATTGGAATAGAGTTCATTGGTTCCCTGACAATGGGTCAGGACAAATGACTAGTAATTTTTGGCAGGAGGCATCAGCACTAAGCACCCCTCTTAGGGAAGGTCCAGGAAGGTACAGATTGGGAATGGTCAGTATTGTGGTGTTTGGGAAAGGAGCGTAAAAAGCACTGATGGGTCAGAGGGCCTAGGGGCAGATGCTACCTAGATCCTAATTGTTCCTAGGGCTGGCCCATTTCCTTGTTCTTACTCATCCCATGTAACTTTCTGGCAGCCTAGATTTCCTGGAGATAGTTTCATTTTCAGAAGGTCAATGTATCATCAAGGGGAAAGGGTGAGCCAGAAGCCCCTGGGTGGGTGAAGGTATAAAGACTTGGGTACTTATGACAAAGAGTCATCTTCTTAAAGAAGTCACCAGATTCTAGTGCTTCTGCGGCCCCACCTCAGAGGAGAACCAGGCGCACTACTCTCAAGGTCTCCTCCCCCTTCAGAGGTACGGCACTTTTTATTCCAGATGGTAAACTCACAAGAGCCCTTTAGACCTACTTCTCAAGAGTTTGGGAGAGAGATGCATAGTGTCACTGAAAGTATGGGGATGAGATCTGAGGTTTTTTTCATCAGCTGGATGCACAACCCTGAGTGAGTCACCATACTTCTTCGTGCCTCAGTTTCCATGTAAAACAGTTGAAAACAATGTTGCCAAAATCCCTTCTAGCTTTATCATGAGGGGAACTTTATGCAGAAAGGAACTGGAAAAGCAGAATCTCTATGTCCAATTCTAACAGCCACAAAGGCTGGCATACAAAGAGTGCCCACTCAGACTGCCAATTCAGGACTTGCTGACCAATGGAATAATGGAATACAATATAATCTTGTCAGTAGAACATTTTTTTATTGAGATAGAATTGACATTTAACAATGTTTTCATTTCAGATGTACAACATAATGATTTGATATTTGTACATACTGCAAAGTGATCACTTCAATCAGTCTAGTTTAATATCTATCACCACACATAGCTACAGATTTTTCCTTCTTATGATGAGAATTTTTAAGATTTACTCTCTTAGTAACTTCCAAATATACAACACAGTTTTGTTATCCATAATCATCATGCCATATACTACATCTCCAAGACTTACTTATTTTTAACTGGAAGTGTGTGCTTTTTGACCATATTCACCCATTCTGTTCACTCTCAACCCCCAACTCTGGCAACCTCCAATTCTCTTCTTGTGTGAATTTGGTTTTGTTTGTTTTAGATTCCACATGTAAGTGAGATTATGCAGAATTTATCATTCTCTGCCTGACGTATTTCACTTAGTGCAATGCCTTCAAGATCCATCCATGTTGTTGCAAATAACAGGATTTCCTTCTTTTTTAAGACTGCAAGATATTCTGCTGTGTATATGTATGTATACATATCCCACAGCTTCTTTATCCACTCATCCCCAAATGGGCACTTAGGTCATTTCCAAGTCTTGGCTATTGTAAATATTGCTGCAGTGAACATAGGTGTTCAGGTATCTTTTCAAGCTAGTGTTTTCATTTCCTTTAGGTAATGATCCAGAAGTGGAATTCCTGGATCATCCAGTAGTTTTTAATTTTTTGAGGAACCTCTAAACTGTTTCCCATTCAGACTGCACCAATTTACATTCCCACCAATCATGCACCAGGATTCTTCTTTCTCCACATCCTCACAACACTTGTTATTTCTTGGTGTGTTTTTTTTTTTTTAATAATAGTCATTCTGATAGGTGTGAGATGATATTTCAGTGTGGTTTTAATTTGCATTTCCCTGATGATTAGTGACATGGAGCATCTTTTCATAGCCTGTTAGCCATCTACATGTCTTCTGTGGAAAAATGTCTATTTAGGTCCTCTGCCATTTTTAAATTGGATTGTTTAGGGGTTTTTTGCTATTGAGTTATATGAGTTTTATATCCACTTTGAATATTAACCCTTTATAAGATATATGATTTGTAAATACTGTCTCCCATTCCAGCAGATGCTTTTCATTTTGATGGTTTCCTTTGCTATGCAGAAGCTTTTCAGTTTGATGTAGTCCCACTTATTTTTATTTTTATTGTCTTTGCTTTTGGTGTCAAATCCAAAAAAAATTATCATGAAGACCAATGTCAAGGAGCTTACTGCCAATGTTTTCTTCTAGAAGTTTCATGGTTTCAGGTCTCACATTCAAGTCTTTAATCCATTTTGGGTTAACTTTTGTGTATGGTGTAAGACAGAGGCCCAGTTTTCCCAATACCATTTATTGAAAAGACTGTCTTGGTTTCCCTTTGTATATTCTTGGCTCCTCTGTCATAAATTAATCGATCATATGTGCATGGGTTTATTTCTGGGCTCTCTATTCTATTCCATTGATCAATGTATCTGTTTTCATACCAGTACTATACAGTTTTGTTTACTACAGCACTGTACTATAGTTTGAAATGAGGAAGCATGATGCCTCCAGCTTTGTTCTTCTTTCTCAAGATTGCTCTGGCTACTCAGGGTCTTTTATGGGAAAGTCATGTTCCTGACAAAATTATTTCCTCTTGTGTTTATTTAAGTGATTTGGATGTCCCTGAAACATTTAGGATCAACAAGACACAGCATCTGAGAGAACTCTTTACTCCTAACACCTCAGAGGAGAAGATGGGGAACCCTGCTCCAGTTTTGCCCTTGGTAGGAATCAGCCTGCTCTAGCTAGAATCAGCCCTTATCGGAGCAATTTATGGATGAGTACTACCAAGTAAATGTACTTGCCTGTTAAAGTTACCTTCTGATGGCATACTGTCTTAACTCAAAATAGTAACCAACACTAGAGATTTCACATGGAGAATAGTACCTTGACAATGAAGGATGGCCATAACCCATGTAATATATAGGATCACCAATTAATCCATTGAAGGATTATCCCTTCCTAAAGACATGCTAAGTCTGGAGAGAAAGATAGCTACAAAAGTCTGGCAGGCTTTATACTTTCAAAGTGTAAGTGTGTATCTTACTTCAGTAAATCCTCAGAACAGTCAAGGTGGGCTAAGCATTATTTTTAACACTCCTATTTGACAGACAGAGAAGTGGAGGCTTATAGGTGAAGTAATATTCCCAAGACATATCCGTCAGTATGCAGTGAAACCTGAATGTGAACACAAACCTGTCAAACTCCAAAGACACTAACCACTGTGCACAACACTTCTTAGAAAAGAAAGTGCTCTGAGAAACCACATCCATATATAGAAGTACCCTTTGACAACTTTTTCTTAGTAAAATCCTTAAGCACTGAAGAGTTCCTGAGGTCTAAGCCTTATGATATTACCTTTCTGCTTTGCTTTTACTATCTGGATTTATGAACCAAAGGCAGGGGAGGAAAGTTAATTCCAACTGTGACTTTTTTCACTTGATGCCTCTAATAGTTCACCCTTGCTCAATGGGCCTGTCTTTGTGGGGGGACCATAACAGGAGATGGAGGGGACATAGAAAGTGGAAAAGAGAGAAATTGCAGCTGGGAGCAACAAGAAAACACCAAATGCAGTTATTCATCTGCAAAGCCTTGGACAGTTCCCTCTCCTGGCAAAGCAAGACCTAAAGCATAGAATTATTCCTTCCAGGAGCTTATTCTTGATAACAGCCTCCTAGTGCTCTGTGAGGTCTTTAAACTTGGCAATGTCCTGGGTTACATCCCTTAGTCTGCCTCTCCTCTGTGTGAAAGACAGAGATTAGTTTTCATCTCATCTGACAGAAAGTCAACTCAAGACCCAGAGTTGTTAAGTGCCTTGCCTAAGGTCACACAGCTAGTAACTAGAAAAATTGAGATTAAACCCAGATTTCCTGACTGCCAAAACTAGATTTCTTCCAATCACCCCTGCAGCTTCTTAAAAACCATATGGCTTTGCATTCCACTCCTATGTTATTTACTCAATAGGGGAAAAAAATGTGTATTATCTATAGAAAGACTTGTACAAACTGTTATAGCAACTTTATTATATATAGCCCAAAATGGAAATGCCCCAGACATCCACCAAGATGTGACTGAATAAACAACATGGTATGTACATACAATGTAATATTTCCCAGCAAAAACTATCGAACACACAACATGCATGAATCTCAAAATAATCATGCTGCGTGAAAGCAGTGAGACTAAAAGAGCCCATGCTACATTATTCCACTTATATTAAACTCTAGAGAGTGCAAAATGATTTGTCGTGACAGAAAGCAGATCAGTGGTTGTTTGGGGATGACAAAGGGGACCAGAAGGACAGGAACAAAGAATTACAAAGGGACACAACAAAACTTCTGAGGGGCAGATGTGCTCACTATCTGTATAGTGAAGGGAATGTGATAATGGCTTCGTAGGTTATAATGTGCACTTACCAACATATATCGAATTGCACACTTTACATACATAGTTTGTTGTATGTCAATGATATCTCAATATAACTGTTTTTTAAAAACCGTAGGGCTGTAGACTATTTGAGCTCCAATGTGGCAGTTCAACTGTCCCTCATCTCCCCCAACCCCCAAAGACACTCTCTGTCCTCAGGCTTTGGTCTGTAGCAAAGTTGTTGCTAATGGGATGGTAGAAAGAGATCTGACCAATACTGATGAATGATTATTGCAATTACACTATCAGTCTTTTCCTCCTCTTATGAATACAAATTTCAGGTGCCTGTCGCTCCCTTTCAGGCAGAGGATGCTCTTTTTTCTTGCCTGGGGAATCTCTTAGTAAAACAAACAGAAGCCCTTACCATTATTTTTCCTATTAAATAAGCTTAGGAAACATTTGGACTAGTCCTGCAGATTTAAGACACAGGTTTCAAGTGTAAAGGGCTGAAAATGCAGATAGGGACTAGTGAGAGCAAAAGAAAGAACCAGAAGGAAGGGAGGGAGGAGAGAGGAAATCCAGGTGCTGAAGGCAGCAAACACCAAAGGCCCGATGGGGCCCCGCCAGGCCCTCCTCCCAGGCCAGCAAGCAGACTGCTGGGTCGCAGCGAGCTGCTAGCCCTCCACGTGCTCCTGCGGGTGCAGTAATGTCAAGAGCTCACCACACAGCCCAGCTGCCCTGGGATTGGAGATGTTATGGGACTTCTATGCCTGTGGACTTGAAAAGCGACAGATGACCCTCCTCACCCAAGACGGGAAGGGAGAACCAGCTCATTCCCCAAGAGTCCTTGGGACCTTTCCCAGCCCTACCCATGGAAGTAACTTAAATCACAACTGGGCTGCCCCACATTCTTGGTCAGCCTCAGGGTCAAATATGCAATCTGAGACCATGGGCAGGATTGGGCTGTTCAGAAGACACGACATCAGGTTGGGGCAGTTTTATGCCCTGTATCTGAGTGAAGGAAGAGTTGGTTTAAAGGTGGTGGATTCCCTCTGAATAGCTCCCAAGACCCTGCCCTGGGCCTGCCTCCCCTGGAGGAGGGGAAGGAGCTCATGAGATGGCGTCCCTGGCCGAACTGTTCCGTGATTGCCGAAGGCTTATGGAAAAACTACTAGTCACTGCTGGCCTGATGCACAGGGAGACTTCCTGCCTGCCACTGACGCCTCAAACACCAGGAGTGGGGCTCTGAGAACATGGGCCATGATGAATTTGGGCTGCATACTGAGACTCGGTGTTCTCTTCAGAGAACCAGATAAAGTCACCCAGCATTGCTCATTAAAATGTACACATCTACTAAATCTGAACCTCTTCAGCCACTGCCAGATAATCTGCATTTGAACAACTCCCCCAATAATTTTCAACCACACCAACGTTCAGGAATCACTGCTTTTCCAGCTTAGAAAGCTGGGAACCTGGTGGCCCTCTCATGAGCAATTCACTCCTGACTCTCCTCGGCTCACAGGAAGGAAAAGGAAGCCTCCCTAAATCAGTCAAGACTTCGCCAGCGGTGAGTGCTTCTCACAGAAGGTTTCTCCTGCGTGCTATGACTCATCCTCGTAACCGCCCCGTGGGCCGCGGGCCGCATCTCCTGTTCTGTGGTGGAGTACAACACTCTTGCTGCCTCTTCCCCCTGACCGACCAAACCTCGCTTCTGCGTACAGATGTGCTGTCATGATGAGGGCTCCAGTACCACAGTCACTAAGGAAGGGGCTAGGCCCAGAGAATTCCCTGGGATCCAGGGAGCATAATCCTGCTCCTTCCCTCAACATGTCCTCCTCAAAAATCACCCCACATTCCCCAGTTCCAAACACCTGGACTGAGTTCCACTGCCTCCACTGGCAAGCCTCTCCCCTCCAACACTTGGGGCTAAAGGTTCTCCCCCAAGAAACATGCCGGAACCCACACACAGCCTAGATCTCTGGGGGTGGAAAAGAGACCCTGGGAAAGAAGAAAGTCACACTTGTAACCTGAGTCACTGCAACATGGAACACAGCAGGACAGACACAGCCTGTCCAGTCACGTCTACCCAGGCTCTGAGGCTGGCATTTCCAGAATGCGTGTCATGCTGTTTGCAGCCAGGTGGGCCTAGATGTCTTAGCTGCATGTCTCAACATGAGCCCCGCCTCCAGCCCCACAGGGATGCCTGCTCCTTGCCAGAGAGCAAACACAGACAAATGCTTTCATATCTGAGAAACAGCTAGGCCTAGGCTCAAGGGCCGGGTGACCAAAGATGGTTACAGTTCACCTGGAGAGAGGAGCCCAGGCTAGGAGGCTCCAGTCTGGTTTGAAAAGGAACGTGAGCTGGAGGCATGGAGATTCTCCGTAACTACTCTCTGCAAGGTCTCCATCTGCAAAAAGAGGATCAAATGATGCTTTAGTTTGGGTTTCCCCCAAAAGCAAACCCTGAGGCAGTTACTTGGGCAGAGACTTTATCTGAGATGTGGCTGCAGGAAACACAAAGCAGGGAGGGAAGAGAATGAGTAAGGGTGGGAGAATGGCCAGGAAGTGAGCAGTTCCCAAGGCAGGCAGTGAGACTCTATCTCCTGGGGACCTTCTTAGAACCCATGCATACGGCACCTCAGAATCGTCCAGCAAAGGATGGGAAGCTGGCGTATGTACCCAATAACTTTCATCCCTCATGAGTTGAAGATTGCCCCTGGGGCATTAAGACCCCTGAACTTCTGAGCTGCCTTGCATGTGGGCAGAGCAAGCTACCACAGAGGAGGAAAAACCTTCAGGCCGAAAGCTGAGAAACATGGGGTTTGAGGTGGAAGCTGTCAGTGGGCATGAGGGATGTCACTGCACCTCTAGGTGTCTCCAGAGGTGGGTCAGGAGAGGGCTGTGCACCAACAGCACCTGCTCACGTATCTCCCCACTGCATGGATTACATGAGACAACCGAAAGAACCCTTGGCACTGTGGCAGACAGGCCCATGAGTAAGGGAATATTATTATTATCATCACTGTTACTAAGATTATTAACAACTTTGGGAGTCACAACTTCACAGCCTCTCCTAACTAGACCGGGACCAGAAATGCCATCCCCACTCCTTGCCAAGACTGAAACCGAATGCTCCTCAGGACCAGCATCTGGTCAGGCCAAGACGTAAGTGAACAGTGGGGTCACTGGACACAAGCCCTATGGGACTACCCCAGGGGATGGTCAGCCCAGCACAGCACACATTCTCCATAGCCTGCTGCCTGGCTGAGAATCCGCCCTGCCTGCTTTGTGTCATCACCCTAACCTGGAGAGGAGCCTTTAGTAAATTCCCTTGTGATCTGTTGGCACTCGTGTCCTCAAATGTCCACAGCATTCTCAATTTATCTTCTGTTCAAGTTCCATGACTAGAACACACTCCAGCCAAACAATGCAGAAATCCAGCCAGACAGATGCCTTCAGGATTCACATGGAACTCATGGGCATTAAACACACACTAATCCCGTGACTGCATCATTGATAATGCCTGTAGTTACCCAAATGACCTTCATTTAGGAAGAAGAGAATCCAGAATAGGGATTAGTCAGTGTGGAGCCAATTCTCCTACTTTATAGATGAGAAAAATTGACACCAATAAAGATGACATATCCAAGATCATTAAGATGGTCCTAATTTTGTTCACTCACTCATTCAGTAGACATTAACTGAGCACCTACTGTATGCCAGGGGCTTTTCCTGGTGCTAGGAACATAGCAAGGAGCAAGACAGACAAGTTTCCCCATTGTTATGGTGCCCACATCCTCTTGGGGAAGACACACAGTAAACAAATAAATCAAGAATATATTTCAGATAATGATTTGTACTTGTGAAGAAACTCAAACAGGCGAAGAAGACTGAAAGTGAAAAAGTTATGGCATGAGAGGGGGCACTATTTTCAATAGGGTTTTCAGGAAAAGCTTGTTTAGAATATAGCATGTAAGCAAGCCCATGGATCAGAAAGAATAAGCCATGCAAAGATCTGGAAGAAGAGCACCAGAAATGAGGAAATAGCAGGTCTAAGGGCCCTGAGGCAGAAAGGCTCTGGCATAGCAGAGAAATGGCCCAAGGCCAGTCTGGGCTACAGTGTGGTATGCTGGGGGCTGTGCTCTGTGATGTGATGTGAGAGGCATCAGAGTCCCCTAGGGAGGAAGGCCATATAGGCTTCTCATGCAAGACCAGCTCATTTCATGATGCACATACAAAGAAGGGACCCTCATATGATTGCTTCTTTTTGTCTCTGGGAAATAAGAAGTGAGATTCTCCACACAGAGGAGGAGTTTTGGCATTGTGAAGGGAGAGGAGGTTGGAAACAGTACCTTGAAGAGAAAGCAAGTAAAAACAGAGACAAGGTGGTAAGATTGTGATACTGAGATTTGTCATCATATATGTAAAGTAAGCACCATTGTGTAATTTCTCCAGTCACATTTAGCTACTTAGGTGTGGTTCCATGGCAGGCAGAGAGTTGGGGTTTTGACAGAATTCCACAGAGAAGGAGTAAGTAAGAGGGCTTGATACATGCAAAGATACATGTTTGTACCAATAATCATGAATCCAGGTTTAAAGAGGGCAATGAACAGGCAGTAGAGTCCATGGACTGAAGGTTCCTTTGGGACTAAAGAGTATTGAAGAGAGAGTGCTGAAAACATAGGACGTAGTGTTCAGGAAGGCGAGGCTTAAAATCCAGATTTTAGAGGAGTAACAGCTAGAGACATTAAAGAGGACAAGGATATAGCCAAGGACACAGGGGGCACCTATTAAAAGGCAAGCAGTGGCCAGGCCAGTGAATGGTACAGGCAGATATTACAGAAACATAAGTCATAGCATCTGCCCACATGAATATAAAATGCTCTTGGCAGGACAAACCCATCAGCTGGTAACAATAGCCAATAATGTCACACTGAGTAATGTGGAATCCTAACTTTGCATAAGGATTAGAGTTTAGCAATAGCTTTCAGGAATATTCTCTCTGGGGCACATGTAGCATCAGGTCCACTAGTTTATTCTCCTTATTTTATAGATGAAGACATTGAGGCTCAAAAAGAAACAAAGTCCCTTGCCCCAAACCCCACAGTTAAAACGAGGCACCACTCCACTGCCCCCGTCTTCTGCTCTGAGCCAGCTCTCCCCCAGGCCCAACCAGAGCCTAGCGTGGGGTCGCGGATCAGCTCCAAGGCCAGGCTTTGGGTGCAAACCAACTCCCCTCGTTAGTTAAAGGACCTGAGCAAATTGCCTATTCTTATGTGCCTCGGATTTCTACCCTCAAAAGGGGAGGTGATAGAGCACCAGCTCAGAGAGTGATGTGAGAAGGACCTAAGCAGCAGCTGGGGACATGCTTAGTGCATAGTAAGTGCTCAGGAATTGCCAGAGGTCGCCAGAGTCAAATGACAAGGCTGCAAGCACCACTAGCCTCCCCTCAGGGGCTCTCACAGCAAACAGGAAGCAGTGCCACTTGCCCTCCCAGCCCCTGCCCCACCCCCAACACAGGCTTCATGGGCAACTGAGGAGGTGTGGAAGGGTGGCCAGTGATTCTCAGATTTAGGTTCATGGGAGGGTTCAAGGAGAGCTTGTCACATGGGTAAAGGCGTGAGCAAGAACCTAGAAGGGCTTTCACAGGGCGTATTCATGATACAGGGGAAACTGAGCATCCAGGAATGGATGGGCCCTGGGGAGAACCAAGTCCCAGGATAGGGACTTCTCACACTTCTCTTCCAGATGCTTCCACAGAAAACAGCAATGATACTTGCCTCCCCACTCTCTATTCCGCTTCTCTTTTGGTGCCCTCAGTAGAGCAGAGAGCCATTCTACATAAACACTGAGCCCAAAAGAATCCATCTGAAATGGTGTCCTAAGGAACCGAGTCCACCAGAAGTCACAGAAGCATCAGGGCAGTTGTAGCAGGAGCTGCTCATCTCAAGTTGAACAGACATCCATTTGAATGCCCTGTGTATTCTCCACCCCCTACTAGACTGGGAGATAGAGAAAGATAGTGTGTGAAAATAATGCTCGTTTTAACTTTAATAAGAATAAGAAGATTCTGAATGATAGCAGATACTCTGTACTCAACTGACCCTATTATGAGCAGCTATTGAAGAATTTTCAGGATAATGAGCTATCTCATCTTCTATATAACAAGCTGTGCATGGATTGCTCAGACATTATAGTCTTAAAAAAAAAAAAACAGGTATCAATAGCCCCCATGATAAAAAAAATCACACTAAGGTCGGGGCTACTTCTGAAACAGGCTCCCAGTCTTGCCTACCTGGGAACTGTTGGAACTCCCAACAGCTGCTACCCAGGCAAAATTTGTCTTCAACAACTCCATCCCTTTTGTTGATCTCTACACCACCTGCAAGAAATGCAAGAAACCCACCCACACAAGTTCCCCATAACTGAGCCTGAATGGCCATCCCTGATGTAACAGTTATTTAGTTATTTACTCCTAGGAAACCATTTATAGAACATCTTTAATGTATTCAGCATTGAACGAGGCAAATATAGTTCCTGCCTTCCCAAAGCTAGCTAGCATGGTAGATAGATGTTAAATTCACAGTCCTAACATAATATGGTAAATGCAATGGTCAGGGCACCACAGGCTGAGCTATGAGCTACAGCATCAGGAGAGAGGGGCCGACATGCCCCTGCTGGGGGTTAGGATCAGGCCAGTGACCATCTATGCTCAGATCTCCAGTGCTTGCTACTGACACTCAGTACATGCTAACATGCATGCACACACACTAAGAAGCACATACATCACCTTGAAAATCATGAGCCCTATATTCCAGGGCCTCCCAGATGTCATCCAAAAGACAACTTGCTGAACAGCTAAGTGAACAGAAAGAGGACAATGGATTCCTCTTTCACATCTGCCAGTAATCTGCTGTGCAAACTTGTACAAAATACTCAAACTCTCTGAGTCTTACTCTCATCCCCTAGGAAGGAGGGAATTCAGAGAGATGATCCCTTGTAAAACATTCTGTAAGTGCACAATAATTGCAGGCTTGAGAAAGACAAGTATATGACACCTGTTCCCCACCTCACCCCGACTAAGCCCTTCTCAGCCCTCAAAGCTCCTCCCAACCAGCCCTCTGTGGACAAAGCTCTTTACTTTTCAAGTGACTTCATCACTACTCATTCAGCAGGAAGTTGTGGGGTGCCTACTTTTTAAGGTTCTGTAAAAGATACAAAACAGCACGAGCCACGGGTCCCACCCTCAAGTTGTTTACACTCAACTGGGGTCATTTGGCCAAGTTACTACTACATGTAGATGACAAAAAGCTATAGGAAATGCCAGTGTGGTATCAGAGAACAGCACATTCCCTGCCCATCTGGTGCCTCCACACTCTACTGAATAGGTGGTTGTCAAAGAGAGCACTTTCATTTTTCATTTTTCCTGTGCCCAAAGAACCCCCGTCTCCAGGAAGAAAAGGAAACACACTCCTAGCCAGGATTTCTCAACCTCGCACAGCTGGTATTTTCTACCAGATAATTCTTTGTAGTGGGGGATCGCCCTGTGCCTCGCCGGGTGTTTGCAGTGCCCCTGGTCTCCACCCACAAGGTGCCAGCAGACACTCCCCCTGCCCAGACCGAACCTGTCTCCAGACACTGACAAATGCCCTCTGGAGGACAAAATCACCCCCTGCTGTCCTGGCCCAAAACAGAGTTTTCCAAAACTAACCATACAGGAATAAAAAAATCTCCTAGAGACATTAAGGAGCTTTGCTTTTTGAAAAGTTCCTCCCTGCTAAACTCAAACTGCCTCCCGCTTCCTTGCAGCAAAAGTATTTGTCCTACCCAGTTATATCCTGAAATCAGAAAGGGAATTGAGAGCAGATAAGAAAGTATCATATAGAATCAAACATAAAAGTTGTTGTTCTTTTTTTTCAGCCCAGAAAATAACTTTGCCACTGTGACTTCCAAAAGTAACCCCTTCAGTCGACATGGTGACTGAGAACAGCGTGAGCCTGACCAGAAAGGCCCCAGTGATAGAGTCATCCCACCCGTGACCCGGTGGGTGATGGGGCAGGACTCACGGGAGGAGAAGTCGTCAGGGAACAGGAGGGCCGGGGGCACTAGGAAACCACTGTGGATGTTTGTCCATTAACAAGCATTTTCACCAACAACTTGAAAAGAGTTTAAGGAGTAGATGTTTAGAAAATAAGTAACCATAACAACGAAACTACAGCAATGCAAAACAACAGTTTTTCTTTTAGAAGAATTAAGAAACTGCCCTCTTGCTACCAGCATTACCTTTAATTTTCATTTTTTCTTTTACTGTCTTTTCAATATATGGTCTGAAGCAATCAAATTTACAAACAACACATATGTAACTTATAAATCACAATATAATGAATATTTGTGAATTCCCATCCAATTAAAAAATTAGAACGTGATGATTAACCTGTGCCCACTAACATGCATCTCTCCTTTCTCCACCTTCCTCTCCTTTTCCACACATAAACACAGTCCCAATTTTTACTGGTTTTTTTTAAAGTGTGGTTTTACCACAAATGAAAGCATAGTTTGCTGTGCTTGCTCTTGAGAACCATATGTCTGGTGTTTGTTCAGTATTATTTTGCAAGATTTATCCATGTTGTAACATATATTGTATTCCATTGCAAGATACAGGGTATTTAATCCACTTTCTTAATGATGGGCATTCAAGTAATCTCCATATTTTGCTAGGCTGAGATGGGCAGCTATGAAAATTCACATGCAAGAGTATATGTAGAAGCATGTGTGCTCTGTCATATAGTGGACAAATGTTCACCTTCTGAGATAGTGCCCAATTATTTTCCAAAGTGGTTGTACCACTGGCGATTTCCATGAGATTTTATTGACTCACCTACTCATAAACTTGATTTTGATTTCTTAAATTTTTCTAATTCCTAAGGAACATTCAGTTACTTTTAATCCTCCTCCCAATTTCTGAACTATCATTATAATGAAAGAGATTTCAGTCTTTAATTACAATTCAAATAAATTCAATTGAGTAAGAATTTACACAGAGTACCTAACACATCTCAGCATTATGTTTCCTGTTTAAGAAGTGGAAAACATAGTCCTTGTCCTCAGGAGTTAAAGAAAGATCATCATCGTGCAAATCAGAACAGCTAGAGAATGATACCAAATTCAGATGTTAAAAAAAAAAAAACTAAAAGAACTCAAGAAGATGCAAACCAAAATAATAACACCGATTTTCACCTAGCAAATTTTTACTAATTTTTTTAAATGACGATGTGGAAAGTATGAAGACCAATGAATGCTTACATACAACAACTAATGAGAGTATAAATTGGCAGAATCATACTGTTGGACAATTTGACAAAATCATTCAAAAATGTTAAAATTTTTTAATACTCCTTGATTCAGCCATTCTAGTTCTAGAAATTTTTTCTACAGAAATAATCAAGGAAGTACCCAAAGATTTTAGTGATATGTAATATAGCAACTATGAATCAAACTATGTGACCACTAAGAGTGACACTGCAGAGGATATTTCTTGTCTGGAAAAATATCTAGAGAATGTTCTTAAGTACCAAAAAATAAAAATAAAACAAAAATACAGTTAATGAAGAAATGTGACTTGAAGTTTGCAAACAGGAAAACAATGTTCAAATGGTATATATGCATAGAAAAATTAAAAGCTTTTAAATAATCAGATTCTACAAAGCTTGATATTTCCTGAATTCTAGGACAAATCAGAATGGGTATAAGTAAAATGAGAGTTAAGATTATTAGGAAGAGCTGCATGAAGGAGTGAAACTTTGAGGGAATAGCTTTTCAAGAGTAAGCCAGTGCCATCAAGTTTTTATTTCCAAGGAAAGGGTAGTAATAACATTAAGGGTCTTCAAATGACTGAATCCCACCTTCTCATCAATATCAACATCCTTGGGAATACAGGGATCTAGCCCAAAACAAGGGTTGTTCATCTATAACAGCTTATGTGTGAGTTGGCTAAGCCACATGCCCTCTGGCTCAAATGCTACACCAACCCCTCCTATCTGTTCTACTGCATTGCTGCCTGGAACATTTGGACTAAGTCAGCTGGTCAACAACCAGTCTGAGGGTTTCAATACATGGGCCACCTATTTGACTAAATTATCTGAATCACCCCACCACATATAAGAGAGCCAAAAATGCCTTCAGTGGTCACTTACTTTGAGCATGTGTGTGTTCAATAAAGGAGGCTTGGTGTGGATCTGTATTTTCCAGACCTGGTTATAAATAAAGTACCTTTTGTCTGTGTCAATATAAATATCATAACTCAAATGTATTATAATTCTATAACCGAAACTTGCATTCAGTGTATTGTCTGATAGAAATGAAACTCATCTTGATAAGTTTGCTAAGGTGGGAGTGAGAAGGACCCAGAGGGAGGGAAGGTGATTGTTCAATGGATGGTCTCATAACTTTCTTCAGAAAGTGGCACCAAATAGTCTATAAGGTGTATTTTAAGACAACAAAAGCATGAGGCAGGGTGTTACATATTTACTCATACCATATATCTCAATGAAAGAGATTTCATCCTCCAAAAAATAAATACAGCCTTTCATTTTGGAAACCCTTAATCAATATAGATATTCTAACATCTTGATTTCTAGAAGGAAACCCTCCTCAAAGAGCACAGACTCTTGAGACTCTACTCTTTACAAGAAATAGGTTAAACCAATAAAGAGAGACAGATAGATGCTTTTGCTAGAATTTCCTTTAGGAGGATATGTGTAAGTCCTCAATTGTAATACAGACACCACAACTGGAACTGTTCCCCCCCGACACAGAGCAGTCACTAAAGCCAGATTCTTGTTTTCAGTGATCAAGGCATCCAAACGACCAAAAGAAGATCACTGGGCTCCCTAGGTGAAGCGAGTGGTCTGTGGACACTGATTCCGGTGCTCCAGCGGACATGAATGTCATCAGCACCACTGATGAGAGAAATATCCACATGCCACTCCATGAGGGAGGCAGCCACTGCTCCATGCAGCAGCGCACTCCTTAGCATGAGAGGAAAACTCTACAGCCACTGAGGAAATGAGAGGCCAGTCCTTTACCAGAATTTGGCTTCTAATAGGCTCTATTCTGTAAATAAAAATAATGAGTTGCACATATCTATGAGTGACATTAAAATTCACCATTGAAGCCTCACTTGATAATAACAAGGACACTGCAAGAGTCTCCACAAACACACCAAACTTCAAATTAAAGGGTGAGTTCATTGTTATGATGGAAAACATGGGTCTCTATGCATTTGGACTTGATGAACAATAAATACATTTCAAGGAGAGGTCTCCTTGGCTGATAAGCATTCAGGGTATTATCTTTGCTCTGACTGTATGTGCTTCTGGGTGAAAAAATTCTAATTGCACTCCCATTCAAAAATCAACCGTGGGAATAAGGAATCATGCTCATTTTATGCACAGCTGCCCGAAGGCCTTATCCTTGAAACAAATTACAGCACCTTCTAGGCGACACAAACTCTGAAGCTAATTCTAACCCTAGAGCAAAACTCCAAAATTAAACTTTAATCTGTGATCTAAACAATTTGGTGTTTGTGATCAATCTTGGTATTTTTATAAAATGCCAAGGTAATTGTTAGAGTAGAGGAGGGCAGAGTTGTCCAATAGCACATTCTGGCAGAACCAAATGAGGCTCGTAGGGCAGGAGCCGGGTGAGGAGACCTCTTGGCTAAACCTGTAGAGGAGATGGGCTTCTATCAGAGCCAGAGATAAAAAGGAGGAGGAAAGAATGGGGCAGGCAGAGGCAGGACGGCAAGAAGACAAGGAAGGAGGGAGGGAGGGAGGAAGGAAGGAAGGAACCAAAAGAGGGTGGAAAAAGAAGGAAGAGAGAAATCTTAGTATGTATCCTATTTACTTCCTCCTGTCAAAGACCCAGGCAGGCTGCCACTCCATTAAGGCAATCACTTTGGCCCTATTAGCCATATTAGAAATTAAATGCGTTCTCTTGGAACTATACGTGCAGAAGCCAGTGGGGTGAAAGCAAATTTGACACAGTATCTCCAAACGTGAAAGGGGCCAGGGGATGATATGTTCCAGGGCAGCGAGAAGCCCACCTGGGAACCGTGCCCGGAGAAGAAAGTTCAAAGAGCTTCCAGCGGAAGGTCTGCCTGTCCCCAGCTGGCTGCAGAGCCCCGGCGTCCTGCAGCAGCCTGCTCAGCCACTCCGATAAGTCAGACAGAATTCATGGGAGATTACCACACGGCTCCTGCCAAGCTGTGCTGCGGCGCGGGTAATAGATACGCTCCAGCACTAAATCCTAAAAGGCCCTGCTACATCTGTCAAGCATGCCCTGGAAAAGCACCCTCAGTTCAGATGTTATCACTGCTCTGCCTGCATCAGAAGATTTAGTGTCCACCCTGGAGGTTGCTTTTGCTGTGCAGTTTTCAGGGGCAAAACAACAAGGGAGAAAGATGAGAGAAAAAAGGCAAATTATTCTTGCTTAAAGCAAAAGAAATAAAGTGATGTGCTTGCAGAGTAGTTCAGCTCCTCGCCCTGCATCCGGAAGGTCCCAAATCCCACATTAAGGAGGTACTGATGTTCTAAGCTGATTAGCTAGGACGGTTAGAGTCCCTGGACTGTGACATCATGTAGATGATCTTCTACAGAGCGACTCTTTCCCAAGGAAAGCTAAACAACAAACCCAGCAGGGATCCATAGGCAAGAGATAGAAGATGCAAGCTTTTGATAATTAACTTTAAAACAGGTTCGAGAAAAAGCTGTGTTCTGATATAAAATGAACTTTTCAGAACATTTGCTCAGGAAAAGGGAAGAAAAATTAAACCCCTCCAAACAGTTGTACTTCCCACTAACCATGTTTCCAGATGCAGCTTCTGTTTGTTCAAAATGTATTTTGAGCACTACTTTGGACATTTTGTTCATTATGGCAAAGAATGTTCCATTTACATGTATTTTTAAAGTGTACAGAGAAGAAAAAATATATATACACATTCAGTGTTTTAAGTACAGGAACTCCATATATTATTAACTGCCTGTTTTCTCACCATATTCATATACTGAATCCAAGGGAAAAGGTGGAGGAGTCTGACCTGCCATCTTGGTTTTCTGGAAACTGCTCACAGCCCTAACCCAGGATGAATGTCCTGGGCTCCCGGCAGCTGGAGTGTCTATGGGTCCTGAAGAGGTGTATCCACCAGGGGAATCTAGCGGCATGGCAGCTGCAAAAAGCTTGTGGGGCCTGCCCATGTATGCAGGTGCACAAACAGGCTGAGAAGCCAGGCTGACCTAGAAGAGAACACTGAATAGGTCATTGAACTCTGAGTCAAGAGACAGAAGCCAAGGACACATAGTTGTGAGCATCATTCTTACCTAAAAATATTTAAAACTTCTTGAAAAAAATAAGAGGGTCAGTTTCCCTAAAAACACCATGTGATTATCTTCATATGAACCATGTCCTTGCTCCTAAACACAAACTCAGAGAGAGAACCAAGAACTGACCACGGGGTTACAGCTTCCGGGCTTTGCAGATCTTTTCACTGGAAAACTGAAAGGGTTCTTGTTCTCTGAGGGACTTCCCAAAGCTGACAGTGCTAAGTGCTCTGCATGAATTGTCCTACGCTCACAACAGCCCTGACAGGCAGGTAATATTGTCCCTGTTCTTCAGAAGAGAAAACTGAGGCTTGGAGAGTTTAAGTAATTTGCTCAAGTCACACAGTTCACCATTGTTGTATTACCTGAAGTTATCTACCCAGTTCTCGGCATATGTTAAGATTTTGATCAGATCTTTGTAGTTGTTGGATTAGATGGATATTTATTTCTGTCCTGGATGTTTGGAGTGCTTGCTAAAAACTGGGAAGCACATTTTGTCAAGAAGTTGTTTTCAAGAGCCCACAAAACCCAACCGTGAACAGGATTCATTGGTTCTTTCAGGAGCTGAAGGGGACAGCAGCTCTCTTTGAGGCCCCTGACAGCCCTGTCACCCTGAGGAACAGCCGAGGCAGTGACTGAAGGTAGCAGCTGCCCCAGCTCACTAAGGTGTCGCCTGCCGCTTACCCTCACCCACACACCCACACCTTTGAGACACCACCGCTTCACAGCGTGGCTGTCCCAGCACTGAGCTCACAGGCATCCTTGTCAGAGAGCACTGGTTTGGGGTGTTTATTATCAGAGTCCAATTAGCCTAAGGGGAAATTAAACAATTGGCTGGCAGCTCACTGATTAGCAATTATTTTCCCAGAAAGTTGATAGAAGCCACGGTGACTGCTGAGCCCCAAATCCCCATGGCCTCTTAGTGACTTTGTGTAAAAAAGCTCCCATCCCTCTGTGTTTCCCCAAACTGCACTCTGTTGACAAACATTCCAGCCTTAGGTTCCCATCTTTGTACTCTTCGATGCCCCCATTTCTCCCTAAGTCAAGTGCAGTATGCCACATACTGTGGTCACTTCATTAGCATTCAATTCTTTCCTCAAACCCACCACCCAGAAGAGATGGGTGGTATTGTCCAAGATGGAAGGCAGATTTGTGCCAGCATCTCTATGTTCCTACCCTTTGTAATCCTAGACACACAGTGCTAAAAAGCCACAGGACAATGGATGCCAGTTCCCCCTACAACGACCTGGGCCACACGAGACTGAACCCAGACAGGCCTTCCCTGGTCATTCAGCTCAAGACTGTGGGATTTACACATCTGTTCTGAATCCCACCTCTGCCACTTACCATTTAGGCAAGCTAATTCATTCTGAATCTTAATGTCATCATCTGTAAAATGAAATTTTAAAAGTATCCATCTCAGAAGGTTGTCATGAGGAATAAGTTGGATAATACATGGCAATCACTCAGCACATAATGTCTGGCATAGAATAAGAACTTAATAAACGGCAGCTGGTATTGTTGCTGGTATTACAATTATCACCATGGGCTCGTTAGCACTGCTTCCCAACCTACTAACCTAGCTGAAGATTTTGTTGTTGTTAGCAGATGCCTGTAAAGATTTTCAGAACTAGTTTAAGGACTTAATCTTATCAATAGGCAACTGAAAATGACTGTCTTCTTGGCCTCATAATCAGGCCTCTCCTTCCTGCATATCCTTAGAACAACTGTGGCGTGTGGCTCTTAGACTGCCCTGCATTTCTATTAAAATTTTTCACATAGGGTTTCTAATAAGACAATACCTCTGTAAGCAGAAGGGTACTATTTTATACCTGTGGGCATCTTCCTCCATGACTGGCACAGTGTCAGGCACTTGGTGATCATTCAGCAAATATCAGATGGAGGGAAATATAAATGAAGACCTCTACCATCTATTGGGCCTCATGACCAGTTCCTTCGAGTGGAAGAATTTCCCACATG